>NC_142208.1:730416-1045833 GCF_049639895.1 Pseudopodoces humilis | reverse complement strand
GTCCTTCAGAATCGACCGTGGGTCTGTACCTAACATCAGGTGCTGCTGCACAAAAGTGTAGGGACCTAAGAAAATTTAAAATATACAGATGTTAAAAACAGAGTCAAGTACTGCAGGTGATCACACTCATTGTTCCCTCTATTAATGCTTGCTAGTACAATGCCATGAATCCAATTTGATGCTCCCTTCATCAAACCCCCCTGTATTTTGGTCTAAAATCTGAAGTGAGAGCTGGGCATTTTATTTATTTATCTTTATATTTCATAGAAAGTCAGTCAAGTAGAAATCCCAGTTCACAGCAAACTTAACCTCTTTTAGAAGTGCAACAGGATTTTCACAATGTGTCTCCATCTGTTTTTTCCCAACATTTGGTATTTACAGGAATAAGCTGAAATATACTTTCCAGTGGTATTATAAACCACAGCTCTAAACAGACACACAGAGCCCAGCAATCCATGGATTTTTGTTGAGTTTTTGGTCATCTAACATGAATTATTTCAGACATGACCTCCTCAAGCCATTAAATCAGTCTTTGCAGAAACACTCGAGATGAAGGCTCACTATCCTAAAATCAAACAGGGATCATCTTCCTGTTCTTTAAAGAATTAATACTAAGTAGGCAGGCTATAGAAATATGCCATAAATTAGTTTAATTCAGTGAGTCTGTGTTTATGCTTTTAATAGGGATCGTGGCAGGATTTCTATTCAAGAAAAAAAGAAGACAATAGACCATTTTAATCACAATACAGCAAGTTTCAAGGGGTTCATTTTTAAACTCCTTAAGTAACACAGGGTACAGCCAACACCTCTAAGCTGTTCAGAAGCACTAATTGCCAATATTTTTGCAACAGGAAAAATAATTTGAATACTGGGGAGGATAAAGTGACTGTTCAAAGGCAAAGCAGCAGCTAAGAACATGCTCCAGGCTTCTACCTATACGTGGTCTTGGGGTCCAGTCACTGGAACTTGCATGTGAGGCTCTGTCTTCTTCATCACTGTCACAGGAGTGAAAGCCATTGGCTATGATTTCATCACTGAGGAGGAAGTTATCTGCAAGAGAGCACGACCAGGGGGTTACACTCCAGCCCAAGGGCACAGGATATCTTCAAATAGATCACAAAAACGAAAATCAGCAGTTTTGTCACTTAGGTACAGAAAATGTCTATTTTTCTTCACATTTATTGATATGCTTTCAAGCTGTCGGCAGATTTACTGCAGGGTTTGCTACCTTAATGCTGGGCTTCAGGGGGCTGGATGCTGACCTTGGTGGAATCTCATTCCCTGAAGTGTTGGGCATGATGGACATTTCACCATAGGAAAAAATCCAAATGTTTTAAAAGTATAATTTAAAATGTCTTTCCCTTACAATTCTCACAGCATTCAGCTCATTAAAAATCTGGGTAAGATGAAAACATGTCACCATAGCAGACAGATCTTTGACCAGGTTTTAAGAGCATTTTGTGAGGGTGTTACCTTGCAGCTGAGCTGTACTGCTGAGCACACACACAACTCAGGATATTTCAGTGACACAGAACGTGCTCCCTCGAACCACCCTCACTAAATTTCTCCTGTCCATCTGCCCCTGCAGCTGGGTTTGGCTCAGAGTGACAGAGTCACCCTGGCTCAGCCCGTGGCCTTAAGCCAGAGTAACTCAATTTAACTTCATCTCAACCCTTGATGAAGCAGGGCAGAACCAGGTGCTTGTGTCACTGAGCTCACACTCAAGGAGAAATCAAAATTCCAACCTGAGCACCTTATTAGAGCTTACACTATTCAATCTTTTTTATCTGCTTTATTAGAAATAGCCTCAGCACCTGTAGCTTTATTTGTTGACAATCTAAGGTGTGAACAAAGAACAAATTTCAGTTGTGCTCTCTAAAGCACTACAGCAGTTCTCAGTCTCTGTCTGAAGAACCCCCTACACTATTTTAGCTGTTATTCCACTTGATTCTCAAATAGGGAACACCAAACAGCATCAACTTTTATTCAGAGGTTGTGCTGTCCTTTCCCTTGTTGCCATAGTTTATTTTTGATTAGAACAGAAAGAGGTCACTGGACAGAAATTTCTGTTGGTTCTTGCTGTCTTGTTTTTCTGAGGCCACAGGTGCTCATGGACATTACTATTTCCTATTAATCTACAGCATTTCAGTTCTATCTCGTTATGTATGAAGTCAATGAACATACTGAGAATTTTGGAGAAGGAAAAAGTGCATTAGAACACACATCAGTAACTGTGAGATGCCAGTTTGACTTTATGGCTTCTGTACCAAGACCCAAAAGCTTTCATTGTGAAAGACTCCTCACACACAGGTCACAGCACACGGGACTTAAGAAACACTGACAGATACAAGCAGGAAAAAGTAACAATTTAAACTGTAACACTCCCTGTGTATTCCTCGCAGGACCAGAGGGGGTAATACTGCCCAGAACCGAGCCAGGCACAGCAAAACACGCCCGAGGCTCGGAGAGACCTGAGCAAAACGCCTCGTCTAAGGCACTGCTAAGAGATCATTAACTTTGTTCTGAGCTGTTCCAATGGAGTTTTTAAATACTAAGGCTGTTCCAGGTTTATCCTGTATCTCCATTCCTTTTGAATTTCTTTTGAACAGACAGAAATTTTCTGTAGCATTTTACTACAAAGATGAAATATGTTTAACTGCATTCCAGGGTAAAATGTAAAGACTCTACTGGCAGAATGCAGCGTCTGACACATTTCAATAAATCTTTCCAAAGCACTGCTTTAAATAAAAAAAGCCAAAATTAACAACTCCAACAAGAAACAACTCAAACCTGATCTGTCTTTACTGTGAGGTACTTTCACAGTGACGCTGCCCACCAGTACACTTCAACTATGATCTGAAAGAAACTTTTTAGAAAGATTAGAGCTTAGTTTTGTGCTGCAGTCGCTGAAACCTCAGCCAAGACTGTCACTTGCAGTTCTTTAAAGGACCGGTCAAGACTGCTGCTCCTGAGCTTATGTGCAAGTTTCTAAGGACCAGAAATAAAACAATTAACACGGCAGAGATTATGAAAAGGAAACCGAGCTTATGATTTTTCATTTTTAATAACTTGTTGCCAGCAGGACAGCAGAAGGGATGTTTTGGGGGCTGAGAGCCGAGCCGCTGTCCGTGTGCGGCACCGGGCGCAGGAGGCCCGGGCACGGCGGGCTCGGAGCTGCCCCGGGTGGCGGAGCCGCGGCCGCAGCGCCCGGCCCGGTGACACCGCGCCCCGTGCGGGGAGGAGGGACCCGCGGAGGAGGGGAGGGAAGGGAGGAGGGAGGGGTCGGCCCTCACCGGGATGCGGGGCCGGCGCCGCGGCCGCCCCGTTCGAACACTGCGCCCGCCCGCAGCCCGGGGCCGCCTCCGCCGCGTCTTCGCCGGGCGCCGCCTCCGCGCCCTCCCCCTGCCCCCGCCGCGGAGGCGGCCCGGCCCGGGCCAGGCCCCGCAGCGCGGCCCCGCTGTCCGCGCCGCTCCGCGCCGCCGCCGCCCGGCCGCCGTCCTCCCGCTCCGCCCGGCCGCCATCGGCCGCCGCGGCCGCCGCCTCCCCCGGCGGCTCGGCGGGCAGGGCGGCGGGCGCGGGCGCCGGCCCCGCGGCGCGGTCGGGGCGCGGAGCGGGCGCGGCGCTCCCCGATCCGCGGCGGTGGCGCTTGGCCGCGGGCTCGGCGCCGTCGCTGCCGGGGCCGGCGGGGCCGCGCGGGCGGAGCGGCGCAGCGTCCCCGTCCGCCATCTTGGCGCCGCCGCAGCCGCCGCCCCCCTCGCGCCCGGCCCCCCCCGCCCGCCGCGGGCCGCGCCGCCGCACGTGACCGCCGCACGTGACCGGGCAACAACAAACCGGGGCACGTGACCGGGGGGCCCCGCCGGCGTCACGTGGCGCTCGTGCCGCCTCACACCCCCTCCCTCAGGCGGGCCCGCAATGGCGGCGCGAGGAGCCTGAGGGAGCGCTGAGGGGCGCGACCTGCCCGGCTCGGCCCCCGTGCCCTCCCCTCCCGTCCGTGCCGTGTGCCGCTCACAGCCCGGCCGCGGTTCCTCCGCGGTCCCCGGTCGACGGCTCCCGGCAAATGGCGGCTCCGCTGTTCGCTCCTCGCCAGCCGCGTGAAAAACCCTCAGGGCTCGCTCTCCGTCAGGGTATCGAACAGACGGTGCCCCTTCCCGGGAGCGAGCTCCCCGCTGCGGAGCCTCATGCTGGGCTGTGCGGCACCGGGCCAGGGGGAACCCGCCCTGCAGGGCTGCCCCTGAGCCCGTTCCCAGCCGCGCAGCGGGGCCGGGGGCTCGGAGCGGCCTCCGTGAGCGCACTGAGCTGAGGGCGAGGGCGCTCACAGGGCACGGCCGCTGCCTGCCTGCCTGCTAAGGGAGCGCACGGCTGTAGGGTATTGCCCCTCATCCTGCGGGATAACACGTTAGCCCCACCTGGGATTCTGCATCGCGGTACTCGAGCTCCCGGGATGCAGGGAGCTCTTTTGGGCGGTCAGCACCTGTCTAAACCACTGCTGCTTGGGGAATGGAGCCTGCGCGGTGTAGGAGGGACCTGATGGTAAGCGGCGAGAGCTGGGATTTGATCGAATAACGGCCCCAAATTCCCGGTGTTTCCCGTGCTCTGCAGGGGTGTGAGCCGCTGGTCTCCCTGGTTTCCCAGGGATCTCTTGTCCCGTGGGGTGTAGGAGCAATCCCTGGTGCCCCGCCGGGACCGTCCCTGCTCAGCCAACAGGAGGTGCCACGCGTGGACTTTCCGTGGCGTAGTTTCTTTCCCCCTGGGAGTTCAGACTGGATAGAACTCGGCCTTTTCCCCGGGACTGCCACCAACACAGAATTTTGGTGTAAGCTTCGTGGATAGAAATTTAAATATTGGTTTGTTGTTACTGTTCGACATCACAAGCTGGTTGCAGAATAGTATTAGTGGATTTAATACAATGGAATTCCTAAATTTAGTGGCAAGACCCAGGTTAGGCAGGTGGAATTTCCCTCTTGCAGGTCTTGATAACCAACAGCTTTTAAAAAAACTCGGGGTTAAAGTTTTTGATACATACGACTTTAAAAGGAGTTACTTTATGGATAATTAACTTTATAGGAGGTCTTTGTAGGGGGAGGGAAGTTTAGTTGTTTTTGTTTCCCCTGTATTTTTTTTAAGGTGTTAACAACCCTGAAAAATAGTGCACATAATGTTTTTCACACTACCTGCTTCTCCAAACAAGCTGCAGAGTTAGCAGATCAGCAAGTTTTTATTATTCTAAGGAACTTTGTACGCAAGCATCCTTTTTCCTTCTTGCCTCTGGAAGCTGAGGCAAGACTGGTATTTCTTAAAAAGCACGAGCAAGGTGCTTTTGTCAGTATATAAAAGGAAGGCAGGGCTTTAAGATTGGTTTGGTGGTCATTTATGGGAAGAGAGTTCTAAGGAAGAAATAATCCAGGTGGTGCAGATGTAGGATCTGAGGCTTTCTGTGAAGGTATCGGTGAGGGAGTGGCTCGGGGATCCTAAAGCCTCCTCTGATCCTGCAGACATTGCGTTAGCAGCAGAGTTACCCGTACTGTGGGAAGTCAGTTTGGCAGTGCTTGGGTCCGCTTCTGCAGCTCTGAGCTTGTGTGTGAGGACAAGGATGGAACTCAAATATTGTGCCTTGCACTTCTCGTAAATGTGTCTGCCCTCTGAAAGTAAAACCCATGAAGTCAGTTGAGAACTGGTCCTGGAAGATTTGATGCACTTTACAGGAATAAATTCAAATAGAGTTTTCCAGACTTTACTGTTTTATTCAAAGGGATATTTATGACTTTTGCAAGTTGTTGGTAAATGTCCCGTTACACTGAAGCAGAATTTAGATTTGCTCTAGGCTCTAAACAAACAGAATTGTCAATTTGTGTCAGAACTGAGAGACAGCTTCTGTTGGTGGCTGGGTACAGAGAACAAATATGAGATTTCCTCACTTCCAGAACAGTTTGTACATCCTGATCAACACCAACCACATGTGAAGGCAATAGTCTGTGCCATCTCCTGTGCTGCAATTCCCTTTTAAATGAACTTTATGTCCTGGGACTAATGTTTGTGTGATGCATATGGCCTTTGTGATCTCTTGGGGCGGGGGCACGGTGTGGGCACTGCCCTGAGGCTCCAGGGAGCTCGTTTCCTGGGAACACACAGCTGCCAGGTCCCAGCTTTGGCACTGGAGTGCAGCCCCAGGACCTGGCAGCACGGAAATAGCCACTGGAAGCCACAGAGGAAAAGGGTTAAAGAACTTCCCTTTCACCTTAGGCAAATACACAAGGAATACTTGGAAATACTTGGAAACAGGAATGCTGTTGGGAGGAGGGAAGCTGTTTGTTTTTTTGTCCTCCCACAGAGTACAACCTATTTAAATATTTACGTGTTCTGTTATTAAAAGACTTGACTTTCTTTCCTGTATTTTCTGGTTATTAAGTTATGAATGGTGGAGATGGAGAGATTTGTAATGGCTAATTCTTCCACTTGTAGTGACACTGAAAAAAAAGTTCTACTGTTTTATTTCCTCAGAGAAATATGTTGGTAGAGTTTTCTATCAGATTTAAATGGTTTCACCAAGGATTGCACTTCTTTCTTTTAATATTATTGCTTTTGGTTACTTAGTATATTTTATAATCTTAGTGGGCTATCTGAACATGCAGTAAAAGCAGATTTCAGACAATGCAACCTTGAAGAGAAAATGGCAGAAGCTTCATATTAAATGTCATTGCAGAACATTATTAACGCAGATATTAAAGCACTTGTGGATGCGAATTATATATTATATTATATATATTATATTATTATATTATATTATATATAACAGATTATATATCTGTTATTCCTAAATAGCTCTGAATGCCACTGGGTCCTTTGTTGATTCACACATGGCCTTTTCCAGCCTTGGTCACATCCTAGGGATCTGTTCTCCTCCAAGGTCACAGCATCTAGAACTGTGTAACTACTCACAGCATCTATTTGTAAGTGTCAAGGAAACATCAGGGTTTAATGACATGGAACATCTCAGGTTGCAGAGCTCTTGCAGGGTTGGGAAATGTAAAACCAGAACTCCTAAGGCTCCAGGGGAAAACTTCAGCAGGTGATTATGCTTAGGAAGTAATCTTTTGAAATCAACATATCATGGGTGACACCAAAGGTATCCAGATTCTCTGTTGGGCTGAGGCCTTGGTCATAAATCGTAGTTTAAAATTAAGGTATTTCACCTCAATGTAAAATGAGCTTCACAAGGAACGTGTTTTGTGCACAGTGCAGACCTTCAATACCCAGTCTGAAAGTAATTTAGCATGAGAAAGAGTATTTCATTTGCTAGTAGACACTGAGTATTTCATGTCCTCGGGTAGTTTCAATTTGTCAGGTGTGACTGATGTACTGCTGCTGTTTGGTTTGGAGGTCTGGTCACCCAAGGGAGCCTGCAGGGAGTGAAGGTTGCCCCCTTTTTGTTGAGGTGACTGGCAAGCCTCCGACAGGCTTTTGCAAGGTTGGTGCTTCGTTCCCCAAAGTTTGCACCTCGTCATTGTTTTTTCAGAAGTAATCCTCTTTTCTATAATTCCCCATCTAACCATCTGGTCAAAGATGGTGGCAAAAGTCGCAAATAAACTCGATCGGAAAATGGCTCAGGTGCAGGGCAGGCAGCCTCTGGGTGTGGGCCTGGTTTGCGGTGGCTGCGCAGGTGACGGCGAGAGAGAAATCTCTGCCACGTTTCAGCGTCCAGAGCTGCGGTGCGGACGGGAGCCACAGCGGGAGTGCCCGTGGCAACTACAAATCCCAGGGAGCAGTGCCGGGAGCGGCTGGGCGCGGCCAGCGGGGCCAATGGCAGCGGGCAGCTCCGTGCGTGTGGGCTCGCAGCGTTCAAAAGCGGCGGCCGGAGCTCGGCCCGCGCCCGGAGCTGCCTGCTGCCCTGGGCTGCCTCCGGCTCCCGTGGGAGCGCTCCCTCGCCGCTCTGTTCCACAGCCTCCCCGCCGCCTGGAAAGAGCTCTCTGCGCCGGTGCCCATGGATGCCATCCTGAACTGCAACCCGGAGGAGCTGGAGGATTACTACAACTTGCTGGGATGCGATGAGCTATCGACGGTAAGAGCCTCTCTCTCCCTCCGCGCCAGCTTATTCGCAGTTTGAACGTGCTCGTGAATCTGCAGGAAGCTGCGGGCAGGAATGTTAGAAATGCCTCGTGCACCTTCTTTCTTGCCACTTGTGGGATCTCCCTTGGAAAGCTCAGTTTTCCCTCCTGCGTTTTCTCTGACGTTAAGAGCCAGGAGTAAGGCTTAGGTTGAAAATGCCCTGTAGAACAGGACCGGATTATGGAGAGAGCCAACTGCATGTGTTTGACAGCATCCAGATAATAGCTTGGAATATATATGATTGGTTTTGAAAACTGAAAAGGAGCTATTTATGTACAAGTAATACAATGAAAGTTCATAGCTTTAGGGCATTGATAATGCTGCTGAGTTTCTCGGGCTTTATACATATAATAGGCTTTAAAATGTATTCACTGGTTCAGATGAAAACAAAAACATTATATCTTTTACCATACTAATGTTTTTTAAATGCTGTTTTTAATTACATTCAAACACTAGTTGTACTAATTTGTTTTGGTAGCAGATACATGCAGCAGATTTAGCTCAGCTATTTTTTGAGTGATTTGCAGCTACATGAAGTGTGCATCGTGTTAAAAGTGTCCATACAGCTTTTCTTTTGCTAGTCTAGTGTGCTATTTTTTTCTTTTAATTTAGCTGTTACATTAACTGGAATTGTGTTTCTGACTTGGAAAAGGACTTTTGATTACTCTGCTGTAATGAGGGATGGAGATAAAAGCCGTCTTTTGCTCAGTAAATGTAGCCAGATGCTCTCACCTGTCCTAGTGGTGAAGTATAAAGATCAGGACTAAACATCTTCGGTGTGTCCCAGAGGGAAATGGAAAGCTTTTCCTGAGGACACAGCTGGAAGTGATCCCAGCAGAGGGCAGTGCTCAAGTCCCCACGCAGCCTTGTTTCGCAGATGCTCTTTCTCGTTTCCTACCTCGCACTAATTCCTTAAGGGCTTAGCAATTAATGAACAGTTCAAGTACATGTGAGAATGATTTTTCCAAATCGCTTGAAAATGAAATTAAAGAGCTGGAATAAATGCTAGTGGGTCCTGAAAAACAAGCTGTCAAGTACTATTTGTTGGGAGAAGCAGCAGATGTTGCTGCACTGTTTTTGACACAAGAGAAAGAACTCAGAGATCCCAGGCTGACCTCAGGACCCTGCACAGCTCTTCTGGGGTCTCACAGAAATGTGGAGCACTACCGGGGTTTTGAAGACTCACTAGTTTGTACAGGAGTCAAACATTTGGCACAGGCTGTTGTGGGCACACACAGCACACTCCCAGCTGCAGCACTTTCATCTAGGTGCTGAATATCCTGCTCTTGGTTGGACCTGGTTAAACTTAGGCAGGAATGCTCTCAGTTTCTACAGATTTTTTGTTGTATTCAAGTAAACACAAACCAAGTTCATTCTTGGCTTCTGGTAGAGTTGAGCTCACAGACACCTACTTCATCTTCAGATGTGACAGGAAGAGGGGAGGTTTAATCTCATTCTTCCTCAAGAGCAATGCCATTTGTGTATAGTGGGTATTGGATATCTTTCTTGCCAAAACACCTCACTGTATATTTTATATTAATTTCATGTATGTTATATAAACTTTTCTTTCTACTGTTTTTTATTTTAAGCTGTGGACTTCCGTGCTACCCTTCTGCTACATTTTAACCCTCTGTACCAATTTGAACTTTAAAGTTCCCCCCGAAGTAACTAAGTTTTTGAGATGGTAGCTGGCTATACAGTAACCAGGCTCACCAAGTTCTCTCTACAGATGTTTTAAAGTGTCTCACTGACTGCAGATACACCACATTACATCTGTCCCTCTGGAAGGAGCTACTGAGCAGATGAAAAGTGCAGATTTCTTAAGATACTACCGTAGGCCACATTTTTTTTCCCAGAATTTGATGCCAACAAAATTTGTCCAGCTGGTTGAATGAACTGTAATTTTATTCTAAATAAAAAATATTACAATACTTAATTTGGAAGTAAATAATTTAAATTGTATGTGGCTGTCATGGTTTGACTAATGAGGAATTTGTATAAACAGCCTTTGTAGTATGGGAAAGAATGGTAATTATTTGGTGCCTTAGGGCAAATTGTGAAAGCTTGAGCTGAACTGGAACGATATAAAGAGGTTTTGGCTTTTGAATTGTAAGAACCAGCAAGATACTTGGAAAAACACTAAGCATTTGAAAATCTAAGCTGCTGCCCACTCCAGTGGCTTCCTGTATTTTAACTGTTACCATGTTTTAGTTTTTTCAATTAATACTTTATGGTATAACAAACTATGGGAATTTGCAATTAACTGATAAAGTAATCCATGCCAATGTTCTAATGTTGATTATAAATCTATTCTACTCCAAGCTAAACTTCTTGCATGGAAAATTAACTTGAAGGAAGAGTGTGAACTACTGGTTATCGAGCAAGTTGTCTTGGGGTGTCCGAGATGGAAACCTCTTGGGGTGCTGGCTGAATTTCCTATGAAGAGGATATGAAGGAGGCCACCTAAACCCACAAATTGACCTTCAGCAATACAGAGAGCCTTTGCTTCTTGCTATGAGACTTTGTTGAAAGTTAGAGTTGATTAAACAAAGTAAAGAGCAGCTGGAGTGATGCATTTTGCCTCCGTGGTCAGATGTCTTTGCACATCCATATTGGATGACTGAGCCTCACAAAAACAAGACTGAGGATGAGCGCATGGAAATGAGATTAAATAAGCAGTGTCACTGGTGGCAGATGGTTGTTGTTACCTACTTTGCTTGTAAAATTGAACAGGACAGAATCTTTCAGCATTCTTTGTTGTTCCTCCCAGCCTCTTTTGAAAAGAGAAGTTGCAAATCTTTTCTGTGCTTACTCACTTTGTCTCAATATTTTGTTTAGGTTGAACAGATTCTTGCCGAATATAAGATTAAAGCCCTTGAATGTCATCCTGACAAGCATCCTGGAAACCCCAAAGCAGGTATGTATTCTTTCCTGTGTAAAAACAATCTGTTTTTTCTTCTATTAGCATGGCCAAGATAATAAATTCAGCCTTAAAACTTTATTTCCCCTCAATGTATTTCAGTCATTGTGCACAATGAGCGTGTTCTATTTAAATAGCAAGCTTGTGATATTCTTTCTAAGACTTGCACACCCCTCTGTGACAGAGCAGGAAGACACTTGTTGGATTTTTTTGATTTCTAGAACCTTGCATTATTTTTTTCTTTCTACAGTAGATCATCTTTTAACACAGAATTTATTTCTGGAGCATGTCCCTTCCTAGGCCTGTGGAGTTGGTGCAGTTCCACGCTCAGGGGCTTTCCAGTGCCACACTTGCGTCAATCAGTTAATTTGCTGCCGGGAACAAGCCCATGAGAACACATAAAATGTGGTTTATTTTCTTTTAATGGAATTTAATGACTGGAAGTGAAGAGAAGGCAGCCCCACGAGGAGCCTCTGTTTGCAGAGCAGCAGCTGATGTTTGTGTTGATGAGGGGGGCAGCTCCTCAGAGCTGGGAGGGCTGAGCAGCACCTGAGTGATTTGGAGCCAGTCATAACCACAGAGAGCCCCAGGCAGAGCTCACCAAGGCTGAGCTACAAAAAAGAGCAGCCAAGTGCCAAATATCAGAGCAGCTTTGCTTGTCACAAAGAAATCTTACGTTCTGTCTTTACCTGGACATGCCTTATTTACTTTAAATACCTTTCTACAGTACTAGTGAGAATTTACTTTGTGTTTTTTATTTCATCAGCTTAAAGCTTAATAAAGAGTAATTAGACTTTTTATTTGTTGAAAACTAGTAACACTAGAATAAGAAAACCTAATCCAATTGTTCCCTCAGTCTCGTGTTTGATTTGCAGTTATCAGTTTTGATTAGTGTTTGGGTGTAGTGTATTTCAAAAGAACTCTCTAATTTGTAAACTGGAATAAATGAATGATTGTAATAATAATAGAGAACTGTAACATAGGTGAGTCATAGATAAAGTGTAAATCTTTATAACCCTCCCACAAATAGAAACATGCAGCTGCATCCTTAGTAACCATTCCATGAAGAATTACCCTGTAGGGAAAAGCGAGAGCTCTCTTTCAATGTCTGGATAACATTTTAGCGCACGTAGAAAACACGCCTCATAACATGCACAAGTTAATTAATCTGAACTATATTTAGGTTATTCTTCTTGTTTGTCAGTTCCTGCTTATCATTTTTTCTCCCTGCTCATGGTTGTTTTTGCTGTGCTCTGCCTCTACTGCTGTAGATCTCAGTGTATTCTTTCTAAGCAGTGCTAATTTACGCTTGTAAGGTGGTCGGCAGGGGCTGCCTTGTGCCTTTCTCCTGTGTACTCTCTAAGTTTCTCTCAACCTAAATTTAGGGGCTTTTGAAGCTGGTAGACAAAGAAACATTTCAGTCCTGATTTTCAAGTCCACCAAAGGTGCCGTGATCCTAAAGCCACGCAGAACTGTGCAAGCTGGGACCAGAACCACATCCCCTGGCCACTTACTTCTTCTTCTGCCTTCTCCTCTACTTTGCTCTGAGCCACTGCTGCCAGGTCCCCTTTTGCATCATTTCCTTGCCAAACAAACATTGTCTTTGGTGTCCTTTTGGTCTGTGTCCTAGTGGAGAATTTCCAGAAACTGCAGCAAGCCAAGGAGACTCTGACTAACGAAGAGAGCCGGGCACGTTATGATTTCTGGCGCCGGAGCAAAGTCTCCATCCCGTTCCAGCAGTGGGAGGCCCTGAGCAGCTCCGTGAAAACGGTCCGTGCTGGTGGTGACTCCGGGCCCTCAGGAGCGGGGGGAGGGAGGGCTGGCCCCAAACAAAGATTGCAGAGAGTGAGGGGATGAGTTACAGTTCTGAGTTCTGCTGCAGTGCCGGGGTCTGGGGATGGGAGTCGTGCAGAGACATTCCTGCACTATGGATGTTAAGGAAATTCAGGAAAAATTGCAGGGCTTCAGAAGCCCATTCACAGAAGAGCTTTAGGCCAGTACTTTTAGAGTGAATTTATCAAATTGCTGCTTTTATGTGTGTTATAGAAAGTTAAAGTAACTTAAGGGCTGTTTTCAAATGCTTTGGTACACTTCGCTTTTGTAGGAAACTTTTATTTCTTTTCAAAGTTATGTTAAAGCTAGGACCTTTTTGTAATATATTCTCCTTTTGGTATATTGCTTATCAGATGATGCTGTCTGATTAAATAAAGATCCCATTGACAAAATCCAGAAGATAGTTCCTTGAAACCCTGAGCTTCCCACAGAGCTTTGGAGGGGCCCTGCTGGGCTACTGTGGTACCTAGGACAGAGGCAGGAATTTTTTATATATAAAATTCCTCCTGATTTTGCTATTGAGAAGATTTGGTAGCATGTCCCTAGTAGTGCTCAATTCCATAATATTGGATTATTTTTTTCCTGCCTTATTAGAGTGAATGATAGTTACAGGGCTACATGGTCATATTTTTAAGCAGGTGAATAGAAGTTTCCTATGTCAATTCTGCCCATCTCAATTCTGTTTAGGAGAGAGGTTTGAGACACTTCAACTGCAGCATTATGCCTGATCTTAAATGTTTGCTGGAAATATCCAGTTAAGCTTAGTTCAGTTCCAAACAGATGTTATTCCACAGACTTCAATATTAAGTCTTTTCAAATTGCCTTGCCTTCAAAGGGTACTTTGAAGTCAAGGACAGCTTTGAAAATGAGCATTTCTGAAGCCACTCAAGCCCTTTTAAAAAATGTCTGAATTCATGACAGAAGAAACTGGACTAAAAGCCCTTAAAATTCTGATGCACATTTTGTTCTTCTCTCCACCTGACACGAAGTGTCCTCTCCGATGCTGTTGGTGGCAGCTGTTGCTTTCCCCCCTCCTGTTGACCTGCAGGCTTCTCAGTGGGCTTTGTTTAACCATTTATTGCAGTGATTTAAGAAACAGAAAGTAATTGAAAGCCCATTAAAACACAGGGTTTCATTCTTTGTTATGTTTGCATTCCTTTAGTCAATGCACTGGGCTGTCCAAAGTAAGAAGGACCAAATGCTGGAAGCTCCCGACTTTGACAATACCAACAACATGACCAATGAGATGTGGACCCAACAGACAGGAGATGGATTGCTGGAAGGGAGCAGGGAGCAGGAAGATGTTGCAATTCCTGATGTGCAACCAGAGTCTTCAAAGAACCCAGACTCCCCAAGTAAGTGAAAACAGCAGTTACAGAAAATTGCAGCATCCAGGGATTGGCCTGAAACGGGGGCATTCAGTCATGAGAAAGTCTCCTCCAGAACAGTGTGTTTAGCTTGTAGCTTTTTAAATGTGGTTTTGGGTTGGCATTTTGGTTTGGGTTTTATGCTTTTGATTACTTATTTAATTTTGAAGTTTTCAGACACTCCTTCCTCCCTATCCCAAATTTCTTTGTTTGTTTGCTAGTAAAAGCAGCAACTGGATAAGAAGAAAAAAAAAAATGCTTCAACCAAAATGTAAAATTTTGTTTTTCTGATATATGAAAATGAAAAGTAAGAAGAGAAGGCAGTTATTTTCAGTGACTTTTTTAAAAATAAATTTTAAAACTGTTAAGTAAAATATTTTAGTCTTGGGTTTTTTATCCAGTTTTCAGTACTTTCACACAGTTTGTATTAGATGAGTTAATGAGGTCTAACATTTAAGACTTGAAGGCTTCTCTTGTATTCAAACAGTTTTGTTTTTTCTAAGTAGTGTATGCACCAGAATAAATGTGTGTTTCAAAAGTGTCCCCTACCAGTCAGCACTTCCTGGCTGTGGTTTAGGTCTGATCAAAACTTCCGTAGCACCATGGGCTGCCTGATCCTTCAGGAGTTCCATCATCCTAGGCCTGTGTTAGCATGGAGCTACTGTTCAACAAAGTCCTGGCATTTCTCCCCAGTTTGATCAAACAGGAAATTAGGGTGAACTGTGAGGTGAGCAAAACCTGATGTAATCCCAAACATTTGTGGAAGGCAGAAAATGGATAAGAAAATTCTACAAAGAAGTGTATTTCAGACCTAACTGAAAACTTGATTTTGAAAAATTATGCTCTATTTCTTAATATTATTTACCTTTTTTTTTTTTTGTAATTAAATCATCCCTGTATCCTTTGTAGAACAGTGAAATTTTGAAGTAAAGAAGACATCATCTTGTTCCATGTAATGGTGAATTTTCTTTGCAGGCACCTTCTTTCTCAATTATTTTAAATTTTATTTTCCAGATATTTGAATGGGAAAAACATCAAACTCATCAAGTGCATACTTTATTTATCCAGTGACATATATTTACATTGATAAGTTAATGTAAAGATATAAATAAATTAATAATTAGTTAACACTCTAATATATTTGACAGGATGCATATGCACTTCAGTGTTTATACCTGATGTTAGGATGTTGGTAATATTTTTGTTTTGGTCCAGCAAAAATTTATACATAGGGTTTTACTTTGAAACTGTGGTATTGTCTGTTCCTGTCTGCTGGCCTGGATGAATTCTGGACCACCTCCTACATGGTTATTTCACCTCAAACAAGAGATTCTGAGCACCAGCTCTGCTCATAGCATTCAGTTTGCTGGAAAAGGAAGATTTATCACATCACCATCTTCTTCCTCAGATGAAGCCAATGCAATTTGTTGAGTTTTCCTTTGTGAGTCCTCTTTAGGGACTGCCAGGGCCCTTGCTGTCCTCCTTCAGACCCTTCCCAGCTGATCTCTGTCCTGAAGGTCAGGGTTTGAGCTCTTGTTCCAACCCAGTGCTCGGATTTGTCAGTGCTAGTCAAGAGCACTGAACTGACCACTTTTCTCCTTACCTTTTGTTTTTTGGGAAGACTGTCAAGTATCATTTCAGAAAATATAATTTTATGCATGTTTATAATAATTTAGTTGTCTTTCTCTCTTTTTTTTTTCCCCCCCTCAGGATTTTCAGAGGGGAATTACTGGCACTTGCGTTTCCGCTGGTCCGGCGATGCTCCATCAGACCTTCTGAGGAAATTCAGAAACTATGAGATCTGAAATGAGAAACACACAGGAGCATGACATCAGCTGTTCAACAGTTCAGTATTTTTTTTTTTGTCAGCAGTTATAAGTTATTTGTCTTTTGTATTCTTTGATTGTAGTGTGTTGTTCCAGCCAATGTCTAAATACTGGTTTATCACACATGCTGTGAGCGTTACAGATCGAGGCTTTTCTGTTCAGTAAGCAAAGCCTTTTCCAGTGTTAACATTAAGTGATTTTGTGAAGTTATCAAACATCTTATATATTGTTTCTTGTATTCTCAAATATTATGTAGTGATGAATACTTCTCTCCATAGTGTGAAGTTATAAAAAACATACTCTCAGTAGAGCCCTGGGCTCCAGGGTATCCTACTCAGCAAGAATCTTCTGAAAGCTTTATGACAATGGACTGTAAACAGAACTGTGCTTATGTCTCAACTCTGCTCTGCTTCACATCTCCATTGCATTGTACTCACTGCAGTGATTTATAATGTACCCATTACAAACTTGTAGGAGAGTTGTGATCTGATGTTATAGATGAAATAAGAAGGTTCTTGTTACCCAAGGTCTCTCTGACAGATCAAGCACTCCTAAAAATCACTCGTCTTCTACCTTAACAAGAACACTTTTTGGACCAGCTATTTGTTTTGGAAGGCAGTTCCAGAACTTCTCCAGAGAGCAATTTTTGTCTTAAGATGTATTGGTGGAAAACTGACGCCCTGTGTATGTGTGCCAGCACTGTCCTGTGGCTTCACAGCACTTCCCCTCCTTGCTCAGATGTGCTAGACATGGTTTTATCAGGGTTTTGTATGGCAAGGAATGAAGAATCAGAATAGTCAGCACTAACGTGTACAGAATCTCACATGAAAAGTTTTTGGTCCTTTGAGCACCTTTTCAAATTCTACATTGTTGTTTATTTATTTTGTGTTTGTTTTCTTCTTTGGAAACTTGGCTAATACGTCAGCTGTTGACATTGTGGTTTTGTGCAGGCAAATGATTCCATCAGCAGCAAATAAAACTTCATGCATACAGAAAAGGGGTTGCTTTCATCCTTTCAAGTAAATCCCCCACCACCACAGAGATTCCTTTGGAATTCCTTGTTGTTTGTGTTATCAGTGGGTAAAAGCTTAAGGAGTGCAGTTAGGAATCGCGGGCAGTGCAATGGGAAGTGGCACCTGGCAAGTGCAGTGTTGTCCCCACGCGGAATCAATGTGAGGCCTGGCTCTCGCTGCAGGGCTGTGTGTGGCTGTGCTGCCTGAGGCACAGTTTGCCACAGACTGTCACCCAAGTGGGAGGCCTTTTCCTGCTCTTAAAAATCTAGAGCCGGACGCGGTTAAGGGAGAAGGGGTTTTTACCTCGGTATTTCAATAAGGATCCTTGTTGGTGCAGCGCTTCACCAAGGTGGAACGTGCCTCAGTGCATGAGAGCGATGAGATTAATAATTCTGTGTAACAACTGTTAAACATGACTGGTTTGCTTTTTATCTAGTGCATTTGCTGCTTTACTTCATACAAAGGTGTTTGCTCAAGAAAGACTTGTGGTCCATTTTCTATAGAGGGACTGGAAACAATGACAAGCAGTAGTAACAAGAAACTCTTACTGTATGCGAAGGATACCAAGTAATAGGGAACAATTTTCCCTCTAACAAAAAGGTGGGAATGCAGCCAGCTGGAGCACTTTGAATCAGACAGCAGCCCAGGTTCTCCTCTGCCCATTTCACTTGCTGGTAAAGGTAAAAGGGATGGATGGATGGATGATCTAGCACCTAACGAGCTGCTTTCCCTTGAGAAGTGAACATACAATAGACCTTTGAACAGCAAACTAATAGTCTGTGTCATTAAACTGATGTCATTATTAGCCAATTATTGCGTGGTTGGTTTTGGCAAAGAACCTTTGGATGTTTGTTCTGGATGAATATTTGCAGATATTTGGAAGGCTCTTAGGCCAGTACAAGCTCATGGCAAAAGTTTTGTTTTGCAACAACCTGCTCAAGATCAGTCCTGTAATTTGTATTTGCCCTCACCAGGAGGGCAGGTTCTAACTGGTGCTCCAGTACATCAATGCCACCAATGTAGACTTCTTTTTTTTCCCTATTTCTGTAAATGTTAAACTTGAAATGGTCCAATTGTCTGTATTTCTTAAATTGAATGAATCTGTTCCTAACAGAGCAAACCCAGATGTACTGGAAAACAAGGGGGAGCCTGTGTAGCCTGTTTTTATTCCCCAAAACCACGAGGGACCTGACTTGTTGGCCAGTAACAACAGTTAATTGGAATGAGTGGGCAGCCCAGTTCTCTCTCACATATTAGAAAGTAAAGAAACATGCACCTGATAAATTAGTCAGTGTTAGATCACACCCCAAGCACAACCTGCTCATCTGTTTCTTTAAATAGACTGCACTTTTGTGGAAGTTTTTGCGTAGAAGTTTTTTGCTGGTAGGGTGGGAAGATGCAGCGAATGTCGCAGCTGACAGCAATACTGTGGTGCTTTGGCCCCTGCACCGGTGAGCACCAAACATAATTCACCTGCTGGATCTTCAGCTGGGGCAGGGCTGGTGAGGTGGATTTCGGGCTCTGCCAAGGTGTGACTGAGGCAAACAGAGGAGTTTGTGGTTTTCAGGGGCCCACTGAGATTTTTAAACTCTCTTTGCAGAGTGGAAACAGCAGCAAAGGGTTGTCAGTATGGGTGGGGAACAACAGCAACAAACCCAGACACTGTTTATTAGATCTGGGCCTGGGAGTCTCAGGCTGGAGGAGGGCAGCTCTCTGCAAGGCATGGTGAGCTCCTGTTTTTGTCTTTTGTTCCCCTTCTGAGTGCTTAGGTGGGCACTAAAGGGTCCTGAATGTTTTGGGTACATGAGGGCTCTGATTTTTACTGTGCTGTAGCTCTGAGTGATTTGGTATGAACATAAATCAAGTGGTGAGGTGAGCCCAGGTCCTCTGGAGCCCAGGGAAAAGTGTTGCTAAAGCCTGGCCTTTACTGGACTTGTGAAGGCTGAGGAGTTTTCACCTGGAAGTTAGGAGACAGCAGGTGGGGTGCAGGTGGATGGTGATGATGGTGATAAAAGTTGCTCAGTGCTGTGTTTCTAGGTCTTTGAAGCTATTTCAAACAGAAAATAAGCAACCAATTATCCACTTACTTACACTGAAACTAAATAGCATGGGGGGATTCTGGAATTATATAAAATTATTATATCTCTATTTGCAGCCTTTTTACTTGTGCAAGTGCAGAATACAGATTGTCAAGAATAAAACCATTCTCAACCTTATTTGTTTTGCCAGTATTTGCCAAGTGTCAGTGTATGAGTTAGTTTGGATGATGAATACTGACAGTATATGACTTAAAATCTCAGGCTGAGTAATGCTGGATGATAGGTACGGTCGTTCCTTGATTGTTTTTTTTTCCTCTTTAAATGAGTTTTTTTAGAAAGGCAGTTTATATGTTCTATAATAGAAGCAAGTATCCTGATTATTAAAAGAGATACTGTGTATCTTTAATTTCCTGAGCACCAACATTGCTATCTCACCTTCCCAGCAGGCTCATCTCTCATTTCAGGATATGAAAGTGTAAGCAGCGTTGTAAAGCTGATGAAATTACACAGCAGAAGATAAAGCCACTGGGTGGGTTGTTGGGCAGATGATTATCGGTTGGTTTCTGCTGGGTATTTTTATTGCAGCCCGGTGCACACACTCCCCCTGCTGTTGGCACAAGGCTCCCTGTGCTGTCCCCTTGGCTGTGTTAACCTCGCCTCCCTCCCTCGCTCCGGCTCTGCCGGGCTCGTGTCTGAGTCACGGCAGTGCTGCACGGCACAACTGGGAGCTCTCACTTCGGGCTCTGATGGCTCTAACCTGTCACACCCGGTGGAGGCTGCAGAAAATGAATTTTCATTCCTCCATTCCATCTTCACAGGGGTTTGCTCTTTCTCTCTCCATCTGTCAGAGCAGTAAAGGAGAGGGTTCCTTCTAGAAAATAAAATTTGCTGCAGACCTTCAGAAAGTTTCCAGTCTTGATGTTATAGTTACATATTATATTGTTGGCTTTTCACAAATATTGAAATGAATGTTATGTGTGTAAGAATGGGAAACTTTGTTGTATTAATATAGTCTCCTTTATTTCTGTTAGAAATAGTGGTATAATACATGTATGTTAAGCTATGACATAGCATTAAAACAAAAAACACTTTTGTCTGTATAACCCAAAGACTGAAAAAGATAGCTGGAGACCCTTTTTTTCTTTTGTAAACTCTCTTATCCAGATGAAGACAGCAGTGACCAGAGCTCTGGGGGAGGAATTTATTGCATTTCTGGTATCAGAGAATGTAAATCTCGATGGCGCCAAGAAGATTGATCTATTGGGAAGGGGCAAGAGAAAACTAAACAGAAGAACACCACAGATCCTAAGGAGAATGTATGAATATGTATGAGAATTTATGGATATGTAGGGGGGCTCTGTTTTTAAGGGACAATCCTTTGTCAGTAAGGTGTGCTCTCTTGGCTGAATGCAGAGACACCTGGCCACATCTGTATAGTTTATTTTTATCTCCTAATTGTCATTTTTATTAAACTTTTAAATTCTGTAAAAATCATGTGAACCTCGTTTTTCACACTTGACATGTGTTGTGGTTCTCAACATTTTCAATAAAACAATTTACTTGCTGCTTTGTCAGAAGTGCTTCTCTTGGCAGCAAGGACAGAGCTTTTCTGAGGAGATGCAGTTTGACTCCGGCCATCAGTCCTTCCACAGACTACGTTTACTTTGTTAGGACTGTCACAGCTGCCCCTTTGCCAGCTGAGCTTCCACAAAGCCCTCAGATTTTTGCTGGGTGAAGGACTGTGAGCTCCTCCTCTTCCTCACAGCCTTTGTGTGATTGATATCTGTGAATACGTGAAGAATGAGCAGGAATGGCCAGAGGGGTAAGGGACTATTGCAGCTCTTTGGGTCTGGGTGCCTTTGGTGCCTGCTGCTGCTGGAGGCTCTCGCTTCCGAGGGATCTGAGCCTTCCCCAGGATCCCCACGTCCATCCTTGGCCTGCCTCTGCCAACGCACTTGCGTGTGCCCTAGGAGAAACAAACACCCAAGCCTGAAATCCCCGGGAGCCTCACTAGGGAGCACTTGGAAACGTTCTTTTTGCTGCCAGCTTAAATAACTTTTGTTTGTTCCCTCGTTCTTTATTGTTGTTCTTCTTTCCCTGCCTCTGTTTCTTGATTAAATGAAGTTGCACAGGCAAAATATGCTAGAGGAAATGGGTTTGCATATGTTTGTGTTGGGATTTCTCATGTCTTTAAAGGAGAGAGGAGTGAAAAGTGGTTGTTGCTGCTCTGGCCTATTTTGACCCCTGTGGAAATGGCGTTTTTTATATTTCCAGCTGTTTCTTTCTTGACTTTGCAAATTTTTCAGCCCTTCACTAGTGCTGGGGCCGTCTGAGCGGTGAGAGCTAAGTTTAAGCCAATTAGAGAAGGCCGGGGAATGCTGCCTTCTTCTGTTTTTCATGGTTATTGATGGCATAATGACTTATTGTGTGTGTGTATGTGCATCCTCGTGCCCAGCAACGGGACCACCGGGACAAGAGGCAATGGCCGGAAAGTTCTGCACTGGAACTCCCCCCTGAACTCGAGGAAGAGCGGTGACCGAGCACCAGAGCAGCCTGACCAGAGAGGCTGTGGAGACTCTCCCAGGGGCCAAAATCCAGAGGCGTCCGGCCGCGCTCCTGCCGTGTGCTCTGGGCTCAGCCTGCTTCCGACCTGCCCCGTCCCAGGTAATCGCTCTGGCTGCCGCAGAGGCCTTCAGCCGGCAGAGACGGGAGCGGTAAAACTTGCACACGCCAAAGAATAGGAGAGGACCGGCCAGGAACAAAAAAAGCCCAAGCCCATCCGGGCCGCAGCGAGCAGGGTTCGAACCTGCGCGGGGAGACCCCATTGGATTTCAAGTCCAACGCCTTAACCACTCGGCCATCGCTGCTGATGCTGCTGCCGTGCCCGGGCCGCAGCCTTATAGGGCGTTCCGCCCGCCGCAGGCCCCGCCCCCAACCCGCGCAGCCAATGGGAGCCGCCAATGGGCTCCGGCGGCCCCGCCCCGCAGCAATGGCGGCCCCGCCCCGCAGCAATGGCGGCCGCGGCCCCGCCGGCGTCAGTCCCGAGGCGGAGGAGACAGCGGCCATTTGGGGTTGCGTTAGATTGCAGTAAACATTTCTCCTGGTTTTACTGTTTCTTTCAATCATTACGAGCTGTCTCTGTCATATGACCTTTATATGTAATTTAATTCGCGGCAGATCATTTCTTTACGCTCGCAACAGTCAATCGCGCCGGCAGTAGCACAGCGGGAATTAAATTTCATTTGGCTTTCTACCTGTGTTGCAGTGGGTAAAAATAATAATTCTACCTGATTTTTCATTCCTGTGGTCAGAGTTTTTGTTTCATTATTATTTTAAGTAGCTGGAGTGATATTGCTGACTGTGCTTCCCACCCTCTTTTTTTTTTTTTTTTTTGGTATAAATTATTGCTCAAAAAGCACTCTTAATAATTGCGTTAATTTCCTAGCAGAACTAAGAAAAAGCGTGTCAGCTTTTGCAATGCTTGTTCCTTCCCTTCTCCACCACTGGATCTGTGGCCTTTTATTTAATCAACACCGATCAGCTTTACAAATTCAGTGGTTTTAACATTTCTTCCTGTTGGAAATCTATGATGCTTGCAACAGAAGAAATAGGTTAGATTCTGCCTAAGTTAACAGGTACTTAAAGCAGTGTTGGCTTATGTGTAACTTCGAATATTCAAGAGTAAATTTTACATCTCCCTTGAAGAATGTGAATGAAATGATGGCTCCAGCATAAATCGTGTTCTGCAACAGATAATGCTTACACCACAAGACTACAGAATTTTGTGTTTTCTCCCTGAAAAAAACCAGTAACAGTAGGAAAACTCATGCTGCACACTGAAGAATATTTCTTCTGTATTCCTCCTGTTCCTGTCTGTTAGCTTTGTTGATCATTTAGCAAAGCTGAAACCATACAGCCAACAAAAAAAAGAATTTACTACAGAAAATTCAATATATGGCTAAAGTTTCACATTCTGTGAATGCCTAAGAATGGATCTGGGGGCGAGTTGCAGGTAGAGAATCCAAAGTGGCTTCATTCCTTTGGTCAGGACACGTAGAACAACTTTTCCTTGTTTGTTTGTCAAGGATGACGACATTTGCTGTGATATAATGGCTGCTGGGGAGCTTCCATGGAATTAATTGGCATCCCATGGTGGTTTTTATTTTATAAACATAAACCTAGAAGAGCAATAAAAAAAATTCTGCTGGCTAGGTAAAGCCAAGTGTTCCTGCACAAGGATTTGAGGCTGCTGGCACGAGGCAGGGTTGAGGAAGTGCTGCTGCTCCTGCCTGATTGTTCAGTGAAGGCAGACCTGCATGTGCAAAAAGAGCTGTACAATTCTATCCTAAAGCTTTCACTTTGCTGTTGAAAATGTGGCTCTTAAAGTTGGCAGACTGTTGAATCTGCCTTTGCCTCTAATCACATGTTCTGTAATAGATAGTTTTGGAGAAATGCTATTAGTTCTATTTTAATTTTAATGAAATGACAGGCTGAGTGTTACGAGATTATCAAATTGTATCACTGAATGTTGTTGTAGGCATCAATGCAGCAGAATGTTTTGTTGCATTCTTGTTTTTAACAAATACTCCTAACAAATTTGGGCATGTGCGTGCTACTGGATTGGAACCTTTTTCCCTTGATACATCTTTACCAGACTGACTGGATTTTTAACAAGAAGCCCGTTCCTATTTGGTTTATCCACACCTTTCCTACCTTTTTATGAAAACAGAAGGCAAACGGATACGCCTTCGAAGTCCGACTGTGCTGAGTATGGTAGGGAAACGCTGGGCCAAAAACACCCTCATGGTAGGTTTATTAATGAGACTTGGCTTTCGTGATGTGTGTGTAACACTGTAAAGAGTAACATTGTTCCCAGCTGAACAGTGAGAGTGAAACAGGCTTCTGGCTCCCCTTCCCTGCTGCTTTTGTCCCCACTCTGAGCACAGACGTCGGTATGGAGACCCTGATTTACTCTTGTCTGCTTCAAATCTTAAATTACACGACTTTGTCTTTGATTTATTGTTCATTTAATCATTGTTTTCCAGTTTGTTGGGTCTTTCAGCTCAATCTCCCATTTCAAGCCACTACAGATGGGTTATTTTACACTATTAAAGATGTACTAATCACACCCTTCCCGTGAGGGGTATGATTGCTGTGCTTGTGCAGAAATCTGTGCTGTACAGTATTAGCACTCAGGGTTGGAAGTTTGATTTTTACAGCTCTGGTTTCTGTCACTGGTGGGCTGCAGGTGGAGGAACACAGTGGTGATGCGCTTTTGTTGAATTGTCTGAGAACCTTGGGATCTTCCTGAATAACCCTGTTTAATCTTTGGTTATTCTCACCTGAATAGCCTGCATTTCCTAGGCAAGAAAAATATTCCTGGTGAAAATTCCAAAAGGTAGCTTGAAGAAACAAAACTTGAGCGATGGGAGGTCTGGAGGTTTGTGTAAGTCTCCAGAACTAAGTTTAGGAATTTCAGTCAGTCATTGTTATTTCACTTCTGACATGGTGATATTATTAATTTTCCAATTTAAACTCCCAGCTACTAACTTCACACTGCATGGTTTCTCAGTAGGAATGGGAATTAGTGCCTTGTGAGCAGGCTGTTTTTCAAGTCATCTCTTTAGGTAATATTATTTATTGTTTGCATAAAATTATGTCTTAGGGATTCAGTATCATTTTGACAAGGCTGATTAAATAGTAACGTACAAATATGAAATATGTTAACTCAGTGCTTCCATTAGAAGTAAATAGATGTGTAAACAGCTGAAAATAGAAATAAATTACTAATTACTGGATTTACTTACTGATAATAGCTGAAGGCAAATGGAGAGTCAGAATATTGGAATGTGCTCTCTCTAAAAAAACAGATTTATTTCTGAACTGTTTCAAGTGACAACTAACATCAAAAGTTATTGCAGGAGTGTAACATTTTGTTAAAGAATCTGATTATAAAATTTTCTTTGGCCTAGCTGAATCAAAATAATTTTAGAAAATATGATGGCATCTATGCTGGTGGGTACAGGGTTGTGTCTAAGGTGATGTGTCTGGTCAGACAGTCATGCCCTGCTGACATTCTGGGGGTACATTTAGCTATTCACCAGACAGGAATTTTTCATTTGCCTTCTGTGGGAATGAAATTCAAGTACCTGAGATGTGGAAATGTGAATTGGCCAGGTTCCTTACCTGGATGATCACTGGCCAAGACTGGGAATGTCCTCACCCAACGCAGATAAGAATACTATATCTGATTTAAAATTTGCTTTTTTTTCATGGGTACCTTAATTGATTAAGTTTTCATCGTGTTTGCCGTAAGTGCAGTGCCTCAATAGGTCTAGCTCTCATTCACAGCTGTGAAATCCTACCCAGAGTCTTACAGCAGAAGATAAAAAAGCAGAACTTTGTTTGCTGAATCAAACTGGAGGGGGATTCACGGGAGGCTGGAACAACCCAGTGTAAGACAGAAGAGAGGATACGTGAACACTGACACTAAATGATTTCAAATCAAACCCGACAAAGAGGTTTAGTGCACGGCTTCCCTCTGGGACCTACCTGTGGCGGGGCGAAGGAAGAGCGGCGGGACCGTCCCCGCGGGGCAGGAGCAAGGGCCGGCCCCTCCTCAGGACCGAGCACTCCGGTCGAGTCCGATCCCCTCGGGTCCCGCAGGCCAGACCCCGCTCAGCCTCAGGTCAGGACCCCTCCCCTCGGGTCAGCGCCTCTCGCCGGCTCCCCTCAGGTCAGGACCCCTCCCCTCAGCTCCGCGCCCTTTTCCCCTCAGGTCTGCCCCCCCACTCCCCTCAGGTTCGCGCCCTTTTCCCCTCAGGTCTGCCCCCCCACTCCCCTCAGGTTCGCGCCCTTTTCCCCTCAGGTTTTCCTGGCTCCTGTTGCCGCGCCCGCCCCAAGGAACGAGGGAAGAGGACCTCTGTGTCCTGTGGGAGGAGAAGAAACCAAGGGAAGTGGAAACGGGGAGCTGGACATCTTGGAAAGCAGGTGCACGTGTCTTCAGGAGGCTGATGAGGCCGACGGCCCTTAAAAAAAAAAACGAAACTGGGGAGGATTTCGGGCCAAAGACGCATATGGAAGTCCCTCCTAACTGAGAGAATGTGGCTCAGGGAGGGGTGTTTCTGGATGCTCTGGTACATCCTGGACCTGATTGTCTTTTGCTCAAAGCTTTCAGCATTTCAGACTGACTTCTGTGGCACGAATGGTAGGAGCATGTAAGTAGGCAAAAATATATTTTATCCAGGGGTTTTGGGGGGGTCTCCTTTGGTATAGTGACTTCTGCTTTCATTCATCTTGCCAGTGAAATGAATAATTGCCCGTGCTGCCTCTTTTTGGCATATTAGTACAAACACTCCTCTCAGTCTTACCAGCAGGTGCCTCACCAATATTTGAAAATGCTTTCAGGGTCTTTTGTAAGAAGGTGCTTATTTTTATTGCTCTAGGATGGCAAGAACCTTGTCCAAACCCTGCCAATTCTGACTGCTGCCCTGGACTTACCACAGCTTTTGAGGTAATCCCTCTTAATAAACACCAGGAACTCAAAACCGTTGCCTCTCCGGTTGTGAGAGGTGTCTGAACTTAGGTATTTAGCACCATTTTAGACACTTTTGGCCACATCCAGCCCTTGCATATGTGGTTGAAGTCTGTGGGAGGCCTGGGGTGTCTGAGAGGCTTTTCTGATGGATCCTACAGTATCTAAAATGGTTTTAGGTGTTTAGCTTAAGCAGCTGAATCCCATTCCTCATTTGATGACTCAAAATGATGGGTCAAAAAGCTTTAAATAAAATGAGCATTTTCCACACCTCCCATTAGTGAGTCCATCAAAACAAAGAGCGTTGCTGTTCACCTCTTGAGTAATTTGCTTCATAAATAAAACACTGATGCACTTACAAAGATGTAGTGATTAAAAAAGTGTAATGGGGATCATTTACATAAATCCACTTTTCTGTATTGAATTTTGCAGTGAAGTGAATTGTGGTTTTGTTCTTAACTTCTAAATAATAATATTCATGAGGTAAATGAGAGAGCTAAGAAATGCTGAGAAATACTGCAGGTGCTGAGATTTATACTTGCATTGCATGATATAGTTTTAATACAATACTCATAAAATTAAATCTTACTCCAGCAGCTTTCTTATCTGTCTGTTGTTGTTCATGCCTTCTAAATTCATGAGTTGCAGGTGAGAAAAGAAGGATTTTTTTTTTCAGGGTTTAAGTTTCAATTATGAACCTGAGAGGAATGAATTATGAATAAAATTGTAAGCTTAATCTGGCAATACGAAGTACAATTCCCCATTATAAATTATTATATAATCTAGGAAAGTCTGCTTAGTTTATATGAATAATATTTGACGCTTTTGCATCTATAATCCCTTCTGCTGCATTCCTTCTATGCATCTCTAAGTGCAGAAGAGATGACTTTGTAATTAGTTGGCCATTACATGACAGGGCTTAAATGTGATTGTTTTTTTCCCCCGTTCCTTGCAACTGTTTCAATACTGTATCTTGTATGTGTCCAAGTAATTTTTTTACCCCTGCCTCTCTTCTGTGTAGTCACAATATGTGCTCCTTCCTGAAGTTTGGATTTTTTTCCCCCCTCATTCCTTGTTGAATCTCCCCAGAGCTGTTAGGTAGTGTCTGGTTACTCAGCCTTGAGGCTCTTTGTGCTCTTTTAACCTCTAAATCAACTAAAAATAGCCAAACTTCTTGGGTTGAAATTTTCCAAAATGAAAATTCAGCCCGACACATGGACCTCGTACAAATTTTCAGTGGGAATGATTTAAGATCTCCAGTCTCTAGCAGAATAGATGCAAATATTGGGCAGCCTCTGCCTTTTGGGAGTTTTAGGAGGGTCCTCTTTGTGTATTGTAAACTGCACTTCAGGGTGCTCTAATTTGCTGTGTTAGCAGATTAGCAAAACTTGACTCATATCTAATTTTTTAAATGGCTGTCTCGGTGGAAAACCTTACAGATGGAGGGATTATCCGTCTGGGGTTGTGTTTTCAGTATTTTGTGAAGGTGAATGGAGGAGATGTACGTTGCATCTATATTTGAGTGTGGATTTACAGTGGTGGCCTTTGCTTTCCCTCTTCCCCTTTCCCGTGTTCAGCCTAAAACCTCATGGATTTTTGCGGGGGCTTTGCCATTGCCTTCCCTGGTGTCCGATGGAGTTCCTAAAAGCCCCGTGTCAAACCCGGTTTGCAAGGCCAGGAATGAGCTGGGGTGTCCCGAAGTGTCGCGCTCAGTAGCTGTCAGTGAAGTCGGGCTGTACCGTTTTGGGAGGAGTTCCTGCTGAGCGCTGCCCTCCCGTTTTGTTCCCGACCAACCGGGACTGACAGGCGGCCGTCGGTGCCCGAGGAGTCCAGCTGCCACAAGTGGAGCTCTTCCCTGAGCCGTTTCCTTTCTCCTTGGAGTCTTCATTCAGAAGGTAAGATTGAAGGAGGATGTAGGAAGGATGTAAGAAGTTTTCCTCTTGGTTGGAAGTACATGAAGCTGTAAGTGGAACTACAGCGGCTTAATAAAAGAATCACTTCAAAAGTTTAGAAAGTTAAAAGGCTGGTTTTCTCATCCAGCCTTCTGAAAAATTAATTTCTAGACACGATTTAAAAAAAAACCCTCTGAATATTCTAAATATTTTAATCTTATCACTTCAAGCCAGTAGCTGAGGTTGTGCAGTGTGTTTGCATATTTTCCAAATAAGAGAAGCCATTTTGGAATATTGGGAAAGGAAGAATAAAATGTACGGATGCTATTATTTAAAAAAATTAAGCTTACCTTTTGGTAATCTGCTGGAAGTTGCACCTAATTGAAGGAAGGTTTGTGTAAAAGTGTGTTTATCACACCTCAGTGTGAAAATAATGAGTTACTGCACTGTTTTATACCATTTAAAAAAAAATTCAAGATATAAAAAAATATTTATTGTAATAGAGGGGTGAAGGAAAGCTTTTGTATTCAGTGTAACATCGTGCATATTTCAAAACCCTTATGAGCACACTTCTCTGTTAGGTAAAATTGAAGACAAGAGCTGTGTTCAGACCTAGTGAAGCCCCAGACACATCCAACAACAAAGAATTAGGCATTTAGGAAGAAACCATAATGAATTCGTTCTGTTTTTCTCCTAGATCAAATCCATTGATCGATGTTGGGAAATTAATTCACCTTGGAACAGAGCCAGGTTGTTTTTTGGTTGTTTTTTCACGTCTGCTCTTCAGCCAGATGTCTTTGAGTTGCACTGGGAGTTCAGGATGGGCTGGAATGTCCTTGGGCTCTATTCCTGAAGCTGTTCCACCAGGAGAGCTCTGTCAGCTTTGCTGGGGTTTTCTACTGAGCCCTGGTGTGAACTGAAACGGGTTGAGGAGTTGCTGGAGGAAGCAGGGTGCTGTGCAGCAGTGGGAACCCTGCTGGAAGAGTTAAGCTGGGTGTTGAGGGCTGTCCATGTTTGCAGGCACGGCCTGGAGGGGTTGTGGCTCTGCTTAAATGCTGTTTTCTGTCCCTTTTCATGAGATTGTGATTTTGTATCTGCTTGGGAGCTGCTTGCCAGCATCGAAACGGAGGCAGTTTCTAAGAATCATTTCTCTCTTATTTTCAAGCATATCTGAGTCAATATGTTATGTATATATGTATATATATATATATATATATATATATATATATATATATATAAAGAATCATTTGCTACCCTTGATTTTGGGGTTGTTTTGGGCGTGTCTGTAAGCAGTGGAAAAGGATACTGTTCTAGAATACTAAACCACTACTTAGGTCACTGGACAAAACAAATAATGCAAACCTTTATATCAGTTAGAGAACAGTTATATAAAACAGTATGTGATGGTGAGGCATCCTGGGGTAGGGAAGGGGTAGGAAGCAACCAAATCTGTTGGCAAAATTTGTAGCAGCTCCACAAAGAGAAGAAACCCAGTTTTTTTTACCTCTTTGCAGCTGAGATACATTTTTGAAGCAAAAAAGGAGAGTGTAATGTTGTAATAGATAACTGTCAGCAAACAGCAATAAGGGGAAACGGGGAATTGTATTTAAAGGAAATAAAATTTGAAACCTTTTAGTAGCAGCTCATGGAATTTGTGTTGTCTAATATTTTAATGAGTGGAACAATATCCTATTTTTAGTGGAAGGTCAACTTGAGCTTTATTTGAACAGGGTCTCTGGTTCTGAACACAGATAGGAACACTTTAGATGTGATAACCAAAGGGAGGGCTTGGAGCCAGACCTCCTTAACCTATCATTAGGAGCTCAGATAGCCATCCATGGCAGAACCATGTGCCACTCAAATGGAGAGGAGTCCTTGTCCTGGGCCCAAGCTGCACGCAGTGAAAATAGCACTGATTCTCATGGGGAAGGATTTGGGGATTTTATTTCAGAATTTAATGAAAAATATTAATGAGGTTTTTTTTTTTTTTTTAAATGAAATACTGCCATCTGATGTCACACCACCTTCTTTTGTGTATTGGTTTGTTTGTTTTGTTTTTTAAGGTAAATGCTTTTCCTTAAATATTAGAACTCTTAGTTTTCAGACCAAAACCTCCAGTACCTGCAAAAATGTGCATGGAAGAAATGTTACAAACATTAGATTATTAAAGTATTTCTAGCTTAAGCACTATTATTTTAATTCTGCTGTCACCCACAATGGTGCATAGCCAGTGAAACTCCACTGATGAGTGGAATTATTTGGTTTACTGGTAGTGAGATACTGTCAGGATATAAGAAAGTTTGCATGAGACAAGTTCGTTGAGGTGTGACTCTTTGTCCCACCTCAAAAGTTTGTTGGTTTTCTTTCATAAACCATAATTAAACCTTTTGATGCCACTAGGTCAATCATGATCCATTGCTTGCCATGGGGATTCTCCAATATCCATACAGAACTAGGCTTAGGCTGTTTTCTTTTCCTTGGTAGAGTGATTGCAGGGTATGATGTATCACATTATTTATGCTGAGAACTATGTTGAAGAACTTGGTGGAAATTTTATGTTCTTGTGAGTTTTACCTGCTCTTCAAATTTGGATTGAAAAAGTGCTCTAGGGAGAAAGTAAACACAGGCAGAATTGAAAGGAAATGCAAAAAGAAGTGCTGTGTTTTTTTGGTTTTAATTTTTGGGGCTAAGATTAAAAAAATCTTCCAGTTACTTCATTGCCAGCCTGCACTGATATGCAAAGCCTGTTTAAATAAAGTAGCTTTCAGTGAATAAATGTTACTAATGGATCTGAATCTCACCACCTTCTCCAGCTCTGTTTTGTGCTGTCTGTGCATTAATAGACATGTTTCTTGTTGCTAGTGGTAAATAATGATGAAATCTGAGATGATTAGAGAGCTGACAGCTTTGTCTGGAAATTTAAATAATTTTATAGGTGTTTTATAGGTTTTACCTGGTGTTAAACGGGCCAGGTCCTTCCCAGGTGTTGGAGATGCTGCTCCATTCCAGAGCATGGTCTGGCCCACAGAGTACAAGAGGTCTTCTCTTTGCAGTACAACAGCTTGGACTTGTCTTAGCCTGAACTAGAAGATTTCAGCATCCTGAATATCTTATTTCATGTGTCAGCTAGAGGATTAAAGGAAAATGCAGTAGTTGTTTTTGTGGCTTCTATGAAGTCTGATTTGCACTTGCTTTACTGACTGTAGCAAAAAGGCTAACAAATTTTATTCCCTCAGTGCTTTTGTTGACAATTAATGAAGCTGTATAGGAAATACTGAAATGAAGAACAAATAGTAAAAACATTCTATTACATATTCTCAGCAATGTTTAATATCTTGGAAATCCTCAGGTTCCCTGTCCATATGTATCTTGGTAAGAAATACAAACCCTGAGTACTTTAACTTTTCTTTGTTATTTAGAAGGCAATGGGCTTTTGCATTTTCTGAAATTGCTAGGATAATATATTGTAGAGTGCCATACAATAGGAAAGAAAAACACCAGAGAAAACAAATTCGGTGCCAGGTTCCTGGGTGGGAGCTTTATGAATCCCTTTGCTGTCCAGTTCAGGGGTCTGAGAGTGAGTCATTGCCTCCAGACTGAAGTTGGCACACGGTCAGAACGCGTGCCAGAACAGTTGCTGTGCTGAAAATTCCAGGAATAACCAGTGGAAGTGTAAGTAATTTCATGCTCCGTGTCATCTAATTGTTCAAAACCTTTCCAGCTCTAAACTTTGATGCCACGCTGACTATGCTCTACCATGTAGCTTTAAGGGTGCCCATCCCCCTGCCACCCGTCCAGCAGCCACTGTGTCCCGTCAGTCATCCTGAAATACACTGGGAGCTGGTCGGGCAGTCCCCTGCAGATGCCTCAGGAGCCCAGTAGTGAGCCAAGGCAGTGGCACTGGAGTCCCCCACACCAGGGAATTGCATAGACAGTTGCTTTAGTGCTGAATATGGACCATGTGTTTTCTAGGATAGGTGAGTGATACACTGTTGGCTTTCTAACAATCTAGCAGGAAATGGGTTCTGAAGTAAAGGTTTTCTAATTTATGCAGAATGTCTTTGGCTCTGCTTTCTGACACTTATTAGTTTATGTCTGTATACAGTGTACTTACAGATTCTAAAAAAAAGCTGCAGGTGCTGTGCTCACTTTGCATTGCAAATGGATGTAGACTTCGGCTGTTTTTCCAGTGTCTTTTCCTTCTTACACCGAAAGACTCAGTAGTTTTGACATCTGATGAAAAGACAAAGTTTTCATTATCTCGAGGTTGGTAGGAGTGTGCAGGTGGTTCCTTTTCTGGCTGTTCTGGGACACAGCTGTGTCTTGTAACACATGCTTAACATCCTAAGTGTTGTAAGAGCTGCTGGTGTACAGGGCTGAGATTGCCTCCTGCAAAGGTTAATCTAACGGAGTGGGAGCTCAGACAGCCTTTTACCAAAATATCTCGCGGTGAAGGCCCTGCTGAACTTAGGGGGATGTTATATTGGAGTAGACAAATGCATTAAAAAAAAAAAAAAAGGGAAGGTGGAATGTTGATTTTGATTTTCTTTTTCTGAGGCAAACATACATGAGATTTTGTCATCTTAATGAATATAATCTGGAAGGACAGAGGTTCACTTAATAAGCGGAAATGCCAGAGAAAATCCCAGGATGATCTTTGCTGGCTGTGTACTTCTCTTTCTATCACCTCTTATCCTTACCTTAATTAAAAAAAATAAATAAATTAAAGAATCCAATTTAAATATTGATTACCCAATATGGTATATAACAGTAAAGAGAGCCTGGTAAGCTAAAAATATGTAGTCAGATTATCAAAATAGTTTAAGATCTTGTAGTTTTCACTGCATTGCCTTGCAAAGCTGTTTTTATCTTCCTGCTTTAAGGAAGTTTCAGGAAGCATTAGAATTCTACTTAAAAATTATTGCTGGAATCAGCAAGTGAGCCCTTAAGTGAGTTATTTATATCTTAGAATATAACTGAAATTTTCAGAGACAATAGTTTTTGCAATTGACTTTCAGTTGATGATTCATTATGGGCCTGACTCAAGGCTAAAAGCTATTATTGGCTTAACTGGCTTTTGAACTTAGGGCTCAAGCAAAGAATAAAAGTGCTGATGTTAGACAATATGCTGAGGGTAAGAAACAAACAAACAAGCAAAAAACACAGAACGACCCAGAAAAGGGAAGTCATGACACATGGATTCACGTTTTTTCTGACCTGCAAAAACGGGGTTAGATTTCTAATACTTCCCGAGTTTGAGAGTGCTCTGTGGTGGGAATCTGGAGCACAGTGATCCTCTAGTAACAGGAACTGACTTTAATTACAACTACATATTTATCTTCCAAAATTGAGAAAAGACCTGATTATTGCAGATTGTGCTGTGAGGATGGAGAGAAAGCAGCAAAAAGGTTTAACTTCTCTATTTTGAGTAAAGCAGGTGCTGACACCCTTCTGTCAAGGAACTGTGGGGAAGCCACTGCAGGGTTAAAGCATGAGTGTGTCTGCAGAAAAATAACCGAGTCAGCCGGTGGTTTCTTTAGGTCTCAGTAGAAGCACGAAGCGCTGTCTCCTTCCAGCTTACCTGTGCCCTTGTAACTGATGGATGTTTGACCAGAGAAAAATCCACAGCACAGTCGATACCATCTGTTTGCAACTGCTCTGATGGATTTCAAGAAGTGCCCATATTTTGGGAGATTTGTGAAAATATCGAAGATAAGGGTTGGTAACCAGCACTATCATAAAGATTTATTTTTTTTTTTCCTAATGTGAATAGAAAGCGATTTATTAAATATTGGCCAAAGATTTAGAAAACCAGTGAATTGCAGATGGCTAAAAAGGATCTGTCTTTACCAGAGCGCACAATGCTGTGGTTTGATGCAATCCCAGTGAAGCTGGAGGACGGCATCCCGTTGACTTAAAAGGCCTTTTGAATAAGGGGGGTGGACACAACAAAAGCGGCTCGGGAGCTTCTGTGCCGTGTGCTCGGAGACTGCAGCACCAGGCACAGCCGGAGCCGGCGCTGGCAGCGCTGCAGGGCAGCCAGGGGCGCTCCAGCAGCGGCGCACTGCGGGCTGCAGCTCACCCCGGACACCCAGCGTGGCACCGACAGACATCAGCGGCCTCCAGAGCCACTTGTTAGCATTGGGCACAGAGACAACCGCTGGCAGTTCCAGTTTTCACACGCCCGAATTTTATGGTGCTTGTTAAATGTGTGAAATATGGGCAGATAATTTGCTTTGACGTTTCTAGAGTTCCCTTTCCATTCATATCTGTGGAAGGAATACTGGGGTTTTGTTTTTGTTTTTGGTTTGTTTTTTTTTTTGCTGGTCAGTCTGATCTCAGGTTTCTTTTTCCTTTGTCTTTTGGTTCAGAACTAAAACTGAAAAATCAGTTCATTCCACATGCTATCACCTGGCTGGATGCAGCTGAATTTGTGGGAACTTGGGTCTGCTGCTAGTATAGTTTGTAATAAAAGAAAAGCTTGGCACTTGTTTAACCTTTAGTAAGAATGGCAAAACCCTAAATTGCTTTATACCTTAATTCTTTAATTATTGCTCATATTCTCTTTGCTTGTAAGTGAAATGTGGATAACTCTCCAGATCCATTCCTACACCACTCGCTACAGAAACCCTAAACTGCAGCACTGTATTAAATCAGTGCTAGGTTCACTGGAAGGTGACAATCCATCTCTTCAGCCTGCAACAATTGCAGTACCTTATTACTGTCTTATACAGCAACAATGGTTGTAATAAGTCTTGCTTAAAAAGGACAGATATCCACTATTTGTGTGTTTGAAGTCTTTATTGGTTAAAAAGGCTTTGCCATGCTGTGTTTTATGGGAAGTTAAGTTGCTGCAAAATTTAAAATGTCTTTTATTTTGGGACTATAATCGGTTGCAATCCAACTAAAGCAGTTGTAATTCTTTGTTCACACACACACACATTTCAGGCTAATGGCCTGAGCCATGGCCCAGTGAACTTGGTGAAAACTATTAATTCACATCAGTAGATTCTGCATCAAGTTCCTAATGAGTGACTTATTCACCTTAAAGACCTTACTTAGCTTTACTTCCATCTTATTGACTTCAGTAATAGGCTTTCTCACCTTAATCTGTCTTGACACTTAAAAAATATTTGTTATTGCAGGGTATAAAATAACAAAATGTTTCACTTTTTTCCTGCTGTTAATTTCCAGAAATTTAAAGGGCTGTTGTATATGCTGCTTGTTCTTAAGGTGCTTATTATTACCCCTGTAATTTGGCACATGGAATAAGATTATTGTTATGGGAGAAGTTATTGTGGACATGCATTAATGTTTTTGTTTTGTGATAAATTCAGTAATGGAATTTAATATTTTTGCTTTAAAGCTGCTTCTCAGACTAGTAGAGGACTTTTACTCAATGGTATTCTAATTCAGTTATCCTTGCATGTTTTTTTAACATGTCGTCAATGTAGAAATCTGTGAGTGAATATAAGGAGTTATATGTACTTTATGATTCTACAGTTTATGTAAGTATCAGCATATTTTTTTTTCACAATTTAGAAATGGGGAGTGGGAAAAGTTGAAATGTATTTCTTGAAATCCTAAGCCTGTTATGGAACCAGTTCATACTCACACGGGCAGTCTCTGGGCTCTGTCAGAAGGCAGTGAGGCTTGTAGTCATGGTTAATATTGGCTTATTGCCTTTCTCTTGTTTTGTACCCAGGTGAAATGTCGACAAAAGTGCCAAACATTAAACTGAAAACTGATCCTCGGGATCTGCAGATCCAGACATTTACGGTGGAGAAATTACTGGAGCCGCTGATAATTCAGGTATTTTAGAGCTGCAGAAAGTAAGCTGGGTAACCATGGAGGGAAGGGATTAGGGATGGAGAACTTTGACTAAGGACACTATTCTGAAAGCCACACTCACAGCTCACTTGCACTTTTCTCAGGCTCAGGAGATCTCCAGGGCTCTGCCTTCCAGATCTGGTCGTTCATTTGTCACTTCCAACTTTGCCACCCAGTCTGCCACAGTAAATGCTGTGTGTTCCAGCTGGTCTCTTGCACAGTGTTCTCTAGGAGAGGCTTAAATGTAGAATACACTGAAAATGGATTTCCAATGCATGAAATAAGTAATTCTTTAAAAATAAACTTGTATTTTCCCCATTTGATGCTTTCCCTCTCCCTAGCTTATCCAATTTATTTTCTTTTATTAATTATTCATTGTCACATTTGAATTTTTTTTTTTTTTGTCTTTTCCTCCCTTACTCACTTTTCCCTTCTGGAAGGTTACTTTCCTCAGAAAGTAACCTTTCCCATCATGACTTCATTTCCAGCTACTATTAACTGAACTGCCTCTCTCTGATTTTGTCTGCCTTTGTTTATTTGTTTTTGCCTGGCTGTGATTGATGGTGTAAAAACCCTCAGTTAACAGGTCAGTGGTTTGTGGAAGTCGTCAAGGATATGTGGATGGGTTATAAAATTAGTTTCAGAGTAGTAAGAATAGATGTCTTGATAGACTGAACTTAAAAACCTCCTGTAGACCAGTAGGTCAGACTGTGCTCAGGCATCTGCAACACTCTGGGTGTTTTTAGAGGAGGCAAAGAAAAGAAAATTTTGATTTGAGTTTTTCAGGATCAAAGAAACCTGACAAAACAAAGGAATTGCAGTTCCAGAACAAAACAAAGAAACCATCTAAGTTTTGGGGTTTTTTTTCCTCCCAGCTCTTCTCAACCATTGAAAAGTTTGAGGCTGTTCTAATTGGAAATGCTTTGGTTCTAGGAGAATAGTTTGACTGTTTCTTCCCTCTCTTAATTTTAATGCTTTGCTTGTTTCAGACCTGTGGAAGGAAAACTTAAGTTTTGAGTGGATCCTTCGAAAGAAAATGTTAAAAATATAAAAATAGGGATTAAAGGGTGATTGAGAGGCTGGAAGGGTAATAAGTGAAAATTAATCTGTGATTAGAAAGAGAATCGGACCAGTCACAGATAAAAATTATCTTCTTGCCAGATTCACTTTAGCAACTGCTGCTTGGAACACAGTTTAACTTTATTTTGAGATTTCTCTTGTAATTTATTTTTTTAATAGTCTTGTAATGCTGTGGCAGGAAAGAAACAATGGAAGTCTTTGAGGTTCTCTGAAGTCTGTTCTAGCCAGTTATGCTAAGTGTTAGGGCACCAATGCAGGAAAAAATGGAGGCAAAACCAGCCCGGGAAGTGACGAGGAAGCAGTTGTGGAAATAGCTGCAGATCACTTGCTGAATTGACTCCCTTCCCTGCAACGTGCACTTGGCAGTGGTGATCACTATGAAACTCTGAAAATAACATAGCAACTGTTTTGTGTAAAACCCTCTGTGAGTTGGCAACTTCTCTATCCTTGGAATAAAACAATTTCCCTGAATTGCTCTGGGGGTTTCCCTCTGTCTGTGGCCTTTTATTCCAGGTGTTTTGAGGATGTTAGTTTTGAAAGGAAGGCTTCTCAGTCTAGTTCTCAGTCAATGCATCTGGCATGTTAGAAAAGGTAGTTGGCAGAGTTAGCATGGTTCAGCTGACACGACGTGTAGACAAATCCCTGGATTTGGATTTGGAGTCCCTTGGATCACTGATGAAGAACAGGCAAGTTGAAAGGCTTGTGTTCCCACCTGTTATCCACAGCACAGAGGTTTGCTCACAGGGAAAACACACACTGTTGGTTGGAGTTCTACAGATGGTGAGTTCACCTTCTCCTCACTGGGTGGGATTAGCCAGTGTTTGTATGGGAAATACTTTGGATTTGAAACAGTGGGCAGGGTTTTTGCCGTTGTCATTAGGCCACTGAATTAATGTCTTGTTTTTCCTAAATGTCTAGGGATTGACATCTAGCTACCCTGAACTACCTTGTTAACAAAAAAAGAATGTTTTGATGCTTAAAAATACTTTTTATAGTAAGATAAGGGTGAAGTATTAGGATACTCAAGGTATCAAGACGTTGCTTCCTGAGCTACTGCAGTATTAAGAGATTGTCTCTAAGTGCTGCCAGTAACTGAATGTAGCATTGGAAGACCTGCTGCAGAGTTTCCTAGAAACTTGGTATATGGCATAACCATGACCCCACAAGAAACCCCACCCCTTCAGCCTAATAAGTAATGGCAATAACAGGTCCCAGAGGCACGATTCAGCTCTGTGGATGTGGTGGCACGTGCCTAGAAAATGGCTTGGAAACCCTTTGTGCCCTTAGCACAAGTGTGTTCCTCCTCCCAGAGCTAGGCTGAGGGACCTGCTGTGCATGGCAACAAGAAGGTGTTGATAGCTGGGAAATCCTGAGCAGGATTAATGGGGATGTGTTTTTCTTTTCTCTTATAACCATGTCAGTGACTGTGTATTCTGCCACTGCAGTACAAGCAAGCTCTGTTGACAATGGCACACTGTATTAGTCTGTGGTTCAGTCCTTTCTGGGTAGGATTGTAAAAGGTTGTTACATTCCTCACTGGGGTTCTGTGTTGGAGAATTCAGAGCAGTTTTTCTGTTTTCCATAATCTCCATGAGCAAAGAGCTATCTAACAAATTTTGACTTGTATTTGAGATCAGCTGCTGCCTCCAGTATTTCCTGACAGTGATGCAGAAGATGCAGTCTTACAGTCAAGAGTTTTCACCTGCAGGAATGGTTATTTTTTTATACTTTTTAATTTGTTTTATTTCCTTTCCTCCTCAACATATCAATGAACAGGGTATAGAATGATATTTTGCACTTAAAAAAACTACAGTAAAAACCTGCAAAGTAGAATACAATATCTTCTAGTGAAATAGTGATTAAATGCATAAAATTTAAAAAATACCTTTTAATTGGTAGATTTTTTGGGGCTGCTTCTAATTTTTGATGGTGTTTTATGCCTTTCTTATTGGATATCAGCCTGTAATCTCTAACTCACAGTTAAAGATGTGGTCATTGAAACTGCCTTAAATGTTCTGAAATTGACATTAGAGAAGATAAAAGATAAAGATTTTTATTCCCAGTGCATTCTCTACCAGCTGGCTGATTTATGTGCAATAAATAATTCCATTTTCTTCCTTTGAGCCACAGTCAGAAAAATACCCAAGCCTTCTTTAACAATCTGAGCCTGAGTTATTTATGTTGTTCTCTCCCTTGTGACATGCCAGAGCAGTTGATGTCAAGTGGATGGTTCTTCCTCCCCCAAATTGCACATGAATGGTACAGGGGTCAGGGCTTTTACATTTATAGATGTGTTTATAGAAATGTTACCCTGAGGATATTTGTCAGTTACGTTTAGAAGTGATGATTCATGAAGAGCACTCAAGTGCATGAATTCATGGACAAGATCTGAAGGTGAGCTAAGGCACTTGTAGCACTGTACTACCCATGTCTTGGCAGAGAGAACAGGAGGATTAAAAAGCATGGGTGAACTTCATGAAAATAAGGTGTGCTTTAAAGTATCTTTATAACCCTTAAGAAAAATGTTTTGAGAATCTTTCCTTAGTGTTACAGCTCAAGCAGTGCCTTAGAGAATAGTCTTTCAGAAGCATTCTGTTGGAGTGTGGAGGCTGTACTCAGAAGATGAGGAATGTGGAGTGGGATGGTCTGTAAAAAATAAGTTCTTTATGGATGTTGAAGTGCATTGGTAAAAATATAATTTGGACTAAACTGCAGTAAATTTAAATCCTGGGCAAATTGATGTACAATTTTAATGTTGAGAGCACCCTGAAGAATTTGGAGTGTAGAGCTCTGGCCACTGGGATACCCCTTTGTAATGAGAGGAAGCATTTTGAAAGGTGTCTGTGCTCATTTTGGGTATTTGTTCTGGGATACCTTGCAAGTCTTACGCTGAAAGTATGGGAAGACTCAGCACTTCCGAGGAGAAGGAACCTGGGGATGCTTGGCTGACAGCAGCTGAACACAAGCCAGCCTGTGCCCAGGTGGCCAAGAAGGCCAGTGGGAGCCTGGCTTGTATCAGAAATGGTGTGGCCAGCAGGACCTGGGCAGTGATTGTACAGTGGTGAGGCCACACCTCGAACCCTGTCTCCAGTTTTGGGTCCCCCATGACAAGAAGGACATCGAGGTGCTGGAGCCTGTCCAGAGAAAGGCAAAGGAGCTGGGGAAGGGGCTGGTACACAAATCTGCTGAGGAGGAGGCTCAGCCTGGAGGAAAGGAGGCTCAGGGGTACCTTGTGGCTCTCTACAACTCCCTGACAAGAGTCTGGGGTCGGTCTCTTCTCCCAAGTAACACGTGCTGGGAGAAGAGGAAGTGGCTGCAAGTTGCACCAAGGAAAGCTTAGATTGGATGTTAAATTCTTTCCCTGAAAGGAGTGCCAGGCATTGGAACAGGCTGCCAAGGGACACAGTGGAGTCACCCTCCTTGGAAGTATTCAAAAAGCACGTGGATGTGGTGTTTTTAGGGACATGGTTTAGCGGTGCACTTGGCAATGTTAGCTCAACAGCTGGACTTGATGTTTGGAGGCCTTTTCCTACCTTAATGGTTCCGTGATTCCTGCCTTGCTGAAACCTCCTCAGATAGCACTGGTATTATTTTATTTTATTATGAGCACATTTTAAAACAAGCAGTGGCAGGAGTTGGCATCAGGGTTAATAGAACAATGACATTTCTGTTGACTTTGCTTTGATCCTACAGAAGGAAGAACACAAAGATGATGTGTATTCAGTAAAACTGTGTCAGATTGAATTCACTGCTTTTGCCCATTCTTGCTATTAATGCTGAGCTTGCCTGTTTCTAAAACAGAGGGAATCTCTCTGCTTATTCTTAATTACATTTTTTTTTTAATTTTAAAAACAATAAAAGTTCACTTGTAGGACTTAAACCATTATTGTCCCTCTTGTTTCTTTTAAATGTAGGTTACAACATTAGTGAACTGTCCACAGAATCCTTCTAGTAAGAAAAAGGGCCGTTCCAAAAGAGCTCGTGTCTTGCTTGCTTCTGTGGAAGAAGCCACTTGGAATCTATTGGACAAGGGAGAAAAAATTGCCAAGGAAGCAGTTGTGTTTAAAGAGGAACTTCACACGGCTCTCGCTGATGTGCGGAAAGAGAGTAAGTAAATTCAGGAACTGGTTTAACCATGCCTGGTGTCAAAGCAAAGCTGGGATATCTGTGGGAAATGTGATGTGCAGATGTCTGAACTCGGAGTTGTCTAACTGTGTATTCTGGGATACCACCTATAAGGAGGTAAAGTGCGCAAGCTGGGCTGCATTGGGAAAAAAATACATGTATCAGTGAAAGTTTTGTGTTTTGGAATGTGGTTTTGTTTTTCTCTTCATGAGGACAGGATGCCTCTTGATCATTTTAGTGGCTGTTAAACACTAAACATGATTAAACACATGAGCATTAAACACGACTGAAAGTTAATGCATATCTTAACTTCTTGAAAAGAACTGTTGACCTGAATCTCGGATTAAAGCCTTTTCATTAAAAATTTAAAACCTAAAATCTTCCCACTTTTGTGCATTAGTGAGGATTTAATTTGGGAAGGTATAATAATAGCCCAGTGTGGAGGTATGTTTTGAGAGTAGGAGGAGGATAGATCCTTTAACCTACCACAAGTCATCCCCTCCCGATAGAGCATCTCCTTTGAGGTGACTGGTGTCATATTCTGTGTCCTCCTGACTTAATCTCTCCATTTTGAACCTGATTCCCAGAACTGGACTAGTTTTTGTGATCTGCAGAGAATGGTGTAGCCATTTTCTTTCAGGCTCTTTGTTGTTTTCTTGAGTTTTACTTTTCCCCGTGGAAACTGGGAATATTTGGGTGAGCACGAAGGCCGTGAGTCACATGACCAACATCCTAAATGTGTTCCTGCAGAAATTACAAGTTAAAGTTCATGTATGTTTTAATTATATCATCCTGTCCTTACTAAAGATGGCACTTAATCAGGTTTTTCTTTGAATTTGAATTTATTTTATTTAGTCATCTTGCACATGCAGCTGGGGTGGTTTCTGAGTCTCTGCTGTTGTTCAGGGCAGTGATTACTTGCTTTTGGCTTCCTCTGAATCCAAAGATGGCTGTGGTTTAGAGTCTGATCTATGCATATGGTGTCTGAGATACCTTCAGGTCCTTTGTGATTAAAAGTGTTATGACCAGCAAGTATCACTGTTATCTGTCACACTGAGCAGCTGAGGCTCTTGCAAAATCATTCATTTTGGAGTACTCTTAAAATGTTAGCCCATCCATTACAGGCTGATAACACAAGGTAAGAATAAAATATATAGTTTTATATTGATTTTTATACATAGAGAAATTGAAAATGTGAAATATTTTTGTATTACTTATTGATTCTCAGCCAAGACCAGGGGTAACTACAAAAATAAATAATATATAAAGTAGATTATATATCCCTCATACATTTTAAAAGAAAGTTAAGTCCATGTTATCACCTATCATTATGCAATGATGAAGTGAGTGCTTGCAGCCCATCTCCCTTCAAGGATTTGCCAAACTGCACAGGTTAGTTTTAAGAAATCGTTGAAACAATTGTAAAAAAGGTAGCATTTTCTTAATTTTTCAGATATTTTTAACCTTTGAAGCTGTGTGCTATTTTTAATTTGTGGTATGCCACATCATATGCAGCTTTATTGCCTGTTATTCAGGCCACATCCTGCTGCTGTTCAATGTCTCATGTTATTTACTTCAAGCTCTTTGAAGGGATGTGGGTCATCAGCCCAGCTTTCATGAGGCCACCTGCCACGCATGGTACAGCGTAGAGTGTTTAATTTTCTGTGGGACTGGCACTATGGTGACTCTTATTAAGACAATCTTTAATTAATTAGGAAGTTTTTTACATGGCTACAGCTTGTATTTCCTGGATAATGGAATTTTGAAGAAATGCTTTAGATAATTTTGCTCACATCAGCCTAACTCAGATTTGCACACTGAGATCTGGAAAGAATAAATCCTGTCTCACCTCCTCTTGTGTTTCACCTCGTGTCACGCGCTGAACTTGTTCAGCTGGGGCTGCAACATGAGCATTAAACACTTATTCCTTTGGAACATCAATTGCCAGTGTGAAAACACTTCTTTGTTACTTTTGGAGCTCATTGATTTGGGGTTCCTTTTAAAGGAGTGATAGAATTTTTTTGATCTGCTTCTGACAATTCAATTCATAATAACGCTTTGGAGAATAAAGGAGGAAATGAATGGAATAAAAATGAAGATTGGGGGTAATGTTTGCTGTGTTTAATTCACCTGTGTGTGATTCATGGTCTTCAGAAATCATTTACATGAGTAAAGTTTCACTGACTACAGCTTGCTCTTGGCACTGTCAGTAGATGAGATTTTGGAGTCTCAAATTCAATTGGATTCTATTAGTGACCTCTGAAAGAAGGTGTTGCTATAATGGGTTGACAGACATGTTACCTGGATAAATACGGTGTCTGCTTCCTTTGACATCTGCAAAGTTTTACCAAAGAGTTATAGGCTTGGAGCCAAGCATTTTAATAATAGTGGTTCTCTGTTTCCTCTCAAGAAAGTGCTTTTTAAGGCCTACCCACATCTTGATAACATCTTTTTCTGGAGCTATGCTAAGTGGGTCAGCAGGAAGGTGTGTGGGTGGTGGATTGTATGCATGTAACTGAAGAACTGCCACCATTTCCTGTTGATCTGATTTGGTGAAGCTTTGTTGGAGGCTACTTATGGCCACAGTTTTATTCTAAAATAGTGTAATAAACCCCAAAGTAAGTGTATTGAAAAACTCTCACTGAGGGATTTCGTGCCCGTGCAGCATTTCAAAGGATTGTCTTCTAATTCAGTGTTCTGTGGAATAGCTGACCCCTATGCAAAGGGTGTAAGGAGCACTGCTCAACCCTGAATGCTTCTGACACTAAATATCAACCTCAAATTCATGTCCTCATCCTGAGATGTAATCAATTTTAAGGCAAAACTGTGCTGCTGTTCATGTGATGAAATGTGGCTGTAGAAATCTGAAGTCTAGCATTATCCTTTGGATGATGAGTTTTTACATTTATGTTAAGGTGTGATGGCTTACAGCTCTCAAAGCAGTTGCATGGGCATAACTGAAATGTTTGGTATTTACTGCCATTGCTGACTGACTATATATAGTCAGAAACACAACAGTTGTTGTCTGCCTTGTTTCTATCTATTGCAGTGTCAGTGTTTCTTGTGTTTAGCTGTTATCATGCTCATGTGTGTTCCCAGATAAGCCTGTCATCACACAGAGCAGTGAATTGAAAGCAAGTTACTTGCTGGAGTTACATTTTGAGCCTTAAGTTACTCTTGAAAAGGAAATTCTAACAAAAACTTTAAGGTTTTGAATGGCCATATTTAATATGTTTTGATATTAAACAGGGGAAGCAAGGGTTTGATGGCTTGGAAAACACTACCATTCACTGGCAAGAAGGGGAGAGCTTACTTAAAAGGGCATTTACTAAAGGAAGGGTATTAGGGATCTTTTGTATTACGCTGTGTTCTTACTTGTGTTCTTATTTGTCCCTCCCCTCATCTAAAAAAAGTGAACTTAACTTTCTCATTCCACATGAAGAGGTAGGTACATGTGTGTATTCTGCATCTAAGGGACTTTTGTTCTGGGAGGCAGAACTCAAATGGCTTAAAATAACCTGTGCTGTACACTCCTTTCATCAACCCAAGAGCAAGGTCCCCTGCAGAACAGCTTTTGACATCAGCATCACTGGGTCAGGTGCCCCTGAGTGGGAAAGGCAGAATGAAGATGTGGGTGTAAGGCACGATGGGGATGTGTGGTGGCTCTGATTAACGCTTTGGAAGAACTGGGTGAGATGTGGAAATGGAACTTCCTGATATGCAGTGGTGAAATAGTTGCAGTGCAACAGAATCCAGTGGTATCTGAGTGGAATAAGAGACTGTGTGGCAGGAGAGAAATGTCCTGTAACAGCTCCAGAAAGCTATTGTGAGAATCTGAGTTATCACAGTGTTGAATATTAGGAACATGCAGGAGGTATCGATCTGCTGTGCCCTGACACTGATAGTGTCACTTCAGCTGGCTGGCTGGAGCAGAATCCTTTTATTTGCTGTAGCAGACGGAGATGGTATTTGTCGGAACAGAAGAGGTGATTGTACTGGTGACTTGTATTGTTTAATCTTGTGTTTTTAGAAAGGGTAGATTGTTCTGTGCTGTGATGTGACCTTGACTCCCAACCTTCTCTGGTACTTATTCTGCTTAATGTGGTAGTTCATGCCGGCAGAATTTGAGGCTGTACCTGGCAGTGTAAGTAAGAGCTAATAAGTGTTCTGTTAGTGGTGAGACCCCATGTGGAATACTGCACAGCTCTGGGGCCCTCAGCAGAAGGAGGACGTGGACCTGTTGGAGCCAGTCCAGTGGAGGCCCCAAAGACGATGCACGGAGTTGAGCACCTCTCCTGTTAAAGCAGGTTTAGAGATCTGGGCTTGTTCAGCCCCCAGAGAAAGCTCTGGGAGACATTACCAGAGCTCCCAGGACCCATGGGGGACCTACAAGAGATCTGGAGAGGGACTTTGTACGAATGGGAAAGGCTTTAAACTGACAGAGGGTGTTTTAGATCAGATACTAGGAAGAAATACTTCACTATGAAAGTGCTGAGGCACTGGCACAGGGTGCCCAGAGGAGCTGTGGCTGCCCCATTCCTGGAATTGTCCAGATTGGATGGGGCTTGGAGCAACCTGGGCTAGTGCAAAGTGTCCCTGCCCAGGGCAGGAGGATTGGAACTAGATGATCTTTGATCCTTCCAACACAAAGCATTCTAGGATTCTGTATTATAAACCATTGTGGGTTTTTTCTTGCTTGTTTGTATTTCTGTTCTCTCGAGTTTGAGACTGAAATGTTGGAAATGCTTTCTACTTACTTTGGTATGTCTGTCCCCACCCCTTAGTAAATGGGCTCCTATTGTCAACTATTTCTCTGGAGCTGTAAGACCATCAGCCTCTAATAGTGCAGTTCAGGAGTGGGTGACAGGACTTTCTTGGCAGCAGTACCTCCTTGTGGGAGGAGGACACAAGAATGGCATAAAGTTCACTGCATTCCATGTGCATTTCACACTGCTGCAGTTAAAATTACAAAATGAGAGCAGAGAGCCAGTTTTAAATGCAAACAGAAGAGAGAAAAATGTGATGCTTGGATGGGATTTCAAAAGGAGAAAGAAAATCTATTCAAAGAAATAAAAGAAGAAAGCATAATTTCGCTGATCTTTCCTAAACCAGTGCAGAGGATTTGGCTGCTGTCAGTGTGATGCTGAGCGCTGTCTCCGAGGGGCGCTCGCTGCCCGCGGTTGGTGGCGGTGTTGAAGTCTCTGTACAGACACGGCACCAGCTGGCAGCTGATTGCCAACAGCCTCACAGTTCACTTGTTTCTAAAGGAATTTTCATCTTGAGTTTTTGGATGTTTTTTGGTGCTGGATGGAGGGTGTGAATCCTCTAACTTTTTAAAAAATTACATATGGCTGAAGAGTGTTTTTACATTTCCCTGTGCCTGAGCAGATTTTTGTAGGCACGTGGAAGCAGCAGTCATTTGACACAGCAGTAGCTGTCAGTCGTTGATGAGCTGATGGTAGAGCAACATTTACTTTGGGAGTCATCTATCTGGGTGTGCTCAACAGTCTTGGAAATATCTGCCTGACAGTGATTGTGTAGTTATGATAGATCCTGGCTTTGGTTCTTTGAATTGCTTTTTTGTTTGATTGTCTAAAATAATTGAAATCCTATGAATGCTGCTGTCTGTCTGAATTCCTACTTGTGCCACTAAATGGGCATTTTTTTGTGATTCATGGTTTGTGACAAATGTAATTATGGAAGAATATCCACTTCATGGGAATTAAAAATAGATTAAATTGCATCAGACTGTCATGCTGTCTACTGCAATTTAAGAAAGTTTTGATATCATGTGTTGTTGGAGTTGTCATTTTCTGCTGTTTGTACTTGTAGCTCCTATCTGTCTATCCTGCATCTCATGGCTCTGCTTTAGGATTATGATTTTATGTGTTCATCTGGCCATCCCAGCTTCTGTCACACTCATTTCTAAGGGCTTGGTCATAGTCTGACCCTTCTGACTTGTGTTTGCTCGCAGAATTGCAGAATGTTGAGGGGTGGAAGGGACCTCTGGGGGTCACCTGCTCCAATGCTCCAGGTCAGGGAGGGTCGGCAGTCTGCCCAGGACAGTGTCCAGTCAGGTTTTTAACATCTCCCGGGATGGAGACTCCACAGCCTTCCTGGCTGGTCTGTGCCACTGCTGAGTCACTCTCATAGTGAAAAAACATCTGCTGATGCTTACATGGAATCCCCTGTGTGTCAGTTCGTGACTGTTGCTTCTCCCCCTCTTGCTGGGCACCACTGAGAGCAGGTGGGCTCCATCTCCTTTTCAACCTCCCTTCAGGTATTTATGATGTTTGTCGCTGTTGTCCACATTGCTGAATTTCATTTGCCAAACTTCACACTGGAGAGCGGTGTATCGCTGTCCACTGGCAGTCACTAGCTCCATGGCACAGGTTTCACTTTGTCAATCAGATGTCTGAGTGTACGAGGTTTTCATTCCATTAACTTATATTTGCAATGAGAAGAGCAATATTTGATTCTCTTCTGTGACCAGGAATTATTTAATAGCAAGGACACCAAAGTACATAGTAATATAGCAAGTAGTGACTAGGAAAGTTCAACAAAGGCCCTGGCTTTGTTGTGTACAGTTAAGAGTAATAGTGAAAAGGCCAAGGGAATTATTTCAGAATTAAATGATGCTGTAGAACAGAAAGGGAACATCATGGAAGATGTGGAACTTTAACCTGCACGATCTGAAATAACTGACCTTCATTTCAAGGCATTAGGGCAACAAAGAGATACCAGATTTATTTGCAGTACTGGTGACTTGCCAAATAACTGGAGGAACTTCAGTGACTTCATTTTTCCTGGGTGCTGCCATCCAGCCTAAGGAAATGTTTGTTCCTTTTGCAGGTCAGGCCTTGCAGGTGTCAGCAGAGGCGTTCACCAGCGATCCCTGCTCCCTGCCCAGGAGGCAGGCTGTTGTCCCAGCAGCTCGTGCCCTGCTGGCCGCTGTCACCAGGCTCCTCATCCTGGCCGACATGGTGGACGTGGCCTACCTGCTGCAGCACCTGAGTGTGGTGAGTAGGGCTGTGCTGGCCTCAGGCTCCTGTCAGCCACACGTGTGGCTGCTCAAACTCTTCCTGCACTGGAGCCCTGCGGGTCTCACACGTGTAACACCTGGGGCAAGCCTAGCTTCTAGATGGGATTTGTAAATGGACCAGGAAAACTCAGCTACTTGCAGCTCAGCAGACTTGATCTACTTCTGGTTCCTTTTTTTCCACTAATACTTTCAGTAATTTATAAGGGACTGATAAAACCACAAGTTTCGGTTGACTTCCTAATATTTCAGGGCAGAGGTGAATAATCAGTGCCACTTCTCATAATGCCTCCTGGCACAGGAGACCACAGTGACTTAGAGGACCATGTTGAAGCAAGTTCAACTTGGTGAGGATGAGAGAATGAAAATTTGGCTCCAAATCAGAGTAGAAGAAGTGTTTCATAATAAAACGATGTGTGGGTTTCAATGCTGGGCTTGAGAGATCTTCCACTGACAGCTGCTAGAGATGCACCACAGGCTAAATGAGCACTGACTTGCAGGAACTTCTGTGTTGTTCTATATGTTTAAATTTGTCAGCTGTAATAGGAATGGCCTATGTCTTTTGTACTGTTTGTGAAAAATTTTCTTAAATTACAATATTTTCACAGTAATCTATTACATTTTTAATGTTTATTTTCATAATACTAGATGCTCTCTTCTGAGATGTATCGAGTGTGTTTTACCTGAGAGAAGTAAAATTAGGTGTTTCCTTTACTAGAGTTTCAGTATTTCTAAACAGCTGTCTAATTTACTTCATTTTTTCCATCTGAAAATGAAAACAAAAAATAACTGAAAATGATGAAAGAATGCAGAGTATCATTCAGGAAGAGCCCCAGCACTGCAAATAGTGCCATTAAATTGTCATCTTCTTCCATACTTCCTCTTAATAGGAGGGAGAACTGAATTTGTAAATGGACCCTTAGAATAAATTACTGTGGTATAACGCTCTCAGTAATGCCTGTGCAAAAAGACTCACCCTAGTTCTTAGAGGAGAGTGTTAGATTTTGCATATTTATTTAGTCTCTGCTCTGGCTGTTGAACTTGACAACAGTGGTATTAGCTGTAATGGTGTCTTTTTATGTTGACATCTAATTAGGAAATCGACTTAATGCAATTTCAACATATGCTATTGAACATCCCTCAGTTTCTAACAACTTTTGGTCACAGCTAACTGAGCCAGATTTAAATGCAATTAAAAATTTTAATGAATTTCAACTTGGCTCTATCCTAAGTGTTTAGCTGAAATCATTATACTTAAAAACTCCCTTAGGAATTCAATTTTTCTTCAACATGGACTTGCTCCCACAAGAAGATGTTGTATTCACACAGTGTCAAAGTAGACCTTGTCTTTGCTGTATCAGCTCTAATACTCTTGGGTTTTGCAAGTTCATATGCCTTGAAAATCAGCTCCTTAAAAGTCATTAGCTGTTTTTCCTTGCACTTGCTCTAAAACCTTAATATTTCTACCATATTGTCTTCTTCTTCAGACATGGGTGTTACAGCTGTTATCATTTTAGAGATGGGAAATTTCATTGCTCTTTATTTCCATGTCTTTGAGCACTATCATTTTCATGGGGTAGAATGAAGACATTAGAAAGGACTAAGCCAAAATTAATTTGAAAAATAAAAAAACCCGTAATAGTAGAATAAAAGACATAAAAATTCTCATCAAGGACGTTTTCTTTATTTGGATGTATAAAAGGAAAGAAGTTGGTTCAGCATCATCAAAGAACTCTGTACAGTATTAGTGAGATCTTGCTCAATATGGAAGCATTTAATGGGGAATTACCTTTTTAAGTATCTAATATTTTTCAAACCTATTTATCAAAGAGTGCTGGAAGTTTTTAGCCTTGGTCACTCACTAAAACTAGTTAATTCCAACACTGGTGTTTAAAACTATACATTTTTCTACTGACAAAATACCCTCTGGATCATTAAACTTTAATTTCCTCGGTAACCTGGGAATAAAAATAGAAAGAAAACAAAGACAGTGTGACTGGCTGTCATGGAAAGCCTCATCTGCTGTTACCTGTCACAGCTGTCTGCTGATGAATATGTAGGAAAAAAGGATGGACCTCAGCTGTCTCCTTCCAGTTTGTGTAGTCTCTAACAACATTGTTTTCTGTGCATTTTGCTTAGGCTTAGGAGTGGTTTTGAATTCTGTGTAATAGAGTCTTCATATTAAACAGTGGGTAATGCTGAAAATATGGAATATTTTTTGTCACAAACACAATGAAATGTGACTCTTCAAAACTAGACAAATGGGTGAGTTTGAAATGATTTGATAATCCTGGTGGGAATTTCAACCCAAATGTTCAAAAACCTAGCCTTGTGAACAGGAAATCAGCTTTTTTAGAAGTTTTGTTAATCAAGTGGAGAGAATTTTGGCTGTTTAATGAATTCTATCAGATCCTCACCAAGCAAAGAGTGAATAAATGTGTGTGTAAATAATGCATTCTAGATGCCAGTACAAGCTCTCAGTGTGTGATCACATTCTGGCACAGAACACTTCTGGCCACTTGTGGAATTCACCGTCCTGTAAGACTGTGAGGGTGCAGTGCAAACAAGGAAGATCCTTTTATCGAGTTCACTGAAAAAATAAAGTACATCACACCAAAAAGAAAGGTTTTTCCTTCTTTAAACAACTTTTTTTCTTTTAAAACAGGGAAGAGTTTAAATAAATATCTATCTCTGATACTCTTCCATGCTTAAAGAGTTTGAAGTCTCTAAAGAAACAACTGAGTTGTGAAAAATGTGGTCAGGCTGTCTTGTGTATTGCACTCTCTGATTCAGAGCTGTGTTAGCAGCTCATCTATTGTGGTTAGTAATGCTCGATATTATTTAATTAAGTGAATTAACAGACTAATGGAATCGCTTAAATTTATTGATTGGAAGAGAACAGCAGGAAAGTAACAAGTCTGGAGAATTCATTCAAAGAGCATTGGCAGTCTGTCTTTCTCTAATCGGTTTCAGACCATGCTGAGCCAACATGTTTTATCTGTCTTTTTCCCCTTCATGTCATGCTTGTAGATTTACTGTCTAAGTCTTCATATTTTTCATGAATGCCTCAGACAGCATGATCTTTACAAAATGCTTGCTTAGACTTATTTAAAACTGCCAGGGAAAAAAAAAAGAGAATGGCTAGAGATAAGAAACAACTTGTGAAGTTGGGCCCTGTGAGTGTAGTGCTGTCTGTTCCCTCATTTCCTGCAGACTATTCATCAGCATTAAAAATGTTCTGAGCAGGAGCTTGGCAGGGTTACGTGGAATGAAAGAGGAAAGTCATCTTGGGCTGACCTGTGCTTCAGGTTTAAGGGCTTGGTTCAACTCTCAGAACTGTGCTTAACTGATCCAGATCCCTGGATCTGTGGAGCCTTCCTACCCTCCAGCAGATCACTTTGGCACATGGACTCGTGTGAGTCTTAGATGGTGCAGCCAGTCATTAAATGTTTCATTTTGAATTGGAGAGGGGTTCGTTCTGCTCCCCATCCCCATGCTCAACTTCAGGGGGTTGGGTACCTGGAAAACAACTGGTCCTGCTACTGAACACCGAGACAGAGAAGTACCTCAGACTTTTCTCTATTTGTTTGTCACTGTGTTTCCCACTGCATCCAATAAAGGATGGAGATTGTCCTTAGCCCTCCATTTGTTCCTAACGTGTTTATAGAAACCTTGTTTTTTACAGCAGTAGCCAGATGAAATTCTAACTTCTTGCCACCTTCCTTTGTTGGTTGTGGGTCACTCCCATGGCAGGGGAACTTCTGGAGCATAAGGAGTGTTAAGAAGGTGACAGGAGTCTTTGAGAGAAGATTTGGCTCCTCCTTTAGTTCATACTCCTATTTATTTTCTCATCAAACAGAGATTCCTGCTGCCAATCAGAGGTTTGTCTGTGGCACGTGGGATGCAGTAGTTTGGAATCAGGGATACAGTGTTTATCATCACACTCTGCAAATTCTGTGGCACTCTGTGATGTGCAGTAAACAGCAGAGGAAAAGCAGCTTCCAAAGAATAGATTTTAGCAGTTGGCTTTTGCAAAGTGAGCATCCTTCTGAGCACAGCAGGAATCTGGATCCACTTCTGTGCTTGGTATAGGAGCCTCTTGACTGCTCCTTTGTAACTTGTAAAAATAAATAATTGTCAAGCTATGGGATAATAAATTCCAACTGGAATGTTAAGTTGTAAGAGCTTGGGGAGATGTGTAACCTAAAGGTGGCTTGTAGAAGAGCTTAATAGAATGCTTGAAGTCATCAGAAGTAGAGCTGAGTGTGAGAAATCCGGATTGTGTCTGGTGATGGAGTTGGAAGGTGGGATGTTAGAAAAGCAGAGGCCTGTTTGAAAGGATTGCTTGGACTGGAGCCTGCATGCTCCAGTCAGTGACCAGAGCTGCACTGCAGTCGACTCTCTTTGAAGCTGTCAGGGAAAGAACACTGCTAAAGGCTTCCCTTCGGAGTGTCTGTTCTGTATTTGGCCTCTGCAGCAGCACACACCTACCACTGAAGTGCTGTGCTTGTGAGACACTAATAGGGAAGTGATGTTTTGAAATTTCCTTCCCTGGAGCACTAATATGGCAAGGCAAATTCCGGGCTGGGAAAATAATCTTGGGAAATTATCTTCTCCTGGCACATTATTTATTGGTAGTATAGCAGCAACAATGTTGGTGTAATGTAGAATGGCTTGTCTGTTCAACAATTCAAGCATGCAGAGATCATTCTGATCTAGAGAAATTTATTTTATAGCTCATTTGTGCTTTGAGAGGCAGAAATGAGGAAATGCATGCAAAACAAACAGTATCTGCTTTATCATCGGAGTGTACATCTTCAGACCTTTTTAAAATGACAGCAAAATCATCTGATATTTTCTGAATGGAAAAAGCTGTGAGCTGCTCTCCATAAACCTCTCCAAAGGAGGCACATTGCCCATTCCATTACAGCAAAATATGAGAAGAGCAGCTTTTTTCTCATAAGCATGTGTGTTCAGTAATTGGAATTTAAGAGAGGTTGTGAATGGTTTTTTTCCAACCATATCTCTGGGTAATTTAAATAGTACATTTGGTATAATTTAGTCTTTTAAAGAACCACTACCTTATCAAAACAGGAAGGTATATTTTTTCAATGGACATCTTCCTTATGTCAAAATGGAAGTTAAATTTGCTTCTTGTCCTTAACTCATATTAATCCATGTGAAAATAAAGAGAAATATTTTACCAATGGGAAAAAATAGTTCAATAGTGCTACTGTTCTGCCCGGTGCAGTGGAAGACGATAATGTTGATACTCTGAAATACAAATACTCTTTGACTTGTGCAGCTCTAGACGAAAAAGAGCCATTTCTCCAAATTTATGAATAACAGAGTGGCTTCTGCAGCACTGGCCCTGAATCTGAACCAGCCTGTGTAGAAGGAAACTACATAAAGGAAGTGCAGCAGGCCCTTTGATTACATCATCTTGATAAAGCTAGACAATAAAGTGACATTGAAGGTGTGTGGTCTGTCCAGTAGCATCATGCACAAACTGGAGAAGCAGGATCTGCTGCCTCCCATCCCTTTTCCTGTTTATATGGACATTGTAAGGTGGTTACCAGGAATATGGCTTTGTACTCTGTATTTAATGGTGTTGCTTCCCACGTTTCTGAATTACAAGCAGAGAAGCACTTTGCACTGCATGTTTATAATCTCATAATTTTGTGTCCTGGACTCCTGTTTAGCTGGTAAGCCATTAATTTTCATGGCTCATGTTGGAGATGAAACCTAGTAAATTTTGGCTTAAGCAGTATCAAAATTTTAGTATGATTAGTTAGTTTAATATGATTTCCTTTTGAAATGTGCAGCCACTCTGTATCAGCCTCTTTTCTTTGATCTTATTGTCTCATTTTCGTCACACACGACAGCAGAGCAGAAGTTCCAAGGCTCCTGAACGTGGGCAGTAGTGGAGAAAACCCTCAAAAATGCTACGTCAGGAGCTCATAAAGACAGCAGAGGATTCTCAGCTGTTAATCTGCTTTACTGCAGGAGAAACTTCAGTCAGAGCTCGTCTCTCCTCTTTGACATTGCAGTGTATGAGATGTGAGACCACAGGAGTTTCAGTCTTGATGCTTACAGTCATATTTAGTAATTAGATAAGCCAGGGTCAGCATCTGAGAGGAGGCTGCAGGAATACCTTATGCTAATCAGGAACATCACACTTGCAAGGGGGCTGTGTTGGTAACACTTTTCTGGCCCATCCACATTTGTGATCCCCATCACTTTCAGAGCTCTGATGGTGTTTGTTGCTTTGTGATACCTAAAATGGGACAGTGAGAGTTGCTTCCCTTAGTTGAAGCATTCTCTGTGCGTTGGTTTCCAGTGAGATGAGCACGGAGCCTTCCTTCAGCCGTGTCTGCTGGTGCCTGCCCAGGACATTGGGGCTGCTTATCCACCCTGGGTTTTAGGGCCGGGGTGCTGGGCTCTGGTTCTCCATTTGGTGGGGCTGGGGTTTCCTGTGAGAGGAGTGCTGTGACATTAGCAAATATAAAGTCCTGCTCTTCTCTTTAAGAAGTTGTCTATGCACTGTCTGTGCTATGAAGTTATCTGTGGTAACTTGACGAACAGAAGCAGCTCTGACAAAATCATAGAGAGGTGATTTTATCACAGAGGGAAAATCAGTCCAGGTAGCTACCTCAGTAGTGCCACGGAGAGCAAAAGTAATAAAGGGAAGTTTCTCAGCTTCCAGAAACACTTCAAAGCACTTTGGAAATGTGACAGGCAGAAAAGAGCTCCTGTGAATCTCTTATCATTATTTTATGTGATTATTGGTAAGAGAAAAAACAGTCAGGAATTCTAATTTTCTTTTCACCTCTAGACAGGAGAGATGAGAGAGGTTTTTTTACCACTCACCCCAAAATGCTGGTTCACACTGATAGAAGTATGATGCAGAAAGATCCAGATGTAGTTTTAAGTCTAACACATGTGCTGATAACCTTTCTATGTCCAAAGTACAGTTTCTGATTTCCTGCTGATGGCAGGGGAAAGAGCTTATCTAGGTTTTCTTAAAATTGCTTGGTTGTTTTTTTATTTACTTCTGAGTTAAATTTTTAAAAGAAATGTTTCTCCCTTGCATCTGAAGACAGATGTGCATGTTCTGGCAGTTATCCATCAATTTTACTGAAGCATGTTGCCCTTAGAGTTATACATTTGGTTTGTATTTGCTCATGCTCTTATGCTGCTTCTTACATGTCTTTCCAGAGAGCCAAATGCACTATTAATGTTTTGGTTGCTGCAGGACGAAAGGAAGCGAGTGATCTTGCTAGCAGAGCTCCTGCTAATGAAGAATTGAAGCTGTGGGGTTAAGTACATCCTTAAAAGGATGATGATGATTCTACAACTGTATTTTAGTCTAACATGTTGATGATCATCTAAAAAAAAAACCAACAAAAACAACCACCTCAAAAAAGGACTGTACCTTACGTTTATTTAGTGAGTTTGGGGATCATTGGAGACCTTATTCCCTGTATTATTCAATCCCACAACAGGGCACAACCGCTTTGGCCTAAGCTCTGGAGAAATATGTCATGGCTTGAAGCAGAAGGTGCATGATGAACTTGCCAGAGACATTATGAGCAGTTTCATACACACTTGAAAAAAAGCAAGGACTGTGGAGTGCTTTTGGTTACCTTCAACTAAACTCAGGTCTTGTTTGCAAATGTTGTAATTAAATTGCTTCCAGCTAAGGGGATAGCCAGGAGTGGGAACTGGTGAAAGCAAACATTGCAAATGCAAGGTTTTCACATCAGCTCTGGAGCAGAGATAAAATCTGAAAGCAACAAATCCTACAAAAATTGGAAGATAATGAAGTCCAACTGGAAAGAATAAAGGGTATTGCACTTTTGTCTTCGCATGTGTGTTGTGTTCTGTCAGCCATGTCAGCACAGAATTCACAACTTTGGGTGAGAGAGTTTTATTTTATTTTTTGGTAGCAAACACTTTAAATGCAACTAGAAAGTGTCCAGTTAACCTCTAGTAGTGCTGAATGAGGTAGAAGCAAGATAAATTACAAGTAGATAAGAACACTGCCTGTTGGTTATGAGAGCAGTAAGACCAAAATAAAGGCTGCAGAGTGGCAAACAGGATGTGCTAGCTTGCCTGAAGTTTCCAGGCAAGCTGTTGTAAGTTGTCAGTGGAAATCCACTGCAGCTGATGATGATGATGATGATGATGATGATTATTATTATTATTATTCCAAGGAGAAGTACCTGGGGGCTGTTCAGCATCAGGTGCAGCTTGGGCTTGAGCTCAGTCACGTGCTCAGGAATGAGGGGCTCTGGAGCACTCCATGTGCTCCAGATGATCCATGATCAGCACTGGCTGTCAGTTATGTTGTCAGCTTCTTAAAGAGGGACAGAAGATGAGTGGAGGTTTGGTTCTGTGTTTTTTTTCTTCTACTCCTGTGGTTCATTATTCTGTAGTTTTAGTTTATTATTGCTGTAGTTTAAGCAAAGGGATGGAAAAATGTGGGCTGTAGTTACTCCAGAAGTGCTTGGTTTTCCAGAGCTGACAGAAAAGCAGTCCATTGCCTCATTCCCTGGGCACCGGTACCACAGGTGAGCTTCATCTGGGGCCCTGGAGCTGCACTAGGCTAAGTCAATATTTTGGAAGGATTTACAAGTGTGTAGTTCTTCCTGATTATATCAGTGTAAATACATGTTTATAGACTTGCTTCTGATGGTAATAGCAGTGATAACAAAATATTACTGAGCCACCTGCAGCTTTGCAGCTGTCACATGCTCGTGAGATGAAGAAGAGTATTTACAGCTGGAAAAACTGCAAGCCAGAGGAGAAGGCTCATGATTTTCTGAAGGTAGCAAGGAAGGTGGACCACCAATCTAATTCTCCTCTGACACAAATCTTAACTTTCTGTTACAGTTCCTACAGCTGGGCTGGAGTTGTGTGTCTCTGAAAAATACCAGTCCTATTTTTAATAATAGTGTATGGATAAAAGAACTTTTAAATTTAAAAGTAAGGTCTATAATGAAGTATAATTGGAGTTGTCACAGTTTTCACGCAGAATGTGAGCACATTGCCCAAGGTGATTATCTGGTCTTAAATTACTCTTAAGTAAATTAACTTCATAAGAAGCACCCTGTGATTTCTAAGTTCTATAGATAGAATGAGTTCATGGTCTGTATAAAGTTGCATACACTTTTCTTAGTTGAAAAGAAAGTATTTAAATCTGTATGAATATATTACTTCTTGGAACCTGGCATAGGAAAAGACCTCACCTTTAGAGATTGCTTGTGTTTTGTCTGACCTCTGAACTTAAGACTTCACTTAATTGAAGAGGGCATTTGTACAATGCTTGGAGTCCTGTGATTGGTTTCAAAGCAAAACAGAAGGAATATGTGAAAGGTTAGATGTGACAAAGCTCAATAGCCTTAGCATTTAGTAGAAACTAATTGTAATAAGAGTGAAACACAGCAACTGTATGAATGACAGTTTTTTGTTGGTTTCTCTTTTCCCTCACAGTTTCAAAGAACATTTGAATCTTTAAGAAATGTATCCAGTAAATCTGATCTACAGAAAACCTACCAAAAGTTTCAAAAAGATCTGGAAAATCTTGATTACTTGGCATACAAACGTCAGCAGGTAAGACTGTGGAAGCTTGTATGAAGACAGAATGCTGGGCATAAACAGGAGGAGCGGTGAACCCGCTGCGTTTGATAGAGTTACTGTTCTCTCAGCTGGGTTTTGTGCTTTGGGCAGTGTCAGGTAAGGCAGCAGGAGCAGGGCCAAGTCTGCTTCATGCTTGTGGTGCTGGACTGCCTGGGTTTTGGTTTCTCAGCAGAGAGGAGCACAGGCAAAACAAGTGAGACTTAGCAGACATTAAAAGTCTCACGAACACGTACTTTTCTAAATGGAACTTTATAGAAGTACTATTTGCAGTCTTTTACTTGGAAAATTAACCAAATTCACATAAGTTAATGGAATCCGATACTTCTTGTACATACAAACCACTAATGTTTTCTTCTTTGGAAATGGAATTTATGAGGTTAGTATGCATCAAACTTGGAAGTGCACGTGGTCTTTGACTTGCATTTGCAAGATCAAGGTTAAATCGAATTGTTAACATGTTTAATGTTGAATATTCTGTTAGTTATACATAGCTTGTGTGAAAACATCAGCTCTCATTGTGGGTATTGACTACTTTTTTCTCTTGATGATAAGACTCAACCTCTTCCAGAGCATGAGGGTAAAAGCTGTGCCATTTCCATGAGGGGGTCGTTGAGGTTTGTATTTTCATGGGTTTGTCACTTGGTGTCAGTGTTGTTAAGCAGTTCATGTGCTTGGGGCAGCTCACTTGCAGCTATTTATGTCAGGTAATTGATTAGATTACCTGTGTCTTCGTTAATTTGTGTTGTTTATCTGAGCAGTAGTTACATGGCTCTGGTGAGGAGTGTTTTACCTGCTTGCTGATACTGAGGTGTCCATTTCAGTAGAAACCACCTGAGAATCTGCAGTGAGGGATTTCAAAAGTGCATGCATGTATGTATTTAGTGTAAAAGATACTTTGAATTTTGTCCTGCTTTGAAAAGAATGTAATCTTTTTGTGAAAAGGTTGAGAATTGGTTGGATTACTGTGCAAATATCACTGATCTGGTTTTGGGACTGAAGCTGTTGTGAGTTTGGGACATGTTTGTGGAGTGTGCACGTTTAATTGATAACAATTGATATGCACTTGTATTAGGTTAAGGGTATATTCTGTCCTCTGGCAAAATGTTGAATAACTGCATCTGTTTGGAGATTTGTACATGATCTGAGTGTGAATCCATTGGTGCTAAAATCAGTGGTTTATATGCTGAAAGCAATGAATGTTGCTTTTGAAAGAAATATAGTTACCTGCCTCTGTACCTTTTCTTCAGACATGAGCCATGAAGCGCAGTATAGCAATGTACTTCAGTGGGGAAGTTTACAGGACACATGGGAAATCAAAGCTGTGCTTTTTAGAGGATGTTCAAAATGTCCCACATTGACTGATTAATAAATATAGACCAAACTTCTATGAGTTGTAGCAGTATACAAGTGGCAAACTTGTTTGGGTTGATGGCTGGGCTGCATCCACTAGAGAAATTCCTTTGGGTTGAAAATATCTGTTTATAGCCAGGCTATAAAGCCATTTTGAAATGTGCCAGGAGATAACCTGTGCCTGAGAAATGTACGTTTTCTTTCTTGTCCAGGAGATAGTCTGGCAATTGCTTTGAATTAAAACAAGCTTTTTATTTCCTTCTACTGCCTCATCTCTGAAATTTGCCTACAAAGAATAGCTACAGGCCACAATGAGTACTAAAACTTCTCTTGCTCTTTGACTTCGTGGAATGCATCCAATAAAAGCTAAGTAAAGCTTGTATCAACCTAAATATTAACACCTTTACAATAGGAATGTTTTTAGGGGAATTGAGAGGACAAAATGGTAAAGCACTTGGGGATAAGACAGGACTCGGTGACAAATGCCAGCTCTGCTCTCGGGATGCTGTAGTAGGTGCACGCTTCCTTTTCTATTCCCTTCTATTGAAGGGAAGTCTTCCAGATATTGTTCAGCTGGAATGGCACTGGTTTAAGGCTGTTTATTATAATTATCTTGCTGTAAGGTCATTTAAGGACTGTTGGGCAATAGCTGCAATAAAAATGGACTTAAAAAGAAGTTCAGTGGTATTTAGCACCTGTCAAACTGAAAAATTGCCACAGTTGCTGCTGTTCTTAGTGCTAACAGTGCCTTTAGGATGCCTGTGGCAGTGCTGGCTACAGTCCAAAGACACTCAGGTCTGGACTAGAAGCCTCCATCAATGTGGCCATCTAATAGTTGACAACAGGACTTTAGTATGTGCACACACACAAAAGCAGTATCCTGTTGTAAAGTATTCTGATTTAAGGTTTGCTTGTTTGATGTTGATTGTATGCCCTCAGGGAAATTGTGTGTTTAAGGACTGAATCTATGGGAAATCATTTCAATTAATCCATGTTAAAAATCTTTTTAGGATTTCTTTCAGATGTTTGTTATATTTAGAAATGTTTTTAAAAGTTGTGTTGGAAACTGCAGGAGTTAAGAGCTGAATCAAAGATATTTATGGGGCACACAGTAATTTACTTGGCTCATGGGAAATAGTACTTCCAGAAGATGGAGCAGAGCCATTCCCTGTTCTGTTTCACACAGTCCCTCAATACCACTACTGCAGCTGGCTTCATGAGCATACAGGTCAAATTTGCATTTTGAAAGTTTTAATTTTGAATGAAGACTTGCTTCTTCAGTCAAATAGCACTTCTTTTTGTTAAAATGGATTACATGCACTTTTATTCTTCACCTTTGATTGTTCTCTTTGCCGGGAGAGAATCACAAGAGTGAAAGTGAGAACTTGTGGGTTGATAAAGTCGTTTCAACAGGCAGAGCAGATCTGTGCACCCCAGGAAAGCAGAGCAGGAGTTGATTCCCCGCTTGCCATGCTTGGGCAGGTGTTCATCCATCCCCAGGAGAGCAGGGCCCCAGCACATGTGACGGTGACTCGGGAAGACAAACTCCATCACCCTGGATGTCCTCCTTCCTCCTCCTCCTCCTGCCCCGGCTCTGTGTGCTGGGCACGGCCCCACAGGCTCTGGGACATCCCTTGGGTCACTTGGGCTCAGTGTCTTGGCTGTGTCCCCTCCCAGCCCCTCGCTGCTGGGCTGGGGCCAGGGCCAGAGGAGGCCTTGGCTGTGTGTGAGCTCTGCTCAGCAATGGCCAAAACATCCCTGTGTCACCAGCACTGCTGCCAGCACACAGCCAAAGCACAGCCCGGAGAAGAAAATTAACCATCTCCCAGCACAGCATGAGATTTGTTCACTGAAGTGCTCCACTCCAGCAGCTGGAGACAAGTTTTTGAAGGAGATTATCGCTTATCAACTGGCAGGTTTATTTTGTGGCAGACCTTTTAAAAGTATGCTGAAAATTGGAGGGAGTTCAGGGTGAATTATTTGTTGTCAAGAAAACAAGCATGATGATAGAAAGCTCATGACTGAGCTCCTTAAGTTGTCTGGAAAGGGTTATGGCTTAGAAATGTCAGGAATAGAGGTACTTAACTAAATCTTTATTCTAGTACACAGAAATATGAGGAGAGCCAATGGATGGAAGTAAGACAAGTTCAAACCAGAAAACAAATGAACGTTTTTGACAATTAACTACTGAGAGGGCCTAGTTAAGAGGTGCAGTACATTAATCACTGCTTGTAGCTTTTCTGTCCATTATCCATGCCTTTCAAAAAGATGTGAAGTAACTGAGATGCAAATTAAAGGGTAGGAATTATGGATCTTCTTATGGCTTGTGCTATTGAATGAATGTGAATGAGAATTCATTTTTTCTTTCCTACAGACTTAAGAATGACAGTACATTTGTTTGTTGGAGGGTAAAGGCAGAATTACGTCTTTTGAATTGCCATCCTGGATTAATAAATGGGTGAATTTGTTCACTTCTGTATTTACCACTCTACCATTGTCTAATCATTTAGATTTTAGGGCTGGATGTGTTGAGATCTTGTTTAGGAATTTTCAAAGAAGCCTTGTACTTTACTCTAAAGTAATTTTAAGGACATATAGGCATTTGATTCCTATTAGATTTCTGAAGATGCCTTCTTTTGTTTTCTCCTTTAATATGTGGTCACACAGTATTGATTATAAAATGAGACTATAGGTTGTAGCTACTTATCTCCCCCTGACATAGGAACAACATCTATCATGTTGTGTAATTAAAATAGTTGATTTATGCATCCATTTTTTAAAAAAGCAAACAACAAATTAGTCTCAGTAGCTAAGAGAGTGAAAAATTACTACAATTCTGTTCTCAGCCACCTGACTTGTTTTAGTAATCCCATGATTATAGTTCTGTCATTTGCTCCTTGCTTCTGTCTGTCCTGAGTATCTCTGTGGCTTGCTTAATGGGTGAAGAGATTTTCCTTTTCCCTGCTCACCTGAAAGTGCTCATATTCCCTGTGCTTATAATTTTTTATATGTATTCAGAGTGGTGGAGGGAAGGCTTATCATATCCCCCGTCAACATTGCCCCAGCCTGTGCCATGGTTTTAACAGCTCCCTTGTTCAGTTGGATTGGTGTCTGTCAGTTCCAGGCTTGAATGATTTTAATTTGTATCTCCATGTGTGCGATTCTTCTGTCTTTGCACGGATGCTAAGCCTCTGAGGAAAAGCATCATGCCTCCCCTCATCTTTCCAAAGCTCACACTGTTGCTGTTTCTATGAAGCTGAATTAGTTGTGGCTGTGCCCAGGATGCCTTCAGTCTGAATAAAAGATTCCAGTCTAGTCTTGTCTCTGATAAATGTAGCTGAAATATCTTGGGAGCCAAGGATGGATAATGCCTTACGTTCAACCAAGAAGTTGCCAGGTAATTCGAACAACAAACAAACAATACAAATCTGAGTGTTGCAGTGGGAAGGAAATGAGATCTTCAGCTAGAAATTAAATTGCAGAGACAACTAAGTAGCGTTAAAAGGACATGACTTAAAAAGTTTAAAAAGTTGAGAATTTTGAGTGCATTCCATGGGGGACTTGGAAACACCACTGATTTTGTACATAAACATTTCCTATGGTACCATATATGTCTCCTATTTGAAATTTGATGTCTTGGGTGGCTTATCTCAGCAGTAAGGAGTAGCTAAAATAAGCACTCTAGTCTTATTTTTTTCCTTCTAATGAAATATAATCATACTTCCTGTGATATGCTTATGCTAATGTGGGATAAAACCAGAATTTGGGGATTGTAAATGGGGTCAGAGTCTAAGGAGAATGGTTCTTAATGAAGCAGTGATAACTGATTTTGTGACAATTGCAATATTCTGTTAGGCAGCAGTGTCTCAAGGGAAAAAACAAAGCTGCAGTTTTATACTGCAGAGGTGAGGTGAAGCTTTTCACTTTCCTGTGAAGTGCTGCCTATTTGGTTGCTGCAAATCATCCATTGTGCAGCTGACTGTTCCTGCCTACATGTGATGACGTGTGCTCATCCTTAAAGTATCCTATCTGAGAGCAGCACACCTATTTATGAACATTACTGTGAGTTCAAATCCTGCCCTACAGTGCACTAATAGTTCCTTGTCCTCTCTTCCCCTCAGGAAATCCCTTTCTCTTCTCTTTTCTTATCCAAGCTATGCTCCATAGTGAGGAACCAAAACACACCCCTGCAGAAAAACGACTTAAAGCTTTTCTGTAGTTGCAGAGGATCACTGGTAACTGTTCTGACAAAATCTCCATTGATTCCAGAGAAATTTAATCAATTTTTTCCCATTTATTTATGTAAAAGTCCAGTCATATGATGAGATATTTGCTACTAATCCTATGACTACAAATCCAGACTAATTTGGAAGGGCTTGGTCTGGACAAACCTGTGGTGACTATTATTCATTCCTGGATTTATTTCTAGATGAATAAAATAGCATCCTTCATTATTTGCTGTAATTGTTTTTCCCCAGGAATCTAAGTGTAGCTGACTGAACTAATTGCTTGGTTTCTGCCTTTGAAAAAGGGTTGGTCAAGTTTGCTTCCTCTCAGTCTCCCGTTGTCACGCAGATCAGCCCAAGTTCTCTGTCATCACCGGGGGAGTTCATTCAGCCCGCTCCATAGGAAACACGTTGCTGTTTGTTTGGCAGGTTTTTGTCATGCCCTCTCCAAGAGAGCCAACACCAAACTGCAGTGGCTTTCAGAATTTCACACAGATCCTCCTCCTTCGTTAAAATCAAATCTTATAAATGTTATAAAGTGTAACACTTTCATACTTCTGCATGAGAAGCAATATTTATGTTTGGATGAGGTTTAAGTGCTGACATCATATCTCTGGAAGTAATAAAGGAATGTTATTTTCAAAGACTGTGCTGAGTTCTTTGTCCCTCTCCTAGATCTACAGCTTTGTATGTTTTTATGAGTTGAAATCATCACCTAATAAAGTGATATACAATTCTTAGCCATAATTGAAAGAGAAAATACATTCCCTAATTTTCTGGGAAGTAACATATCTGCATATTCTACAGAAAAAGCAAGATTTAGAGAGGATGCTTCCTTTGTTGAACACTATAAAAATGATGTATGTGCTATTTGGATTTGACACTCTTTTCTTTCCTTTTTTTAAAAGTAAATGGCTTGGGGCAGTAGAGAGTGGTGACTGTAAGAAAAAATTCTTTATTGAATTTTAAAGGAAGAAAAGAGAAGTCAGAGATACGTATATAAACATCTTGTTAACATTTTCAGATTTGCTTTCTCACAGCTGTCTTGTGTGACCTTGAGCACGCATCTTAGTACCAGATCTACTGCAGAACATTGCTAACATCCACCCAAGAGTTAAAGATTTACAGGTGTGTAAGGACTTGCTGGTAAGGTTCTGTGGATATTTGAAGTTCCTTTTGTCAGGCTATGACAGATTTATGTCAGCCTAGGTAAAAGGTTCAGTCTGAGGACAACTGACATTTCTGCAGGCTCAGAGGCAGTATGTAGTGTGTAGTCTCAGATACTGCTTTTGTTTGTGGTGGGAGGTTTCTTTTGTTTGAGGATTGGGTTATTTTTTTGTGCTTTTTATTCTTAGTATGGGAAAAACTGCTATTTAGATGCTGAAAGGATGCAAGTTAGAAGTGCAATAACAGTTTGGAATGCAGAGCTCTGATTACTAAAGAGTGGCTAATGAATGATGTTATGTCCTGGTGCAAATGACAGTAACAGCAGTTTGTGAAAGAGTTATCGGAGGGGATTGTTATATTGTATTGATCCCAGCCTGACAGACATGCACCAGCTTCTCACAGAAAAATTAATTCTCACATAAAATGTTTCTCCGCTTTGGCTCTCCGTAAAAATCAGATTAGGTGAAATACAAAGCCTTGCAAAATGACTGAGCTGTGAATGGAAAATGGTTGAGAACACAATGCTTGGGAATGATGGACAAATCCTGCAGGAGCGCTGTTCCTGATGTGTTTGCTCCAGGAACTCATAGCAGGCAGCAGCCAGAGCAGACTCTGCCAGGAGCAGTTGTGTCTTGCTGTCATTATCTAAGCTTGTGTGCAGCTGCTGTGGCCTGGACAAACCTGTGGTAGTTCATAGTACTTGGCCATTCTTCAGGGCTTTAGTACATACAGCATTAACATAGGAAATAAAAAACTTGAATTTTGTGCAGGGTGTAGAGGTTTTTTTCTCATGTGTTAGCAGGTTGGGAGGTAGAGTGGGGATCTCTGTCTCCTGTGGAACTCAAGTTCTGTAACCAGTTAGGATTATGTGCCAGGGGAGCTTCTTAGCTTTTCCCTGGCTAACAACCTTGTTTGGAGGGAAGAACTTGTTAGCTCTGTTTTTGAGGGTTCTGACCCTTGGTAATCATTCAGCCTTTGGATTCCAGTGGTTCTGGCTACGCTGGAACAATGCTACACTGGGCTGAAAAAAACCCTAAAGAGAGAAATCGCTGTTACATACCCTGACAAATTATTTATTAGTTTTGTCTCAAGTCCAAGACGATATTCCTACATTGCAGTCTGCGTGACCTTGTCAAATTGCCTACTTAGGCCTTCTTTTTGTATTGTCTCTCCTGTACACATCCCTGTCCCTTGTCCTGCACGTTCTGCATCAAGCTGCATTCTGTATTTTGCATTTGTATAATCCCATGTGCAGCTTCCTTCTAAAATTCACTCTAGTCATTTACCACTTAAATTTCTTATCCATTCTTCTCTGCATCACTTTTTGCTTACTTTGTCTCCTTCTTCCTCCGAGCCTTTGTCATCTGTCATCCACGCCTCGTTTGTGTTGGTGCATTCTAAAGGTATTGACTCATTCATTTTGCTCACAGAAAGGTGCTTGTCACATTAGATTCAAACAAACACAACAGTCCCACCCCCAGAGCTGCTGTCTGTTCTCCTGTCTGTCCACGCACAGACAGCAGCGTGTTTTCCTGGGCTCTGAAGGATCAGCTGGAGGTGTTGGAGCGTGTGCTCGTGTGGACAGGCAGCTCACAGGGACATTGTGCATGCAGGAAGGAGGGCAGAGCCTGGGTCATGACAGAGGGCACTGCCCCAACCTAATTTGGGCCTTCCCGACCTTGACTTCCTCCTCTCCATCGCTCTAGAAGTCCAGGTCGTTGTCACAGCCCAGCCAAAATGCACCTGATTGTCTGTGATAGATAGGCCTGTCATCTCTGGCTCTTTTTCTCATCAGGGGCTTGGGAGAGCAGTCAGACCTCGGCCTTGCTTGATGGGGCTCACCAGGCTCTGATGTTTTCCTTTATTTGCTGTCTAGCTTTTTTTAGAACACGAGTCTGTATTGTAAGTTCTTTATAGTTTGAGAGTGCTACAGCTGGTTACTTTTCAGCTATCAGTGGCTATTACCCAGCTGATCTATCCTCAAGTTTGCCTTCATGTGATTTAGTGAAGCTGGGCCTTTGTAGATGCTCATTAGGGAACAAAACTTTCTCTGTAGGTAAGATTTTGACTCTTGTAACAATGCTTTTAAACTCATAACAATGAATTCTGCTGGCTGTGGAACAGTGAAAGCTTTCCTGTGTCCAATTTAAATTTGTTTATTTCCTTGAGTAAGAACATTTGGTTTGTTCTGCATTAATTTAACCATGGAGCTAACTTTTTAAGAGATAGCATGTAATAAAATCCTACTTCAGTCAATATTTATATATGAAACAACAATTATATTAATTTTAGCTGTAACTTGGTTGGTTAGCACTGGAGGAGAGACGATCCTTTTTTATTTGTGAGAGAGAGAAGTACAAACTGTACCACAGGTCAATTTTATGTAGTTTATTTTAGCTAGATCACAAACAGTTGCAAAAAAAAAAATAAAAATAAATGCATTTATCAACTTAGGTTATCTGCAGTTGTGAAGTTCAGCACTGGATTCACTAAGGTGGAAAAGGTTGTGAGACCACATAGTCAAAGAGTACAGTTACCTGTCTTTTCAGGTAAAGAGAACTGGGGGCTCTTAAAGCAGTATTTTGGATGTCAAGGAGCTGAACCTAAATGGAGAGCTAAATTCCCTGTAAATAAAATTTGATTGCAAACCAAAATCTTGGAGATGCTGATGATGTTTTATTGCTGAATTAATAGAGAGGATTAGAGAGGATAGGTACAGAGACAATATAAGGAGTAATATTTTCTATTTCATATTTTTTAAACATAAGTAAAATGATAGCCAAGTATCCTTCTGCACTTGAGGTTTTCCCCTGTGAGCTCCTGGGGAGTGTCTGTGGAGGAAGTGAACTGCATTTCATCATGGAAGGGTGGGTGTGTTCCCTGCTAGGGCATGAAGAGAGTTGAACCTGGGCGGTCAGGGAAGGGAGTTAGAGAGAGCAATAATTGAAGGCTTGCTAAAGAGCTCTTGATCCTGGCCTTGGCCACCTTCTTGATTTAGTGAAAATGAAATGGAAGTGTTTTATTTGCTTTGGAAAATGCTTCATTAGAATTGCAAAGACCTAGCTGAGAAGCTGTGAAGAATCTTGAAAAGGTGAGGACAAATGAAGACAAATTTAAGGAAGTGTGTGTGTGCCTGTGCCTGCATGCTGCATGAATCCTGCCTAATCTTTTTCCACAGGGGGAAGAACATAGGTTATTCTTATTTTTTTTTTTCTTTATGGATATTGCAGTGTGCATGCGTCCTGTGAAACTGAAGGGCTCTGCCAAGATCTCGTTGTTTGCAGTCTTTTCTGATACAGATTTGACAGATGTAGGAAATATGTGTGTGAACATGGCTGCGTGCTCTCAAAAGGCTGCCTCAGGGATGGAACTGACCCACGTTCTGCATAGTCAGGTATAAAAACACTTAAGGCACCATTTAATAAAACAAAACCAGAATCAAAACAAAAACCACACAACAAAATACCCCTCTTCTAGGTGGGTCTAGGTGAATTGAGCTTAGCTTTAAGCAAAACAAGGTTTTGGGTTATTGCAGCACATTTGCTCTTCTGGTAGTTAAATTAGAATGATGGACATAGGGAGCAAAATGAAAAGTGCTCCAAGTCAAAGGATGTAGCTTGACTTAGAGCTGCCTTTGGGATTGATGATGTGAGTTCTGTAGAGGCAGTGCTAGTAGCACTGGTGGGAATTGTTCTGTAAAATTCTCTGGCATATACAAAATTTATTTAGTTAGAGAATCAAAGTTAAAAGCTGAAGCATGTCCATCACTTAAATAATAAAATGCCTAGTTGCCTCTTAGCAAGATGTACTTAATTGTAATACTTAATCCTCTTTTTTGGAAAGAAGTAATGCTAATAAAATGTAACTAGTTAAATCTCATAAAAGTTTTAAATTAGACTTTTTACCGTGCACATAAATTTTACTGTGTTTATGCATACTATAAGAATGGTTTATGGACCTTCATATAAAGATTTTATACCCCTGCATAATAATTTTGCTGCAATATTATTTTATATGTCACAAAAATGTCCCAATGATTTATTTATGACTACCACTTCCTTTGCTTTCTCTTTGTAATTAGAGAATTACAGAATAATTTCGTTTGGAAGAGACCTCATGAGAGTCCTGGTACAACCTCCTGCTCAGCTTGGATCAGTTTGGGGGTCAGATGAGGTTACTCAGGGCTTTATCCAGGCATGCCTTGAAATTTTCTGAGGATCAGACTGTTCAGCCCCTCTGGGCAACCTGCTCCACTGTTGGGGTGTCCTTCCAGGGAAAAAGATTTTGCTTTTATCTAACCTGTGGCTTTCTTTTTCATTTTGTGCCTGTTGTGTGTCGTTCTGCTGCCATGCAGCGCTGTGCAGGCCTTGACTCTGTCTTGCTGCACATCTCTCCTGTGCAAAATGCTTTTTAAATGCAGCACAGTGCATAGAGCTTATAAATTCTGTTCTCTAGATGTGTTTGTGGTTCAGGGCTTGTTAAAGGCAGTATCATAAAGCTGCTTTTTGTGTTTTATTTTATTTTTTACACCTGTAGAAACTTTCTCCTGCAGCCCTGTACGCTGCTTTCATTTTGTAACGTGCAGCAGTGGCAGACCAAATGACTTAAAATTCAGTAGTTTGGTAGAATCAGTTGTCAGTCCAGCATGTGGTTGTTTTGGGTGGAAAAGGCTTTAATCTTATGTAACAATTGTTTTGCAATTGCCTTGGAAGATTAATTATTTTCCAGTATGTCTAATCCATAGGTTTTTTGAATATAGAGTAGACTAGTATAGTTCGAAAGAACTGTGGAACTCATAGCTATGTAGTTGTAGATCTATTCACACTGCACTAATAAATACCTTGTGGAAGTAATGGAGTTGTCATAAGACAGAATTTCTGCCACCTCCACTATTAAATCTTTCTGTAGATGGTGGGTAGAGACTTGGAGAAGTTTTTAATTGACAGGTTTTACCTGTATGCTGTAATTCATTTAGACATTGATGTGAATTTCTATGTGGCACAGTGGAAAGGTTCTTTTTTTGTAATAGAAAATGAAAAATTGTATTTTCATATCAGGTCCATTCAGTGCAATGCTTTCATGACAGGAACAGACAAATGTGGTTGCTGCACTGTAACAGAACAATGAATGGCAATAATCTCCCTGCTACAGAGAATCATTCACTGTTCTTATTTGAACAGTGAATATTTGAACAATTTCTAAAGAAGAAACCAGAAGTTTTAGATGTGGTTTATGAACAGGATTTTGGGACAGCTCTAGTAGTCATTGCACCTGTTTTCTGTAAGCTTGGTACTCCATAGAGTGGGCAGTGGCTTAGTGAAATGATGTTATTGAGTACATTTTTACAATTTTACCATTCCTTCTTTTTGTGAGAGACAGATGCTGTGTGACATACACATGCTGTTTAATTCTGAATTTAAAGACAGAGACAATGCAAAGAAATGGGTACCTTTTCTGTTTTGTCTTACATTACCTATTAGGTTTGTTTTTGTGGTATTGAAAAATTTGGAGCCCATAGAAAGGTCTCTTCAAATGCAAAAATAATGTTAATAAAAGGATATGTAACTGCATAACTGGACCAAGTCAAGACTTCCAGTCTAAGGATCCAGTTTAGCCCTGGTTTGCTTCTATGAGCAGAATGCTCATGCTTTGAATCAGGCAGCCTGGGGAAGCAATCCCCCATCTTTTATCCTTGTTATGGTGAAAATGTCACTCTTGTGTTTGCTCCTCGTGTCTGATTCTGTTGATCTGATATTGGCAGTGCTGAGGTGGGGCTGTATGAGTGAGCCCTGCAGCCTGCTCTGCTGGTGCTTGGTGTGTGTGAGCAGCAAGCTGGGACTCTCCCCTTTTGCCACCATACAATTCAGCCAACTTCCCTGGCTGCTTCATTTCAGCAGCCTCAGTTTGCTGTTGTAATGTTCCTGAAGTGGAAGGGCTGGAAGTAGAGCAAGGAACAGTAAATCTGCATAAATTTCCTGCAGAGCCCAGGCTTTGAAAGCTCATTTGGATATGTTGGGTGTCACTGTTGAAAACCAGCATGCACATCCCCTCCCCAACCCTACAAAAGCATCATATTATGTTAACTTGTCAAATACTGTGCATAGTCATGATGAGATTTAATGATATTGCATTAATGCTAAGCATATACTGTTCCTTTAATTTTTCGTCTATTTGCCTTGTGGCACACAATATTTTAACTGTTTGCCTGTGGGGCTTTTTCCTTAAGATTAGGGTCTTCTTCACTGTGAATGGTTAGAAAAGACTTAATTTTCATAGGAAACCCCTAAGCCAGATGTTAGCTTTATTGAAGATAGAATACTGTTACAGACACATTTCTAGCTGGAAAAAACCTAATTTTTTTTTTGTCTGGAATAATTTGTATAGGATGAGCTTGGTTCAAGTGACCTATTTATGACTTGTATTTTTTTTGCAATGCTGGCAAAACTCAACAGAATTTACTGTGACTATTTAGCACATTACAAATTCTTGGAATCATATTTTAATGGTTTATATGTTCTTGGGAATTTAATTATATGGATGGTGCTGTTGTAAGAAATTCAGAAAGGAATTAGAAGATAGTGGCAGAATAAATCTTAGATGGTAAGTGTTCTGTATTTTCAGATTATGTCCTTCCCATCTGGGAAATAAGTTGTTTCGGTGGCCCCTACTTGCATTAAATGTATTAATAAACAAAACCCCAGTGTTTCAAGGGGATGAAGTAGAGTGGTTTTTCAGGTACTACAAAATCTACCATTGAAAAAAAAGGCAGTTTGCTGGGCTTACAGTTTTTCATCATTTGATTCCAGAAAGATTTTATTAAGGAGCTGTAGGAGAAATCAAAATGTGAAGAAGCAGTACATTTTGAAGGTAAAATGTGAGCAGATGCTCTGGGCAATAGGGGAGCTGCATAAGGCAGTCTGCAGGTGTACAGGGCAGCAGGGGGTTTACACAAGTCAACATTCATCTTCATTCTGAGGAATTCAGTGATGGAAACTGGGAGAGCTGCACTGTTGTAACAGGGCACTCATATTAGCACTGAGGTACAGTGCACTGGGGAGGGCTGCTATATTCAACTGTGGGGCTTTTATCAAGCTCGATATTAGTGGGGATATAAATGACTGAGATTTATTTATGACAGACATAAGATCACCAGCTTAGAAATATGACCTGTTACTTCCATTCCTCTCTGTCTGTGGAGCCTGTGGGCTGTTAATGGTTTGCTAATTAAAGCATCATTCACACAAGCAGGCTTACTGGGTCCCTTGTTAAGCATCGTGGAACAGCTGACCTGCAAACTGGTTCCTTGAAGCAAGAGGTTCTTTTCACATCCCTCTCCAAATTGGTTGGTGTTGAGCTGGAGTTTGATGGTTGTTGTGGGTCCTTTCCAACACGGGACATTGTGTGATTCTGTGCTGAGCACGAACCAAACCGGTGTAAGTACATTACATATTGATATGGTAAATTATTTAACCATTCTTAACAGTTTTTACTGCTGGACTGAAGTCCAGTGCTTTGCTTCAGGAATGCCTGTGAAGGAACAGGCTTTGTGCCTTTACAGAGTTGGCTCGTGCTTTCAGGCACAAATAATTCCTTAGGGTCATATTCCATGACTGTGTTAACTCACCCTTAGGAGAGTAAAGAGACAATATTCTTATGATTCTGTAATCCAAGCCAAAAGGCCATATGGCTTTGGTTCTGCAGTTTTTTAGTGGACAAATATCCTATTGAGTCAAATGAGACCCAGAGACTTAAAGCATCAGTCTTTGTGGCCATAATCCAGTGAAGCTGTTTAAATGTCTAAGTAGATTGATATGCATGGAGTGGTGCAGGAGCTCTCTAGAAGTTTATGAGTTGTTTTTACCTTGAAAAAACCTGGAAAATAATTTTGTTTTTAAAAGTGTGTTTCCATTGAAACAATATTATTTCCATTGCATAACATTATTTTAATTTTGTTAACAGTTTGTCTCTGAGAAACTTTTTAGAAAAGGGGTAAAAAAAAATAAAGGCAGGGGAGGAGAAGGGAAGAGTTTTGACCAGGTAGAATTGCTGTATTCGATGCTTGTTGTCAAGATAATGTTAATCACCTGCAGCAAGATGAAAAGTTCTGTTCAGCACAGCTCAGTCACTCACTGAACAAGACCACAGTCAGCTGTTCAAAACAAGATTCCTTCCTAAGTCCTTCCTGACATTCACAGGGCTGCTATGATCTTAAATGCTCTTGATATTTTTTATTTCATATACTGGAACCAGATACTGACTTTATGTGGACTTAGGGATCCTCTGGGTCACTTCACGATCTGTCTTGATACATCTGCTTTGAAACAAAGGGGAGCAGAAAGAATGGAGACCGTGGTACCTAAATACAGGATAAATAATAAAATCACAGTAATAAGAAGTATATGCTAACAACCACGTTGACTGATCAAAAAGATAATTAGTCTGTAAGATGAAAACAAGGCTAACTTACCCTTCCAGTGATAGCAACAATTTGTGGAAGTCAGGTTCACAACACAGCTTGAGATTCTGTACCTGTTTTATTAGAACACAAAGGGTTTTGGACCTTCATTTTCAACAGTGTTTTTGTTTAAAGCATCCTAATTATTTATGCAAAGAGTAACAATAGAAGAAAACAAAAACAAATCAGAATTGCTTCTAGGGGATATAGGACATGATGGAGATATTTGAAATGCATTGCAAAATGATATTTCTTATTCCATGATACTTCTGGCAACAAGGAGTAGTGACACAGACGATATTCTTGCATCTCCTGCCTTGTATGTGCTGTGCTCAAAGCATTTTCCTCCTCTACTAATGTCCAGCAAGTGACAGATAAACAGAATAGTCTGCCTCTGATCCCCACATACCTGTCACCTGACAGTGGAACCTTGCTGCAAAGTCCTTCCAGTGACCCTGCCACAAAAGAGCTGCCAAAGTATCACAGTTGTGTGGTCCTCAAGAGCTCCTGTAAGGTGGGTAAGTTTAGTAGGAAATCACTACTGTCAGTACACATGCATGCACAGAGTGACAACTGAGAAAATGATTTTTAACTCTTAAAATCTTCCATGATAGGAAACAGGGAAATATTGTGCACTTCTGTATTTAGTCAGACAGACCAAACCCTGGCTTGACATTTGGTTAGATGGAGTAAATAGAGGTTATGACTGCTGTTAGATTTGCCAGGTTCACTTCTAACAAATAAAAGGATGTAAGGTTGCTAGTGATAGAAATGCAGGGATATTGTTAGCATTTTTTTTATTGTTAAAGCAAATTATTGTAGCACTAGTTTGTAGTGTGTAGTGCTTGTAGGTTTTGTGCATGGCTTTGGTTTGGCTTTCTTTTTTTTTAAAGTTCATAAACTTGTGACAGGTACATTGTTCTTTAACACATATGTGAGATTTTATCACAGGATGCCACTTTGATCTGAGCTGTCAAGCTATTCTGGAAAGGAGCTAAATCATACAGTGAGGTTCTCTGAAAAATGATTTATTAACAGTGGAACAGTACAGGTGTACATTTGTCTCTGCCTTCTGCACTGAATATTCTTACTGCAGATGCAGAAAATTCACCAAAATAATCTTCAGTCTTAAAACTGGCATTTGGTTGGGATTTGGTCCTTTAGATGTTCACACAGTAATGAATTGCACCACAGTGCAACAGACCAGTTTTAATCTGCTGGAATTACATATCACTATAAACCCAGTGAATAATGAGTCAGTAAGCATAAAAACCAAAACTCTCCACACTTGTATCTCAAGAATCAGATTGGTTTTGTTTTGGTACCTGTAACTACAGCATGAATATGAGATAGTAATCCTGAAATGGTGTAAGAAGTTTTTAACTAAATAGATAGATAAAATTATACTTGAGTTTTTTTCAGTTTATTTCCTCATACAGAGTGAACTTTCAGGTTATAATCTTTAGAATGGAAAGGATGAGAGAAAGATTTCCTGGTCTTTGCTGGGAGTCATTAAAAGAAAGTGCAAAAGAGACTCATTATAATTCTCTGTGGGGGAAAAAAGCTACCTACGGGCTATTAATACTAGTTCTATGAATCAGTAATAACTGTACATATTTTTTCCTAGTTGCATGCAGTTTATCTGAAAGAGGGGAATGAATATGTCCTTGATGCAATTATTTAAACAAAAATACTGTATTTTCCAAAATGAGTGGCTTATCAAGAGAATTTCTTTTTAATCACTATTTTTAGCAAGGAAAGAGAAAATTGCAGTAGAAGATACTTCTCCCTTCAAAGCTTGTTGGTTCAACACACCAGTCCATGTTTTGAGTTGAAACACTATTTCTCTTTTGGCATTCTATTTTATATGCTCAGAGATTTCAAAATATTCATCCTTAAGGCTGAAATTTTTCATGGATGACCTGTTCTCAAAGGTGAACTTATTTTTGAATGCAGAAAAAAACAGTGTCTAGTCCCTTTATTCATAAAGTGATGGGGAAGACAGAAATTTAATCTACTCTGTGAGATTGTTATAAGTTAGCTTTGGGTATGTCCAGCACTCAGTATAAAGTCTTGATATGTGCTTTAGTGCTTTTAGGATTAAAGTTTCTTTTGAAAATGGCACACAGTACATACCTTGCAAGTCTGTATTAATCTTTCTGATATGATTTTAACCAATCCCTGAATTCTTAAGGAACCGTAACATCCACATTCAGGCATAATTTTAAGGTAACTTTTTTAAAAGAATTGCCAGCTCCAGTTTTCCCTCTTGACTGACTCATGTAATGAATGCTGATGTTTTTATCACAGCAGCTGCTGCAGACAGGCAGATACAGTTTCCATTTTAAATAAACTTGCCCAAAGCTAAAGAAGGGCTCATTATTTATCTTTACAACCCAGAAATGTGGAGACTCTTGTTAATGTTAGGTTGTTTTTTGAACCTGCTGGAGTCCTGCCTGAGCCTATCATCTGGGTGCCTTTTTAACCACAAACAGACAGGTATTCCAGCTGATTCCTAAATCATGTCCTTATCAGCTTTGCTGCTGTAGACCATGTCTGGGCAAAGCTAAGGACCAGAGGGCAGGAGGTGTAGAAGGAACAAAAAACTCTTTTCCCCTTCCCTTTCCACAGAACTGAAAGGCTGGGAAAGGTTGATGAAATAATGAGGAAAAAATTAGTGGTAGAAGAACATTTGGTGAAAACATACTTACAGACCTTAGGGCTGTGCTGCAGAAGGTGGGATATGCTTTTTGAAGTGGCTTTTAAAAAGCAGCGCTGAGTGACATCTGCACGGAGATAACTGTGATGGAAGGAGCTTTCCACGGTGCTAATTGTAATGCTTTGCTGCACAAGTTTGCAGTGAGATGACATTTGATCCTCGGGGACCTGTTGTGCAGCCCTTTCTTGTGCAGCGCAGCGGTGCTGGCTGCTGACATGGACACGTCGTGTAGCTGCTCCGCCTACTTTTGATGTGCTGGCCTACTTGCAATTACTGAAAAATTACAGCAAGGAATCTGGCTGTTTCAAATAGATGCAAATTTAAAACAGCCTGCAGGCTGTAAAATCAAAAGCTTTGATTTTACATGGTTCTTTAGTTTCTGGCTTGTTAGTGAAATCAGCAGAAACTTTATTAGCAATGTTAAAGCTGCAGCAAAATGCAGTTAAGTTTTGACTGGCGGTGAGACTTGTGAACTGAATTTGTATTTTGAATATAAGGGATTGTTTCCTTCTGTAGAATAAAATCCAAGCATTGACTAACCATTTCAGGTTTAGACAAAAGAACACCATTCAAGTTTCAGCTCTAGCACTGTGTGGCACTGAAAAGATATTATTCCACGAGTCCATTGTCATGTAGCTGTGCCATTTTGGGATTTAGCAATGTGGAGAAGCAACCAGTTGAGACATCCCTTACATCCTACTTCTTCCATCACTTATTTCTGGCCATCCAAGACTGCAGTTATTGTAGCAGTTCTCTTTAATTCTCCATCACACACTGTACTCATCACTGCTGCCTGATCCTGACCTGCCCTGTTCATGCTTCTCACACCAGAACCACTGTCACCATGGCTGGGGAGGATAAGGCAGCACTGAGGAGTTCTCAGTTCCCAGGAGTGGTGTGGAGACAAAATGAGTGCTCACATACAAATGAAAGGGAATTAGTGAATAATCTTCCTGCAGAATGTGTGGTGCCTATCTAGAGTAATTTCATATCTGAAAATAGGTAACAGTACATGTGGGAGAGCAGACAAACTGCTGCAGATTCTGCTTCATCACTCCCAATTAAAGAATAAACAATCAGGCAAAATACTGCAGCTCTATGCTGTCAGTACCTACCTTTTGCATCAACAAAATCAGATCAAAAGACTCCTTCAGGTGTTGCAACCCAAAGCTTTCAGAACATGAAATGTAAGAAGTAATCCAGAGGTTTTATCCACAGGTATGTTTGAAACATATGAATAAATGTTTCCTTTACTTGTTTAGTTTTACTCACGTTTGGTAACTTCTCTAATTATAGTAATTTATGATTCCTTGTCTAAGTGGTCATTGTCCCTTACCACACACATTAAGCTGTTCTTGTTCTCATGTATTTTTTCTTTCCCAAAACAGTAGCCAGAAGAGGCTATATACGAAATTTACTGTGATTTTGGTTAGTAGCCCTCCAGGGCCTTGGTAAATCAGTACTACTGGAACAAATTTCAGAGCCACTGCTTCTGTGTGACCTTGAGACATCCAGATCTTGTGCTCCCCTGCAGCAAGTGAAGCTTTCTGGGTCTGTGCTTCAGGCAGAGCTATTTCAGCCATCCCAGGAAGTACATGAGGTGTTTGTCTGATCTCTCACTGTTGCAGGAATTGGACAGGGCTTTGCTGCAGCTCCACTGTGTTCTCTGGAGGGTGAACATGCCTCTCCTTGTCTTCTTTTGTTGAGGGCAGAAAGCTTAGTTTTCTCTAGATAAAACAGAGGAGTTTAGATAATGATACTTCCACTTTACTTTTTACCCAGAGTGTTTTATTTTGGGAAGTAGTTTAGATTGAGAATCGGAGCAGCGTTCTTTTAGTGACATCTGATGTTAAGTGTGTTTCTAAATCTGCAAAAATTCTCTTCATTGTTTTTGCAGCATTTCTCCAGGGGTAGGTCCTCAGCTAATGATCACAGAATGGTTTGGGTTGGAAGGGATCTTTTGCATTTAAAATAGACGTGACAGCTGAGGTCAGACTGAAATGAGATCCTAGATCTAGGAGCACAGATTCTGTTCAGTGCTAGCACTAATTGTTTTAATGGTTTGAAAGATGTGCTGGCTTGACAACAATTTTGAAGAAGAAATTTGACCTGTGCTTGCTTCTGAAAGTATTTCAGAGCTTCAGAGAAGTTTACTCAGGAATTGCAGTAGTACCTAGTACCCATAGGTAAAACTAAACGTGTTTGGATAACAGTGTAGAAGTGTGGAAGAGGGCAGGTATCTGTGACGAAGAAGTTATAACCACATTTAGTCTTCTTAAGAACTCATTCTAATGCTTTTGGTGGTGGTGTGATGATTAAAAATGAAGGGAGTGTGGGATGTCCTGGCAAGAATTCCGTAATCAGTGAAGAGAGAGCTCAGTATGATAGTGTGTTTGTTTTGGTTTAGGGCAAATTTTGGGAAGAAATTTTTGAAGTGTTTTTTTTAGAAAGCAAGTTTAAGAGCTCCCTCCCCCAACAAGTTCAGGAGGTAAATTTTTTTTGTGAAAAGTGGAAAAAACCTGTTTATGTAACAAGTATTTACAAGCATAAAAAATGAATAATATTAAACAATTGAACTTTTTGTTGTTTTGAAGAGATGGCAAATTTAGAGAGAGAGCTCTCTTTGTGGGGTGTAGTTTGGCTCCTTTAGTTTTGTATCAGCTGGAAAATGCCGTGTCCCGGGCCCTCTGCCTCAGCTAGCTAAAAAAGTAACTAAAAGCAGAGGAGAGCTCTGTCCTGCTGTCCGTGCTGCAGACAGCACAGTCTGGGACAGAGGGAGAGCGGAAGCTCTTTGCTCTGGTTTGAATCAGCCACCTCAGACCTTCCACCGCTTCTCCTCCTTCACTCTCAGATCTCATTTTGGCAGCACAGAACTCAATATCCAGCATCAGCTGACTGGGGGTACAAGCAACACCAAGTCACTCTAGGACAGATTCCAAATGATGTAGTTATGTGATTGTCTTCTACAAAGAGAAGAGATTCAAGGGATTTATGAACAGTAGGACCTCTGACCTTCCCTGAAAAATGTGTTTGCTGTTAAATCATGAGCTTGAAAAATACAAAAATAGGGGCAGCTGTGTAAGCATGGGACTAATGCAGAGTTTGATGCTCTCAGAGAAGGCTCTGTCTGTTGGGCTTTGGATCAAACTGGGTTTAACAGGAAGCTGCCAGCATTCCTGTTTGTGCTGGCCTAAATCTTCATGGACAGCATTTCAGGAGCTTGTGAAGAGTTGGGACATAACCCATTCTTTCCAAAGCATTCTCAAAAAGTACATGAGAGCCTTTCAGTCAATACCTGATGTGCAGTGGGTGTAAATCTTCCAGGACTTGAGGTGAAATCCAGGCTGAAAAGATCTGAGAGTTGAGCCCCGCAGTGTCTGGTTCTATGTGAACAGAAATCTGACTGTTCCTGGGTACCATGGGACGTGGCTGTCTTTCCATTTTGTTACGGAGAAATTATTTTGGCTTTCACAGTATTTAATTTTTAAATGAATAGATTTTATCAAAGTGAAACTGCTTCAGTATTGTCACAGTAATACAGAAGTCAGTAGATTCATTCTAGGGTGTCAGAGAAAATGTAACATTTTTAACATTACCCAGCTCCCTGGTGCATGAGAGGTGTTCGTTTCCCTTCTAGCTCGTGACCTATTTAAAAGTGAGCAGTGTGATGTGCTTTACATATTCCTTCTGGTACAGCCACAATTAATCTTATTTTTTTTTCCAATTTCAACATTTGCTGCAATGATTTTCACATGGTTGATCACAGCAGCCATTAGGGAGGTAAAGTTATAGGATCTGGGCACAAAAAAGCTAGTGAGACAACATTATACCAGGCTGTTTTCAATGACAAACTGAAAATAAAAAGGATGATGAGCAGGGATGTTCTGAGTGTTAACATCTTTGACCTGCAGATTTGGGCAAAGTCTAAACACCAGAAGAATAGAGCATACTTAAATTTTTTATTCCAAATTTATTGTGCAGTTTAGTATTCGTAGTGTTTATTTGATCTCTTTTGAGGTCATATATTTTTGCAGTTTCAGAAGCATTTTCAATATCATAGATGATTTTATGAATCAAATGGAAACATGGATTTAAATTCTGGTGAATAATCTCTCAGGTTTTTCCTTGGCTTTGTGAAATAACACAAGTTCTTTTTAGTGTATTGTTATATACATTTCTATTTCTTTTGTTAAATTAGTGTGACCATAAAAGATGATACACACTGAAGAAATCTTCTTCTGTCCTTTTTGTATACATAATTTATTCAGAAATTGTGCCAACTGTGCCTTTCCTAGAGTTTCTTTTCCAGAAACAAATTTGGAATTTATTTATGTAAATACATAAATATTTGAATCTTAAATGCCTAATTATTTCTTCCACTCAGACAGCAGTGGCTGTTTGTACACGCATCCTCCCTGGGTGGATGTCACCACTGGGACTGCCAGCATTGTTCTTTGGCCCTGCAAGTTCATCTCCCCATCTCATACTAAAAAAACCAGCTGCTTCCCCTTTTTTTCCTCCCTCAGTGTTGCTGAGACCTTTGTGAGCTTTCTCTGCCAATCACACGAGGCACCACTTAGAACTTTTTAAATTTGTTACTTCCTCTCTCTTGATTCTGCTCTATTTCTTTTGTACTTCTTTTCACTCCTGGATTTCTCAGCTTCTTTGAGCCGAGCTCCTTTGGGATACTCCTCCATGGGGAGCTCCGTTTAGCTCAGTTCTCTGGGTCAGGACAAAAACTCCAAAGCTCATTAAGATCTTGTTTCTCCTGTTTATTAGGATGTTATCACAAAACTTGGCAGGTCTCTCCAGACTTTCTGCACAAGTTTAATTCACCATAACCTGGCACATTTTGGCTCTGATGGTAAAAAATGGTCTCGAACTGTGCAGCCTTTTTATCTTTATACTCATTCTTATCCAATTAACAATAGACACATAAATTATTTTTCTTAATGACCCAATGACCCATCACCTGTGTGCTGCACTGTGGCATTCTCTATCCAATCACCTACTGTTACCCAAAAACCTCTAGAAGAACATGAAGAAGAAAGAAGGAAAAGAAGCAACACTCTAAATCCTTCATCTTGTCTTCTGCTTTCTAAACTAGTTTAAATTCTAAACTTTCACTTTTTCACCCAGTGACTTAACTCTCTAATCTACACACTCACACTTTTAGCTTTTCTATCTAACTTTAACAGTTGTTTTCATGTATCACCATGAAAACATGTCCATAAATTTCATGTTACATGAAATTCCTTGTTCTCCTGGATCTCAGAGCCAGGCATCAGAGACAAGGCACACGATCTGTGGCTCAGACTCCAACGTGGGGCACTGAGGGTAGAGGAGGAGGAGGAAACAGGGCTCCAGGAGAGGAAGACTGCACTTCCACTGCACCATGAGGAAACCTCTTGGTGTGTAGGGATGGCTTTCTGGTCTGTGGGAGCATGCATCTCCTGGGCAGTTCTGGCACGTCTGATTTAAGGTGTTTGTAAATTCCAGAGCTGGAGTTTGCATTCCTCCTCAAACCTGACTTGCTAAAGAATGGTCGTACTGTCTGCTGACAGGGTGTGCTTCTGACAGAGCGCCTCAGGAAGAATCCTTGTGCAATGGTTATTATCTATCCCTCACTGGATTTCATAAGTACTCGCTTGTCTGGATACTCAGTAAGACATATTCTAACCTTAACAGTTTTATAATGTTCAAAAATTGCTTAGCGTTGCAGCTTGTCAAACAAACTAAACCGGCCTTTCTGGTTACCTTACTGAACATAAATTCTTACCATATTCACCAAGTTTTCGAGGAATCTAACATTCAGTAAACTAATTAGTAGGTATATTTTCCATTGTTTACTGAAGATCTCCAAAACAATGTAAAAAAACATTGTATTTCTTTTCCTAATTCTTGATTTTAGCACTCGTGATGGAATGTGGCATTTCTTCTGCTGCTGTAACATTCTGATTTTAGCTTGAGGTGCATTATCGAAGCAAGGCTGTTTGAGAGATTTGAAATTGTGTCATAATTGTAGTGGTTGGACTGAAACTGTGTGTGGGTTAACTGGAATCATTACTTTCCAGGGAGTCTTTTGATTTTATAATATTTGTAGGAGTAATTTTTAAAATTGAAATGCCAGCTCAATAGTGCTGCAGATATTTCTGCTATTTGTTTACAGGTGTCACAAATGCTGGAATTTCTTTCTTATGGTCTGGCAGAAGAAAGTGATCTTGGCCTTTTCCTTTTCTTCTGCAAGATGTCCTTGTGACCAACAAGTATTTTCCTTTATAAATGACATCTGAAGAGCATTTTTTGTTTAAGTCAGTGCTGAAGCTCTGATGGGGCCAGGGTGCCAGCACAAGTATTTGAAATGTGTTCCTTTAAAGCTGGTCCTTATCTCTGTAGGGACATACTAAGGGAATTAAGGAAGTAATTTTTTAATAATTTAAAAAAAAAAAAGGAAGTAAGACTGCAAGTGACAGACTGCTGAGCAGTGACTGTTGTTTATGAAATGTGTAGAGAGGTGTGAAGGCTTGTTCTTTCTCAGCTCAAAATCTGAATTTTCGCAATTACAACAATAACTTCTTTGAAGCTTTAATTTTAGGATTTTCAGCTGTCAGTCTTGAGGTCACTAAGGATAGGGAGTATGTAGGTGGAAATGGTTTTGATCTTGCAGTCAGCCTTGCCTTTTCTGAAAAGTTCTTTCATGCTTTCTGGTAGGCTGTGGGTTGTGTGCCAAAGTAAGGATAACTTCAGGGGCTTTATATGAACTCAGATTTCTGTGTGGCAGGCAGGGCTGTGGTATTGAAGAGCTGGGCGTTCCCCAAGGCTGGATTTGATGTTTGTGTTCGCAGCCTGACTCACCACATTTTGTAAGTGCTGCAGTGAAACAGGACCGAGCCCCCATGGTCAGCCCCCGAGCCCGCTGCAGGTGAGCTCAGTAAACATCTGCTGTCTGCCCTGGAGAGGGGAAACCGAGAACACAGAACTCACATGGATGGAGAGAGGCTATGCCATGGCAATCTGAGCCTGGGGAGCTGACTCCCAGACTGGGAAAATCAGTTCAGGAATCTGACAGGTTCAAATTAACAGCACAGGTTTTCACATTTAGCAAAGGATTTACAAAATCGATTGTGATACAACTCAACAAGGAGAAAAAGAGTATAACAGCTGTTCAGATCTTAGTGCAAAAAGTGTGTCAGTATTTATGTCCATTTAGTAATCTACCCAGAGTTTCCAGGAAATGAAAATGGAAGGTGACTCATTCACTGTAAACATGAAATTGAAAACAAAATATTTTAAATGCTAAGTGTCTTAGCCCTCTATCCTTCCCCATGTAATTTTGAAGAAGCAGTCATTTTTGTATTCTCTGCTGATTTATTCAGACACAGAGTGAAGAAATGCATGTTAAGTGATTTAAATGTCCTCCCCTTTGTCTTCTTTCAAACTGCTGTGGTGATGGAAAATGGGAGACATATGGATTGACATGGCTTTATGGATGGGTGTGAAATTGGGGAGCAGGAAGATGCCTGAAAAATGTTGTATTTGAAAATTAGAAGGTGTCATGAATTATGACTAGGGATATGCAAAAACTTATTTTAAAATAGAGCCAGTATAGACTAAAGTGAGGTGTTCTGTAAAACAAAGCATGATTCTCTGGTTCCCTTGTGTGCTGGGGTGTGAATGGAAAGAGTTGATCAGGGCATTGCTTTTGAGGAGGGATGCTCTTTCCCTCCTCAGCCATGGGCACTGACTGCTGGCCTTGTCTGGGGTGTGCCCTCCGTGCCCCTGGGTGCCCTGGAAGCACAGACCTCCCGAGACCACGCACTCTCTTCCAGGGCAGGCCCTGCTCCTGGCTGCTGGGTACCAACAAGCTGAGTTTTGGAGGCTCATCAGTGTCAGTAAGGCAGTTCCTGAGCCTAAACCCATGGTGAATGACTCTGTTTGCATGGAAGTAATTGTGCGAGGTCTCACAATCACTAAATGCAGAGCTGACCTGGCTATGACCTAAACATGCTGTGAGAGAAGACACTTCAGGGTGATTACTGGTTTGGTGTTGTTAAAAAAGACCCAGGGTGGTCTAAAAGGATAATAACAGATGATTGTAAACATTGTGTGTTAGAGGCTTGCAGGAGAGAGAGGGCTGTGAGACCTGCAGTGCCCTCAGCACAGATTAATGCAATGTCGGTAATTTGCCTGCTCGCTCACAAGACCAATAAAGCAAGCAAAGAAAGGGCTCTTAGATGTGGAAATTGGAGAGGAGGGATGATGGCAGATGATGATGGCAGAGGCTCATCAGAGGCACATCATTTTAATCAGTGAGGGAGAAAAGGCACCACTTGATGGAGATGGATGCCTGTTGAATTCTGTGCAACCTTTCACATTTAGCAAAACCATTTCCCTGCTGATGTTTAACCAGGTCTCTCTGCTGCTTTTCAGTTTGTATAGCACTAATTACAGCACTCTCGTGACGTGTAAAGATGCTGTGGATTAGTGGTGTGCAAAGCTATGCCAGGATATGCACTTAAATCATGGAACAGTTGTGTTTTACTAGAGATTTTTCAGTTACAAGTTTTGAGATGTGTTCAGGAATGTTTGAGAAACTCTCAGGCTTGTGAGAGTGTTTGGAGCTAAGCTTGAGAACTGTAACATTACAGATTCCAAAATATGACTAACAGCTTTTGAACAGGTTATGTGGAAGTTTGGAAGATACATCACTGAATTATTACTGTTAATAATAAAATTAATATTACTATGAGTCATTATTTATTTTTCACAAGTTCTGTGAAAAAAGATAAATATACCTCTCAGCAAACACTACTGCATATATTTTGGTAACAGTTCTGGAATTCGTATTTCAGGGACACAGAGTGTATGGATTGGTTTTGACGTGTAGGGAGGAAATCAGATTTAACTACAACTAAGCAAAAGAAAGTGGTTTTCCATCATCACCGATGATTCAAACTATCATATGTGTGTGCAGCTTTACAGAGATGGTCAAGGATCCCAAAGTCGTGCAGCTGCACCAGCACAAGGCTAGTACAGCTGGATTTCCTATCCCTGTCCTGGGTAAGACAGCCCAAAGTGTGAACCCTGTGTGTGGGCAGGGGTTCCTGGGGGCCAGGCATTGGCACAGCAAGCACTGCTCTGTGCAATAACTTCAGGTCAGCTTGGTGAACAGATTTGAGATGTGAGCACTGCTGAAATGAGGAGCCTGGAACCAGGCACTGCAATCTGTGCTAGCTGGTATTGCAGTTTAGAAGCTTGCTAAGGCACAGTGAATGAAAAGAATGTGTATGTTTAGTTAAATGGTTGTTTTTAATGTCTTCTTTTTAGATTATTGTACTTCACCGGCATCTTACTCATTAGATTAGTTAAAATTTCTGTGTTTTGTAGCATTTAATTTAGAGCTGTGCAAGTTGCTGCATTGAGCAAAACTCATTTGCTGGAGTCATTAGCCCCAAAGCTGTCTGTGCGTCTGCAGAACAGAGCAGAAGCACAGAACACAGACCCTGTGTGCTTCTGGCTTGTTCTGACAAAGTGCCTGATATTCTTACACAAGTCTGTGCAAGACAGTTGTTTGGTTGTGACCAAAATAACTGAGATTAGTTTACTGACCCATAATGGAAACAGTTTTATGCCTTTGTAACTCTCTTCTGTTGGACACATTTCCTTCTGTACTGGTTGTGAAATCTCTTTGCTTAGTCTGGTGGAGAGTTGTGATAGTTGTTATGTTTCAGAATGTGTATTCACAGAGTCAGAAAAGTAGGTGTGAAAGGAGCACAGGAAGTCTTACAGAATCCATCCGTCCCAAACCAGAACTATATATAAGAGACCAGTTCCAACAGTTGGGTTTTTTCCTGTAGAATGTCTATCCCTATGTGTGCTGCAACCTCTCAGTGTAATCTGTACTGGTATTTCACTATCCTGCTTGTTAAAGTATTTCACCTTTTATTTGTTTTTCTTCCTTCCATTTAAATATTTGTGTTTTTTCTTTTCTCCTGTCCACGGAGAACGGATGATTCAATTCCTTTTTATATACTTGAAAATGACCCACAGTTTTTGTAACTTTTTTCTTTGCAGCCTCAGTTTCCTCATTTCTCCAAATCCAAATGCTCTTTTTTGAGGACTGTTGTGCACATCCAGTGCTCTCCTCCCCTCTTGTTTTGGAAAGAGTTTTTGAGGGGGGAAGAGAGCAGGGTTTGTAGTGCCCACGACTATTCCACATCACTTCAGCTGTGGATTTATCATTGTTAAAGATGATGAAAGGTAACCAGATGTTCCTACAGGCTACAATCTATTAATTCACTTCTCTTCAATATTGTTTGTTTCAGGCAGAATGGGAGATGGATTTACAACAGGGCAGCATGTTTCCATTGCATTAAGATGTGAATTCCCTGTGGTGATTCTTTTTTGGTAGGCCTGCAATACAGCTGGCAGTTTGTTTTTTCCAATTTGGACATGTTGAAATGTGTGTTTCTAAATTGCTTTTAGGTGTAGGTCTGCTTATGCTAGTTATTGAGACTATTTCAGTTTTCATCTTGCCCTTTGTAATCTTTGTTTTCTCTTTTGGCTTTCTCTCTTTTACGTGACCTTGGTTGACAATATTTAGGGTTGTTTCCAGTTGCAGAAAAAAAGGTCTGATAAGCCTTAATTTAATACATATTTCCATTTGATTGTGGTCCTTCATTGTCTATTCCAGCATGTTTTCCCTGATGATGTTTTTGTACAGTTCTTACACTGATTTCATTTAGAGCATGTTCTTTGAACCTGCTTCCTGAACCTCATTTGTCATGGGACATTCCTGCTAGAGGAATGGCATTCATTACTGCCACCTCCTTTTAGTCACACCCCCCTGGTCCTATTAGAGAAAGAAAGGAGATTGCTTGAGCCAGCCCAAGTTAGTGTAACCTACCTTCAGTTTTCTTTTTCTGTGATTGCAGTGGGTTTTTCTTTTAAGAGTTGTAGTTAGACTTCTATTCCATTGATCTTCCTTGCTTTCCTCTTTTTGTGGAATCCTCACTTTAAGGATAGAATATTTTCCCCTAGTCCTCTAATTATCTCCTTAGTACTCCAGCAGGTCTCAGGTGAATCACTTATGACCCTCAGGCTTGGTCAGGGTAAGCTGGGATGAAACTAAACAGGTTTAGGCAATTTGAAGGATACCAAGTTGTCTTAAGTACTCTTCCGTGTGTTTTTTTTCCAGTATTAATCTGAAATCTTACATCCTTTTTGTTTTTAAGTTATGATTGCAAGTGATCTTGGAAATAATGTCAGGGGAAAAAAAAATTCAGTGAACTTATCTTTCAAAGAAGAATCTGACTCCTCTAGAGATTTCCCTTTAGTTCTCCAGCATTTACTTCAACTTCCTCCTACTCAGTGTTTCCAGAACTTTTCTTGCAGTGTTTGGTATCCCTGGCTTATTCAATTTTTTTTTTTTTTTAAGTTTTGCTAGTGTTGATTTTTGTCCTTTATGTGTTTGACTTATTCTTTTATATTTCATTCTAGTATCTGACAGAGTTTCTGTTTTGAATAGGCTACCTTCATTCTCATGAGAAGGGAAGGAAATTTTTGATGATTAATCCATTTGGTCCTTTTTTCTCAATTTCCCACAGTGTGACTGTTTGTCATAGGTCACCCTGTGTTTGCCCAAGTCATATTTTTTCCAGGCCATCCTTTTTATTTTGCTGAAGGAGAAAACTAACCAAAGCTGTAGGAGGACAGAGTAAAATGTGTAAGTGCAAATCCCATGTGCTCTTCATTTTCAGGTGTTTTTGCTTGGCACTGAAGCTGCTGCAACAAATTAAATATTTTTTTCTGACTGTCCTTAGCAAATATTTTTGATAATGGAACTGAGAAAATGGAACTGTTCAGAAATTCTGACTTAAAATAGAGACAGAATGAGTTACTGAATCTGTTTTCAGCTTGTAACCCATTGGAGTATTTCTGAGTATAGTAAAGCTTTTTTTTTTCTTTAGTGATTTCAATATTGTGAGTAATTCATTACATCGTGACTGTGCATAAAACTTCTTAATGAAGCAGTAGCATAATGTAATTTAGTCAACTGTAGCTTCTCCATTTGACCTTTACTGTGATAGTAAACTGCAAATGCAAAAGTATAATATTCTTCAAAGCACGCATCCATGTGATTTAGAGAACTGCAGGTGACATAAATAGAGAAGTAGTTTTGTATAGCTATTATTCTAACACTCTTATCCTCCTTTAACACTCTTATCCTCCTTCAACTGGGTGTTTCACCAAGGAGCTGCAAGCAAAAATGTTTCAAAAAGGTTTACAGAGTTGGAGTATTGAGTCCTACAGAAATTAATCTATTGGTGTGAGGATATACAACTGTAATCCTGACAAAAAAGGTATCTCTGGCTGGAAGAATTGGAGATCCAGAGCACTCACGTGGAAAGTGGAAAATAAGGGAGTTTAATTTTGGCTATTCTTTGATTGTGTTTTTATATACCAGACAGGCTGCTTTGATTTGTTGGCTATGTTAACTGCACCATATTGTGATAATTTAGTTCTTGGCTTTCTCATAACTGGTATCATGAAAAGCAAAGATCTTCTATTCATTTCAGCTAAATGTCTGTTTTTCTTTATTGACTGGACAACAGAAAGGTGATAAACTTGTTACCTGTGGTTTTTCTAATGATCTCTTTGCTTTGTGGTTTGTGCAAACTATCAATCAGAAGCCTTGTATTCCTTTAAAAAAAACAAAATCTTTAACCTTTTCTAAAATAGAAGAATCTGGAAAAATCCAAGAAATCCATCTAAGTGATAGAATGAATTTTCTTTTAGGATTCCTTACTGAGTAGGAAGACTTTATTGGAGTATTTGATTTTTGCCATATGGTACTTGATGAACTGTACAGTCCAAGGATTTGATACCGGTGTGTGAGCACTTTGAAGTCCAGAGTTTCAAATCTTACTTTTTTCTGATGATTAGAGATGACACACAGCAGCAGTTCTGTCTGTCCATTTATTAGTCTACCAACTCCCACATCATACTTACTTTGAGTTAAACAGCAGCTATATCTCCAGTCCCATGGAGTCACTCCTGTTTTCAGAGACGCTCCTGTGGGCCTTTGCTGAATCAGAGCCTGACTAAGAGAATCATCTTAGTACTGAGTAGGCTCAAAGTACCTCATGAGTCAATTCCTTTGTTATCTTAAGTTATTTCTAAAAAATGCTCCTTGCAGAAGAAATAATGAGTTTTAATGGCTTTGGAAGAGTTTTCCTCAGCCTTAATGGATAGTCTGTGGGAAAATTCTGTTCCTTTCCCTGGAGAGGAACTGCTGAATAAATTATTACTTAACCTAATGCTAAGGTTTGGGCCAGTTCTTTGAAGATAAATTAATCCTCATTTGAAGGTCATGCTGTGGCTGGTATTGTTTCCAGCTCAATGATTAAAAGCTTAGTCATCCTCTTCAGTTTCTCCTGGATCTGTGCCCTGTGTGTGGGAACCAAGTCTGAGCACGACAGGGACCAATAGGCCAGGACATTGGTCTGTGTATTGGTAAGGAGCTCTCACAAAGAGCAGTCACACTGAACTTTTGGGTTTGTTCTCTTTAAAAAGTCAATTACTGCATTTTGGAAGCAGGTTGTTTTTGTTTCACATCAGAAGTAGCTAAAACTTATTTTAGTGATGTATCCTCTGAAGTTCTCATTTTCTCCTGCTTTATACCAGTGAAGACCATTGAGAAGTGAAAGCTTGGGGAAACACAGAGCTGTACAGGCATTGTTTCTGTCTGGCTTTCCACCTGGCAGAAGCATCCTGGGTGGTTCCTTCACTCTAGGCCCTCTTCTTGAAACTTGTTTTTCTGTTTTTGATTTTGCTGTGCTTCTCAAACCTCTGGATTTCTTGGTCTCTTCTGAGCTGAGCTCCTTTGGAATACTCCCTCACAAGCAGTTCCATTTATCTCAGTTCTCTGGGTCAGGAAGAAAACTCCAAAGCTCGTTAGGATCTTGTTTCTCCTGTTTATTAGGATGTTATCACAAAACTTGGCAGATTTTCCAGACTTTCTGCACAAGTTTAATTCACTACAACCTTGCACATTTTGACTCTGATGGCAAAAAAAGGCCCTGAACTGTGCAGCCTTTTAATCTTTATACTCATTCTTATCCAATTAACAATAGACACATAAATTATTTTTCTTAATGACCCATCACCTGTGTGCTGCACTGTGACATTTTCTATCCAATCACCTACTGTTACCCAAAAACCTCTAGAAGAAGAAGATGAAGAAAGAAGAGACAACATGGACAAATCTTCCATCTTGTCTTCTGCTTTTCTAAACTAGTTTAACTCTAAACTAACTTTTTCACCCAGTGACTTAAGAAAACTCTCCAATCTACACACTCACACTTTTAGCTTTCCTATTTAACTTTAACAGTTGATTTTATGTAACACCATGAAAACATGTCCATAATTTCATGTTACATGAAATTCCTTGTTCTCCTGGATCTCAGAGCCAGGCATCAGAGACAAGGGCACACACTCTGTGGCTCAGACTCCAACACTTCTAACCAGAAGAGAAATGACTTCAGGTGTTGGAGGTCAGAGCTCTCGCTGGTTCTCCAGCATTAACCTCATCCATGTCCCACTTGGAGCAAGCTGGAGTTCAGGGAACTTTCACCAGCTGATTTTTCACTGGGGTGCGATGAGGGAGTATTTTAGGCAGAATACTGGGCTGTTTGGAGCTGCACCTCTGCAAAGGTTTCTAGAAGCTTCTAATTAGTCCGTGTAGGTTTCACTGAAGTGCTGAGTAAGAATGTTATTAGCAAGGTTTTGCTCGCTGTGGTGCTCTCAGGTACCAACTCTCAGGGGAAGGAGGAGGAAATGTGCAATCTGTGTTGGGGAAATGAAGCAGCCTCACTGGGGACTAATGATAATTGTCCCATTATTTCCAGAGGGCATTAGGGAGTGTTGCAGTTCTTCCAAGCTGACAGCAAGACAAAAGTCTCTTGCACAACCCGTATGCCCCAGGATTTTCTCTTGGGGGGTGTCTGTGAGCAGGCAGCCTGCAGAGCACCATCCTCGTGCAGCAGCCAGTGTGGGAGAAGTGCCTAGACACTGGACAGATAATGAACTTTGTTCCCCTTATCATATAATATGTTGCTAATTTGCTATGTGGTTTTCTCATGCTGATAGCCTTTTCTCTGCTATAGAGATCTACTTATGCCGCTATTTTTGTAGCTTACTGAAACCGCCAGTTTAGCCAGGTCAGATGAAATGTGTATTTTTGTTTTGCTGCTTATTGTGTAATTACTGTAAATGGTCATGAATGATCAGGAAGTTTCCTTGCAATGTAGCACCCATTGAATGCAACATCCAAGTGCTATATGGAAATAATTTTGTTATGTTAGAAAAAACCCATCTTATAGAGACATTAAATTGCTTTTTACTTGATTATTTGAGAAGACTGTAATTACCAAAATTGTTTTCCAGGGCAACTGTTATTATGTGGTTGGCTTTTTGGCAGTTTTCTATTACTGTGCCACTAACAGGCTGAATCAGCAGCAGATGTGAAAACACTTCACTGACTTTCACAAACCTGAGTTTTCAGGGCTAGCTGTTTAATACACTGCTCAATAGAATTTCAAATGTTTTGAATTTGGGGCATTTTTCTGTGCTGAAATGATTGATGAGACTAATTTTAAATCTAGAAGTTGTCATTCTGTGACTGCTTAACAAGGACAGATTATTTTTGTCTAAGTTGGAAGAAGAGTGTCTAAAAAGCAGGAAAAACAGTTAATAACAGACATGCCACAGCTGCTGTGTGGGTGTTGTAAGATGAGTAAGTATACAGAATGCAGGTGTATGCACTTGTTAAATTGCTTTTTTGGGTGGGTTTTTTTAACTTGTTGATGTTAGTATATGACTACCAGTTTAACAGGAGAATGCTACACTTAAAAAGTTTCCAGTTTGGTCATAATTCCATAGAGAGAACGTGTGATGAAGAACATTAAAATTATGTTGAAGACCTGGGCAATTTTGAAACAAATTTCTTTGCCTTCAGAGAATGGTTCCCAAGCAACCCAACCCAAAATGACATAAAAGCCTCAAGTAGAACAAAAAAACTCTCTAAAAAAACCCAAAACAATGCAGAAAGAACCCCCACGTGGCTTAGAATGAGAGAGGAGTAGTTTGTAGTTCTGTGTGCTTAGTGTGAGAAGTGCTTGGAGGGAAGGAAGGCTTGTTGAGCTTGCAGGAGTGTGGCTGCCAGGGTGTTGTGAGCCCCTTCCCCAGTCCGTGTCCCAGGCTGGGGAGAGCCCCGGGCCATGGCAGCCTCCAGCAGGGCTGGGGAGAGCCGCGGAGCTGGGGCAGCCTCCAGCAGGGCTGGGGAGAGCCCCAGTACCATGGCAGCCTCCAGCAGGGCTGGGGAGAGCCCCAGTACCATGGCAGCCTCCAGCAGGGCTGGGGAGAGCCCCGGGGCTGGGGCAGCCTCCAGCAGGGCTGGGGAGAGCTCTGGTACCATGGCAGCCTCCAGCAGGGCTGGGGAGAGCTCTGGTACCATGGCAGCCTCCAGCCGGGCTGGGGAGAGCCCCGGTACCATGGCAGCCTCCAGCAGGGCTGGGGAGAGCCCCGGGCCATGGCAGCCTCCAGCAGGGCTGGGGAGAGCCCCGGGCCATGGCAGCCTCCAGCCGGGCTGGGGAGAGCTCTGGTACCATGGCAGCCTCCAGCAGGGCTGGGGAGAGCCCCAGTACCATGGCAGCCTCCAGCCGGGCTGGGGAGAGCGCTGGGGCAGCCTCCAGCAGGGCTGGGGAGAGCCCCAGTACCATGGCAGCCTCCAGCAGGGCTGGGGAGAGCCCCAGTACCATGGCAGCCTCCAGCAGGGCTGGGGAGAGCCCCAGTACCATGGCAGCCTCCAGCAGGGCTGGGGAGAGCCCCAGTACCATGGCAGCCTCCAGCAGGGCTGGGGAGAGCCCCAGTACCATGGCAGCCTCCAGCAGGGCTGGGGCTTGCAGGAGCCTGGCTGGCCGCTGTTCTCCTGGGAACACCGGTCTTTCCTTCTCCATCGAGTGGCCCTGTGCCAGGCGCTCTTCTCCCCATTTCTGTCATCGTTAAAAGGAATCTCTTTTCTTTTTACTGTTACCATTATGGGCGTCCTGAGAATGTCACATGTGTTTAGCAAGCCCTCCAAACATTGCTGCAGTCCCGGGCACTTCCTGCTTCCTCCATTCTCTTCCTTCTCCCCTGGCCTGATGGTGAGCACAAAAAGCTGAGTGTGTGGCTGGAGTGATGGTTCCCTCTGCTCCCATGTTTCCCTCACCTGTGAAGGACATGAGCTGCTGCTGTCCCTCCTGCCGGGTTCCCAGTGCCTGTGTGCTGGGGCTCTGCTCCTGGCTGCTGCTCTCAATCCCACTGCCAGCTAGAGCAGGGACATCCTCTCCCTCTGCTCTTACTCTGATTCTGCAACCTTAGCTCCCAGTGGGCCACAGACTTCAAATCCACTGTGGGAGGACATCCAGGAAACTTTTGAAATATACAGATGCACAACTCATCTCACATTCCTAACGAAAGAAATTTATATTAGAAATGTTGGAACTTTTTCCCTGAGCAAGAATAATGTCTTCAATATTGTGCAAAAATTGACTATTATAATGAAATACAAAAGATTTGTTCCCTTTCAGGTGGCAGTTATGCTTCTTAGTTTTGAAGATCAGGTCTCTGAAGGATTACACTTCTTAAAAATTCTGTTCACTTTTCAGAAACGATGTTCTAATAATAATCTAAAAGGTAAATTGATTAGATAGTCATTGAGTGTGATTTATCATTTTAACAGTGAAGTATTGTCTTATGAAAAAAGTTTTAATGCTGCATTAATATGTCACAAGAATGATCTAGAAGAAAGGAAACATTTCAGAAAGGTTATTTTTATGTTAAATAAACTTTCCAAGACAAAAGAACTCTACTGCAGTTTTTATATAAATGGAATTCAGAGTCCTGAAACTATAAGATGATATGTCTCAGCAAGCCGGGAAATTACAACACTCATCCAGAATTCTAAGTGAAAAGCCCTATAGGTACTTGTAAGCCTTGGAATCTGTGAGTGTGCTGCAAACAAAAGACTTGAGACTTTAATGAGAGGAAAGTAATTACATTTAAACTAATTGGGCAATACTTAGCTAGTCAATGAAAGAAATGTCTAAGTCAACTCTTAAATGAGTAGATCCAGAAATATAAAAGAAGATGCTGTTGATGTTTATGTTGTGGTCATTTACTCACATTGTTTGCAAAGGCTTATGTAGTACTTACCACTTGGCTTGAGAGGATTTTTGATCAAATTTGTGTTTAATCAAATTGTAAGTGACACTGGAAAACTGTGGGATCATTGGTAACATGGGATTCATCTCACAGGAGTGGCTGCTTGTGAGAAGCTCACAGTAGCACAAAGTCCTGATGCTTTGCTGGACATATGAAGTTAAGTTTCTGTATAATATGTGAAAAAAATCAGTATCTAAGTCCTGCATGTGAGAAATTATTTGGTTTTGGGAAATCTGGTACTGCACAGACTGATTTTCTTAGCCTCATCTTGCTAATAGGGCCTTCCTAGATGAAATCTAAGGAGTCTGATCTGTGATTATTCTCTGGCAGTAGTTCCAGTGCTGGGTGCTGGCCTCTGCTCCCATCTACCAAATGTTGTTTTCTTCTTTGACACACAGCTGGAGAGACAAAAAGAGTCTTGTGCAGAGGGAGATGGGACAGAGAAACAGAGCTTTCCGTGTTCTGTGACTTGGGGATATTGGAATGTCTTTCTCCTCCTGGTCAGGAGGGGCTGCTGTGCTCACCTGTCAAATCCCACACCCTGAGAAGATCTCAGGCTGCCCAAGGCACGATGGCCACGTGTCCTGCTGTGCCATACCTGCTGTTCTTTCTGCTTGGTGCCTTTGAGGAATCCCCAGCCTCTCCTTCCTTTAGCATTCCCGCTCTGTAACTTTTCCATCCCTGTTTTCCCCCTCCTCAGTCTCTTCTCTACAAGTGTTTTCCCCCTCAATTGTTGGTTCATCTAACATGATGGGATGCCAGGTGTGACAGTCTCTTCTTCTCAAGAGTGTGTGGAGAAGGTGTGAGGGCTGGAGGAGATGCCTTTTTCAGGCAGTGTGTGGTGAGAGTGAAGAAGCTGGTGCTGTGTGATGTGCCCATGTCAGTGTGGAGCCTTTTCTCACCCAAGCCCAGCAGGGAGGGTGCTGTGCACAGAGCTGCAGGTGAGGGCTGAGAAATGTCCCTGCTTTGGTGGGATGCAGCAAGAAAAAATAAAAGATCCTACAGACAGCAAGCCATCAGGCCTTCAAAGACTTCAACATGGCAATTACAGAGAATTGCTTTAATTCTGTACAGTTTTGCTTTATTTCTGTGCGAAATAGCCGAGCTTTGCACCGAGTGACTAATTGGAAGAATAGTACGTGATTGCTTCAATACCATGGTTTATAATTAGTAGGGAGGAATAACTTGCTTTCTTAAAGAAGAGTTTTTAAAACCAATTTAGAGAAAATTGCTTTTTCACATTGAATTTGTGACAGTGTTCAAGTTAAGAAGTATTCTCAGTTGGACAAAACAAATAGGGAAGAGCTGGGGATGCTGTTTCTGCTCCTTCACCTTGTGCACCCTCTCAGAGCAGGACCCTGGAGCCAGAGTTTCCTTCTCTCTGACCATCACTCTGTAGTGTTTTGTGCTTTATATTTATTGTTGCTATTTCAACTTTATGTAGTATTCAAGGAAGCAAATCTTAAAGCAGTTGTTCCAAAAAAAACCCCACAAAAAGGGTATTTTCTCCAGAAAATACTGCTCAGGCTTTATTCACATGGGGAGAATGCTTTCCTTAGCCTTTAACCTGAAAGCGCTTGAACCCATATTTTCTTTGGACAAAAAACCCCCCATCAAATAAAGAAAATTCAACAGCCTTCATCAAAGATCTGATGTGAGAAGTTTCAGCCTAACCTATTAACTTGTCAAAATTAGGATCAGGTGAAAGCAGGGGTTTTGTAATGGAAAATGTTACACAAGCCAGTGCAAAGTAAGCCAACTTTCTTTTTCAGACTTAATTTCTCACCTGCAATTTTTTCTTTATTAAGTTTCACCAAACTTAACTGGAATTTGAAGTTTTATATGGAGAGGGGATGGAGGAGAGATCTATGAAAATAATGCCATGTGGGATAATACTTACAAACAGGTTTCCTGGTTTGTTTTTAGTGTTGTGTGTCTGACACAGGGGTGAGGCTGAGTTCTGACCTGTTTGAAGGGCTTTCATGTGACTGAACCCCTGACAGGGCATTCAGTTTAGGAAAATGGAAATTATGTATTGAAACTTCTGACTTTCTGCAACGAAAATTGCAAACAAAAACTGGTATTTCAGACCAGTTTAAGTCAGCTGGATTTTCTTCATGGGACTTGAACACCTTATTTTTTATATTGAACACTGTTTAGAGATCAAGAAAACAGCATTTACCAACCTTACTGCTACATAAAAAATGCACTTTGGGGAGACCTGGAAGTCATTGAGTCAATTAAACTGTAAAAGTTGGGTCAGTTCAGCTATAAAAGTTTGAAGCTGACTTACAATTTAAATTGGAGGTTTAACAGACAGTAGTCTCTTAAGGTAAAATAAATGTACTAAGCAATGCAGTCCCATACTGATTGCAGTCCTGGAGCTGTTTGTAATGTCTTCAGCAAAACAGAATCACTGTGCCTCCATGGATTTTGAAATTACTTTAATAAGGATATTAATAGAGATTGTGCTGTGTGTTTATTTTTATAAAAACAACTGTTGCAGTGTCTATTGTCTGGAAAAAGTCACAAGTTTTCCCCCTTTGCTGGTGTGTGTCTGCAAGCTGATGGGAGGTACTTAGTGAAAAATTCAGGTCTGGTTCCTCCTTTAGCAATCCCTTGTTTGGTGCCCACCCATTAGCAACTGTTTATAGCTCGAGTGAATTTGGGACCCAAAACTTTGAAATGTTTCCATAAAATGAATGGCATTGTGCAGTTTTTAGATTCTGGTTACAGTTTATCCCACTTTCATAGCTACCATTATGTATTTATAGTATATTTATGTATGTAGTTTATATATATCTATATATAACATATTTAATATAGTATATTGGGTCAAACTCTGGGGCTGCTCACACTGTGCCATGAAGGGGGGATGCAAAATCCTCTGGGTTTGTGTGGTTTATGCCTGCTGTGTGGAATAACTAATCAGAGCACTGCCCTTTTCTCATCTCCTCAAAGCATTTGCTATGTAAAACACAAGCTAGTCCTTAACTTGTTACATGTTTATTTTATCAAACTCTTTTGGTGTTTATGCTTTTTGAATTTAGTTTAACAGGGGTAAGAATTAAATGGTCTTCTGCATTGATGTGCCACCAGGGAAGATGAATAAAATTCCTAATCTAAATGGAATTTAGGTAAGGATAATTTCTAATTTTAATAGGAACATTAAAAGGAAGAAATCAAGTTCTGTATTTGCAGCATTTCTTGACAGATACTGATGCTATAAATTATACAGTTGTTCTTCCTCTGTATGGATTTTGTAGTACCCACAGCAATTTATAGGTCTAGAGTGCAGCTGCTGGAAGTCATTTATTCTCAGTTCTGTATTAAATCTATCACATATAATGCATTAACATTCAGTTCAGAGCTCAAGGGCTTATGGCTGCTTCTTTCTCGCTCTGAGTTTCTGTCCTGGAAGTGTTTGCAAGGTATGCAGAAAACAAAATTTAAAAACCCAAATTGATATACAGGAAAAAAAAGGGGGATTGTCCATGATAAATACCTGAAACCAGCTCATTTTGCAGTTTCAGCTGAGCAGTGAAAACAAACCCTGCTGTTAACATTGCTGAAATTGGTAATGCTAATAAGCTTGTTTTGATGGATTAGCACTTCAGTCCTGTTTGCTTGAGTGACGCTCTTTACACGCGTCAGTCGGACGTGTCTGCAAGTTAGAGGAGCTTAATCTTCCCTGCAGTTTGGTTTGGGTGCATCTGAGGCTGTAGGAGGCTCTCACCCATTCACTGGAGTCAGCTGGTTTTAGCTCTGGGGTTTTTTTAATTAGAAAAAATGGAAGTACATGGTTTTAAAATCTGGAATTATAATTAATATTAAAAATTAATATTAAAAAGGGTTTGAAGGGCATGAAAAGGGCATGAAGATTTGTGGAGTATGTAACCTGTGAAGAAAGAGCAGGTGGAACTGCCTGATATGAGTCCTGTACCTGTTTATTGTAAATTATTTCCCATCTTTCATAATAAGATAATAAATGTAGGAAAAACAGAACCATGTGCTGCTTGAAATGAGGAGGAGCTTGTACCTGGGGGAACTTGAGCTCATTTGTTGGAGGAGAGATCCTGAACTCCTGTGGCAGATGTGGTATGTTCTGGCATGATCACCTCTATGAAAAGAGAACAGGCTAAATGTGGAAGTGATGTTTGTTGTCTGTTGAAGTGTATCAGTGAAAGTGCTTGAGGACCCTGTATGAAGTGATCTGCCAGAAGTAATAATTTACTTAGGCTGTTTGTAAGTAGCCTAATACCACTAAGGCAGAGAATGAAACGAGTTTTCAATCCAATAAACATCCCCAAATCCCTTCTAAGTTTAAAACCTCAGAAAAGAAACAAGTAAAATAATCACGTATGGTATTATAAATGTTTAATAAGACTGAGAAAAAACAATTGTGGATGAATGCCATTCTGCTGCATTTTTCAGTGAATCATCTTCCACTGAAAAAAGTCCAAGCCAGAACATTTCCTGAAAGCTTTAATGGCTTAGTTAAAGCTTTCAGATGTGATAAGACCTTCTGGAGGTTCCTACCTCCTGAGCCCTCTCCTTGATGAATGGTTCCTGCTCTAGTTCTGGGCAAGCTCATTGGTGACAAATGTGACTGTAGCTGTACTAGGTGAAAACCTTTGTGAGCTAATAGATTAATTCTTATAGGGAAGAAATTGCTTTGCCACCTTTCCAAATCAGCTACTTCATCTAGGAAGACTGCAAGTTAACAGCAGGGTATTGGAGTGCAGGGACCAGATCCTGAAACAGCAGATAGAGAAGTGACAGCAAGCATTGCTCCAGCATCAGTAACTGGGCTAGAAGTTGCCAGAGCATGGGGGAGACAGAATACTGTGCAGTAGTTGCAATCTGATGCAACCAAATCATCAAAAGAAACTGCATCTTTCCCTGTCTGAACAACAAATTCCTGGAAAACATTAATAAATGGCAGGAGCAGGGGTGTTAAGCAGTCATGGCTTTGTATAAGATAACTTTGCTGCTCTCTGGTGTCATGTATCACACCTGTCAGAGGAATAATGAATAGGTGTGGATACAGAGAGCAAGTTCTGCTGGGAACCTCGGTCCTGTGAATCCCTTCCCTGCTTGCTCTCGGTAATAATCTCAAATAATCTGCTTTTATAAAGACTTCTGAGAGAGAGACTGAGGGGTTTACTGAAGGCCTGAGTTTATGGTAATATGGATACACACTTCGTATTTTGTGTATTCATGCCTGTGATGCAAGCAAGCTCTGCCTGCAGTTTTGTCCATACCGAGTCTGTATTTTGTGTGTGTATGTGGTGTTTCTGTGCTCTGTACATGCTGTAGTGTAGTGACACCATGAGACACTGAGAGCTGCCAATCATTTCTCAGGTCAGAAAAAATGAGTTTAAAGGCCAGGTAAGACTTTTTTATTAGATGTTAGCTTGGAATTCCTCACAGTCAGGCATGTACTATGATCGTGCTTGGTAAGGATAGGCTGAATGGTGTTGAACTAACTGTGAATGCATGCAAGGGAGCCTTTGGTGCTCAGTGCAGTACAGCTCTATCATCCAGTGGTGTTTCATTTGTGCTAACAAAGCCTTTATCCTGCCAGCTGTTTTCCCCAATGTTTGTTTGTGTCTCTTTTTTGTGTGGTTATGATCACTTGTCTATGCCATTGGTTCAGATGTATTTAAAAGCCTCATGTGGAGGAAAGGGGCCACCAGGTCATGCTGTTTGTAGCTTTGCAAATGGAGCATTTTGTAGAGCTGGCAGGGCCAGGTTTATGATGGAGCTGACTCCAGGTGATCCCTGCTGATGGTAAACGCTTACCTGGAGAGGGTTCTGTGGGGTGCAGCCATGCCCAGCTGCTCCCCGAGGCAGGGCATCCCTGGGCAGACACGGGCAGGAGCCGGGCAGTGCCGGCTGTGGCAGCCAGACTCAGCCCAGCCAGCTCCACAGGAAGCTCGGTGGCCACGGGGCAGCCCCAAGGCAGGCTCTGAGGTTGGGCTGTGACCAGGTGAGAGCCCCGTGCTGACTCACAGTGCCGTGGTCACAGCTCAGACTGGCAGGGCTGTGCTGAGCCGCAGCCTGGCACCCCTGTGGAGCGGGACTGAAGGTGCCGGGCCTGTGGAACTGGGGCTGCAGGGCCTGGGCTGAGTGTGGCTGCAGCTCCCAGCTGAGGCTGGGCACAGCCCTGAGCGGTGTGAGCTCCAACGCCGGGGTGAGCTCCAGTGCCAGAGTGAGCTCCGGCATCTGTGTGAGCTCCGGCATCTGTGTGAGCTCCGGCACCCGTGTGAGCTCCGGCATCTGTGTGAGCTCCAGCGCCGGGGTGAGCTCCAGTGCCAGAGTGAGCTCCGGCATCTGTGTGAGCTCCAGCGCCGGGGTGAGCTCCAGTGCCAGAGTGAGCTCCGGCACCCGTGTGAGCTCCGGCATCTGTGTGAGCTCCAGCGCCGGGGTGAGCAGCGCTCCTCGGCAGAACTGACACAGCGCGGGGTCAGCTCCCGTCAGTGTCGCCCCCTGATCTTCTTCACTTGCTTCTGTTGGTGAGATGCTTTCTTCCACTGAAAAGGACAACACAATACTTAGGAAATATGTCATCTGGAGCCTTGCCCAGATGAACAGTGCATGAATGCACTTGGAAGAGTTTGAGCTTTGTTATGGTCTTTGAATCAGCAACTACGCACGATTTGGCAGTCACTTCTGATTGAAAGCTGAATGCTAAAGCCCAGGTTTAAGCTGTGATAAAAACTACTGCTTTTGTCCCCTATTTCTGTAGCAGTATGAGGCTGTGGGGGTTAGTGTGCCTGTGTTTTCCCTGGATACAGAGCTCAGGTTGGTAACACCTGGCTCTGCAGAGAGCAGCCTGGCTACTGCAGTGCGCTTTGAAACTACAGCTGGTGCAAAACACAGCAGCGTGATTTGGACCCATGGTGATGCCAGCCCCTGTGAGCTGTGCTGATGGGAATGCTCAGTGAACAGGAGCTGGATTGGGCTGTCAAACCTTAGATGTATTATATGGGATAAAGAACAGATTTCTTTTTTCCTCTTTTTTTTTCTCCTTATTGAAGTAGTATAATCAAAGCTTAACAATGAAGGTAGTTTTCAAGTTCTTGAAAGTCTTCTTGTCCATTCACTGGGTTTAGCTGGAACAATCAACAGCTGGGAATCTCTGATTATCCATTTATTTTCCATTCTTGTCATGGACAACCAGATATAAGGAAGACACAGAAGTATGTCCTGGAAGGACTGGGACAGCAGCCTGGGGAAATGTTACTATAGTGGGTCTCTTGGATTGGCAGGGGTTGGAGATGGGATTATCTTTAATCTCAGCTGGTCTCACATGACTTAACATGATTTAGTGTGGAAAAACACATGGTAGAAGAAAAAAAGAAGTTGGAATAAGAAGAAAGTGCTAAACCATGAAGAAAAAAAAAATAGCCTGAAGTGCAGTCAAGTAGCTGCAGAACATTTGTGAGCAAATATTTGTCTACAAATACCTGTGAACTGCAGATATTTGTAGAGACTAACTTCCTCCTTCAAAGAACTAGTTCATTGTTCTGATAATCCACATATGCATAGCTTTGATAGCAGATTCACTCAATCTCAAGGGTTTTTTTTGGTCCATTTATGCAAAAGATCAGACTAAGATTATCAGATGTTTCTTCTTTTTCACACAAAAAAAATCTCAGGGAATAAATTCTTCCTCAATATGGAAAGGAGTAATGGCTCTACAGCTTCTTTGGGGGTTCTCCAAGCTCACAGCTAAACAACAAAGCAGTGATGAATTTCATTGGTCTGAGCTTTTTTTTTTATTTTAACATGTTACTGAAGAAAACTGGGCCTCTTTGTAGGATAATTTATCTATGCCATGACTCTGAATCTCTCCACAGTACTGTGTGAAACAAAACCATTAACTTACTGAACCTTGCAGACTTTGTTACTGACTGCTGGTATGGGCTTTGTGCTTCTGGCTTACCAGTTTTGGTTTTCTTGTGAACCCCTCAGCCCTGATTAGACAGTACTGTATTACAGGGGAAAATGATTTTTAAAGGCTTTTGGGTTTGGTTGTTTGCCTGTGATGTGGCAAAGTAAGAAATGGTTAATAATAGAAGCAAGTTAGGCTGAAGTGTTAGAGCATTGACTTTCCATTGCATCTCTGGGTCTGTGGCTTCCTTGTAGCACAGGAGAAAAGAGGGCAGTCTGCTGTCTTGTAATAATTGCAGGAAAGATAGATTCGCTAATTAGAGCCGGAGTCAGTGTTTAAATAACATTTCTTTTCTGAACAAGGCCCCAGTGCACTGGACAAATCACAGCTGCTTCACTGAGGTTGGAGATGCAGTAGTATTTGGCTTTGAACACACTGGGCAATAAAATCATTCATGCACAGTGGTGATTCATTTATATATTTGTTTATTAAAAATTTAAAAACACGTTACGTGTTAATACACTCAAGAAAAGAGTTTTCTGATTCACATGATCAGTTGGTTAAACTGTTGTCTACTCCTGCTTAAGACTACATCTCTTTCATTTGCTTTGCTTTTGGTTTTTTGTTACTGTATCCCCGAGATTTCCAAGTTATCCTGAGGAAGTAAGATGCAATCCTATGTCCAAAGCATATCTTGGAGTAAATGAGATTTTAAAAATACAGGACTGGTTCATTTACTATCAAATGCTCTTCAGCCATAAACTTAAAAACTTGATGCAGTGAGAAGTGGTTACTGTGATGCTTTTGTAAATAATGCATATAGATCCTGATGCAATGCAAAGGAAAATAATTAGACTTCAGATTGCCTGTGGGCAGGCTGTGAGAAGTTTTGTATGCATTTACTTGTTCATCCTTCATTGTGCCTCTTCTCATCATTTGAATCTGGTGCCACAGGCTCAGATGTGCTATTTTCCCTTTTTTTATTTTTCCCCCAGATTTAACTGTCTCCTTCACCCAAGCCATTTCACAAATATCTATCAGTTTTCTTTTCAGAGGGACACGATGCAGGAGGAGCAGGGTAAAATGTCAATAATAAAATAGGATGAGGTAAGATCCCTGAATGCTTTAAGTGTGTACACAGCAGGGACAGAGGGAAGCAGGCAGTGGCACCTCAAGGTGGCTTCCATGCTTCCCCTTCCCCTGGAGTGCAGGATTGCTATCCCTGACCTGCTGTTCCTTTCTGCAGAGTGCTGGAGACAGAGGCTGCTGGGGCAGGGAAAGCAGCACAGAAATGTGTTCAGATGCAGCCCTTGCAGAGTGCCCTGACTCCTCAGGCACCTCTGTCCTTCTCTGTTGCTGCTGCAGAAAGACGTGGCCAGGAGGAAAGGCTGCTAATTTCCAGGGCAGCTTCTCAGAGGAAAACTGCTTAAAAACAAAAAAACCACAGACAGTTCATGGTGCTGGTTGTAAGACACACTAAAAATTGTGGTTCTTTTACACATACTTTGTTCCTTCCTCATGGGGTAATGATGATTCAATTGTAACTATCCTTACAGTCCATTTTCACAAACTTTGATGAATTTAACTTGATGTTTCCTTAAGCAGAGTAGAGATAGAAATGAAAAAATGTTTATACTTGTCAGTTTTGGAGTGCTTTTGGAAATAAACAGCATGTTCTTTTGCTGACAGGATTTGAAATCTAGCAATCAGCGAGATGAAATTGCTGCAGCACGTGCATCCCTGAAGGAAAATTCTGCTTTCCTACATTCAATATGTTCAGCTTGTTTGGAACATTCAGATGTTGCATCCCTTACAGCCAGCAAGGATTCAATTTGCAATGAAATACAGAATGCTCTCAATGTAATTTCTAATGCTTCCCAAGGAGTTGGAAATAAAGTGGAGCAACCTGCATCTCGCACAGCTACTCTTGGAAGTGCACTTGATGAGCTTGAGGTATGTAAATATGTGAGATTACAATATTTTTGGGAAAAAAGCTTTATTTATTTTTTAAAAAATAACTATTGATATCATAAATGATGAGCCTAAAGGCATTAAGGATTGTTTTTCTGCTTAGTCCTAGTCTAAATAGCATCACTTGGAATGATTTCATTGAGAGGAATCTCTTTCCTCAGAGGAGTTTGGAGCTGAGGCTTCATGTGTGTTCAGGGTTTGGCTCCCTTCGAGCCCAGGGCAGAGTTAGCTGCAGTTGTGTCACATCCTGCAGTCAGGGCAGAGCCCAGCAGTTCAGTTCAGTTTGCTCTGAAGTGATTCTCAGCTGGCAGTGCCCACTGGAGCTGCTCCATGCAGGCTGGAGTCCTTGTCTGCAGAATGTGGCACTGGGATCATCCTGTAATTCGTGTCATCGAGCAATTCACAAACCTCATTATATTTGCTGCTTATCATTAAATGAAGTGACACAGCCAATATGCTTCCACCACCTCTGCATCCCTGCTTCCATTATTGAAGCAAATACCTGGGGGAAGGCAGCACTTTTTCTGTTCCTCATCCAAAGCTTTTCTGTGGAATTTCTCTTTTTTTTCATGCTCTGGCTCCCACCAGTGTAATTTTCCGTTGTCCTGCCCCAAGTGGTAAAAGATCTCCTGTAGGTGAGACCCTGATCCTCATGGGGTGTAACTGATGTAGGCCCAGATCAACAAAAGGAATGAATGTTTCTAAAGACAATTGCAAATATGGGTGGTTTTGATTGTGAATTCTTGGACTTAGCAGATCTCTGCATCCCAGCGCTAAGACTGTGATACATTTTGAGGAAAATTGATGTTAGGACTGGTGGTAGTAGATTTTTATCTAAAATTTTCAATGGAAAATTAAAGAAATACATTGAAATATGCCACAAATTCTGTAGTGGCAGTTTATTGATCCTCTCAGTCATGTTCAAAGTCAGGTTTTTCCTCCCAAAGGAACAGGCTACAATTGCACGTTACGTGCCATCCGTTCTCGCTTCTCACAACAGGTTTTAAATTTACAATTCCTAGTCTATTTTCCTAATAAATGGAAGGGAAAAGAAACATGTGAGACTAATACATGACTTGTTATAGTGTAACTGTGAATGACAAATGGGATGCCTTATAAGAGACCCACTATTTACCTGGATTACTTAAAAATTAAAAAAAAAAAGAAATGTCAGAAGGATTGTATTTTTATTATTTATATATTTTTATTTTAATCTTGACTCTATGTAAGCAGCACTATTTCAAAATGCAATAACATTTATTACTGCTCTAAAATTTGAAATTTGTGATAATCACAAAATGGGAAAAAATCACATTTTGAATTGAATTTGTTTTTACTTGGAAATGTAAGAACATAGAAGTCTGACGGTTGTAAAAAGCCATTTGTTTATCAAGTTGTAAATATATTTTTACCTAGGTTACACAAATGGGAATTGAAGCTGTGTGAGTTAGATAAAGCACAATTTATAGAGCATTTAACTTCTGAAATGATTTTATGAATTAGATGATGACACTTTTCTCGCTTTACAGAAAGTTCCATTGGCTAAGGACCTGAAATAACCTTTGTTCTATCTTCTTGTTGAGAATACAGTGCCATGAAATAGATTGATGCAGTAAATAGTCTGGTGGGAACAAATCTCATTAAATGTTTATAGCGTGGAAATGTATCTCGGAGCTTACCCAACAATCTAGTATCTAGATGTTTTGCAATATCATTCTTCCTTTGCCAGTGCTGGCACCGTGAAAGTTATTAAAGATTTATAGGTGAGGAAACCACCAGTAAAATTAGAGCAGCTGACTCTTAAATCACTAGATTCTCAACAATTCCTCTTAAAGGCTCCCTATAACTACCGTGTCATTTGTAAATAAACACAAATTTATAACTTTAAAATTTAATTGCATATTAAGATCCTCTAAAAGAGCGTGTTGGGTGCAGGTTATCTAATGCCTTTCCTTGGGCTTTCATCTTGTGAATGCAAAGAGATTCTCACAAAATGAGCAGGTCCTGCCTGCCTGAATCTCTGGCAGCGTGTTCAGCTGCTCTGTGGTCCTTGGCTGACCGTGGCCATTGAGCTGAGCAGCTTTGTGTGAGACACCAACAGGCTGGAAGTCCCTCCAGACTTCACCAAATCCAGCTGAGTTTCTGTGTACCAGTGAGGGAGAACACAGGGATCGAATCTCTCCCCTGAAGTGCTCCCTTATGCTTGAGTCTTTAAGCTACTTAAGAATAACTGACCACTGTTTAGCCTGTTAAATCAAACCCACCAAGAGACTGCTTCTTGTGTGTCTGGTGTCTTCTTGAGTCTTTCCTGTGTAGATGTATTGATGATGAATAAGTGAAGAAATTATTTGAAGAATTTAAGCTGTAGGGCAGAGTCTGAACTCATATTTTCCTGGCTGTTATTGCCTAGATTTTTTTTATTCAGAGATGGACCATAGTAGCTTTTTGGCCAGTGCTATTTGTCCTTCTTGCTGTAAACTTTCTCCAAACTGGTTCCCGAAGGAGGACATTTCTGTTTTGGGTCAGCTGAGGTTTGAAGGCGGTCATTTTTCCAGCTGACTGGATAATTTGCTGTGGCCACCAGGTGTGTCTGAGTCTTCCCCAGTCAATGAAGGTGTTTTTTCTGCAGCGGCGTTGAGTACCGTGCCTGCCAGGTGTGTTTTGCATTAGGGTGGGCACCATATGTGTAGCTTGGCATTGAGGGGGCTGCTTGAGATACAGGAGCTTGAAGGGAAGCTGCTGCTGCCCTGAAGAGTGACCATGTGGCACAGCTTGAGCAGATGTGAGTACCCCACAACACCTTGGTGTTCAGGGCTCTAACAGGAATGAGGGAGGCAGAGTTTCAGATCTCCAGCACACGCTTGTCACTCAAGTCTCCGTGCCTCACTGTTTAAGCTTTTGTATTATGTTCTAATACAACACTTTTGTTTCTAGCTTAAGCTAGACAGGCCCTGAAATTGTCCTATTAAATCTAAATTGAAAAAATATAATTAAAATCCTCCAGTTTACAGTTTGTCTGGCACATACTAGATAAGCGCAGATCAGTTCTGATCACCTAAATTCCACGTCAGGGTATCGTTTTCTTGTTTAATATTTGTTCTAAGAGCTTGAAATCACCCATGGATGTGATGTAAGAGGTGAACAGATGTATGTGGAGTGTAGGTTTGGGGATCAGGCCTATAATGACACCATTTCAGATGTTCAGTTACATCAGTGATTACATTTTGTGTTTCTTCAAATGCTGAAGCTCAAATATACTTACTTTGACATTTCATGAAAACCTCCTGTTTCCTTTTCTTTCTCTTTAGAATATTTGTTTACAACCCAAACGTAATTAATTTTATCAAGGCAAAAGAGTTGTCTGCTTTTGTTTACCCTACCTACTGAAAAGCAAAAGGACACTTCTATCTATGTCCTTTGGACACTTTATTTATGTCCTTAAACAAAAGCTGCAGTTTTTATCTGTCTATATTCAGCCTGTTAAAAGTGGCAGCGGTGAACTTCTGCCACAGTGTGGGATTGATTAGACTAAAAATCAGCAGAATTAGACTGCTCATGCAATCTGACTTAACTTTCTCAGCTGTGAGCTGAGCACTGCTGGCTCTGAGTTAAATCCAGTGATTCTCCTGATCTCTAAAAGACTGAAGTTTATAGGCACTGAACCCCTGTTTCAAACAAAGCTTGAGCTCTGGTCTGAGGCTCTGAATGGCAGAGAGACCAAAACACTGTTTGGGTACAAATGTCCTCTGTGAGCCCCATTAGGGAAAAGGGAACCTGTCATGGTCAAAAGTAGTTTGGATGCTTCCAGTGGAAAGGGCTAGTGGCACATCTGGGAACCGTGATATCACTGCATCTCCTGCAGGTAAAAAACACGGCAGCAGCTTCACTGAACTGACTTTCTTAGCTGTATGTTGGAGTCTGAGATACAGAGTGTGTGCCCTTGTTTCTAATACTTAGTTCTAGGATTTGAAGAAACACTGAATTTCATATGACATGGAATTCATGAGCATGTTTTCATGGTGATACATGAGAACAAATGTTAAAGTTAGATAGAAAAAGTGTAAGGGTATAGATTAGAAAGTTTCTTAAATCACTGGGTAAAAAAGTAGTTTAGAGAACAGGAGACAAGATGGAGGATTTAGGGTGTTATCTCTTGTCCTTCTTCTTTCTTCTTCATGTTCTTTCCTAGGGGTTTTTGGGTAGTACTAAGTGATTGGATGAAAAATGTCGCAGTGCAGCACACAGGTGTTGGGTCATTGGGTCACTAAGAAAAATTATTTAGTTGGCATCTGTTAATTGGCTAAATGGACATATGAAAGACCTTGAAGAGGATCTTTGTTGGCCATTTTACCCTTTTCTATCATAGTGCACATAGCTCCTTGTACCCTGTAATGTTGATAAGAAAAGAATAAACAACTGAGACCGAACGAGAGAAAACTGCCTCCCTCTCGTCAATCTTCAGTCCAAAGGGAAAAAGAACCTAACCCAAAAGTCCTTAATGAGACAGCTGTACTCCTCGTTTTGTGCAGAATTTGATAGCCCTGGATCCTCTGGTGGTGAAGGACGAGAAGGTGAGGCCCTCCCTGGAGCAGCGGCTGGAGGCGATCATCAGCGGGGCGGCACTGCTGGCCGACTCCTCGTGCACGCGGGACTCGCACCGCGAGCGCATCATCGCCGAGTGCAGCGCCATCCGCCAGGCCCTGCAGCACCTGCTGGCCCAGTACCTCTGCTCCGTGAGTAACCAGCACAGGAACCTGCTGGGGGCTGCCTCAGCACCTCCTGCTTGGGGAGATAAGTGTTCAACCAACAATTAAAGCACGCTTTAGCGTTTCGCTACGTGCTCTTTAAAAGGCTGGAAGGGACTCAGTTTGCTGAGAACTTTCTGGAGAAAGTTTTTCCTCCAGAAATCTAAGCAAAAGCTAAATACACATCCCCAGGATGAGTTGTGTTATATGGTGTATATGAAGTCTGTGGAAAATGCCATACCACAAATAAACTGTACGTGTTTGGGTTATTTTATGCTTGTTGTGAGCTGTCACTGGTTCACAACAGACAATCCTTTATGTGCCAGAAACAAGAATTTCTTCATAATGCCACTTCTAGACTAGAGTTTGAAAATGTAATCTCTGTTCCCGCAGAATGCAACGATTTAAATAATTGTTTTTTAAAAGGTAAGCAATCTGTTAGTGTTGTTTTCAAGTAGGGTGTTGACACCAGAAGAGGAGAAGAGCACCGATTTCCAAGTGTTAGAATGACTAAATTGCTATATTGGGAAGACAGGAGTGTTGTGTAAATCCAGAAATCTGGTTGTCTGACATGCTTGTAGCTGTGAGTCGTTAGAAAAGGAACGTAGTTTGCGTTTTGAAAGTGATTTTTCTTTTAGATTCAAAGAATGGATTTGACACTTGTTATGTCTGGCAGGTAAATGTTGAAACAGTGGAGACTCAATACTGTTAATATGGGTACACAATGCTAATCTCATGCTTTTCATCTGTAAACATTTTCTGTAGGCATAATGTTCTTTTCTAAAGATACCTCAGGATGATTCATCAAGCACATTGAGAGAACAATTGTGTGATACAGATATTTGTTCCCTTTTTGGGAAGCTGGAATTCCTTTCAGTTCTGTAAGTCATAGCAGTTAATACAGTCTAAAGCTGTTCTAATGAGGCTGTTTGTTTGCTTTGTCTTACTTAATTGTCTTTAGGATAATGTAGTGTAGGGACTAAAATAATCTATGCATATCCTATTTTTTTTTTCATCTCACAGGTATTGTACTTTTTGATATCTCTCTTTATTTATTGGGGGTTTACAGATGCTTTATTAAAGTCAAGTTGTGCTTTCAGGCCTTATACCACAGAAAGGTGCTATAAAATTTTTACTCAAAATGCTGTTGAATGCAGCCTTAATGGAACTTCTCTGGAAGTGCTTTACACTGGGTTAGAGAGTGAGATTTCTTCAGCTCTGGTTAGCTGGGAATGTAAGCCTTTGGTACTTTGCTGTAGCGGATTTCTCTTGCAATGTCTGTTCTAGGGTGGGTCTGGGTTTGCTGTTAAGTGGCTGAAAGTTTTATATGGGAAGGCCTCCTTCTCTAATGGTTGGACTTCTTAATGACCTTGAAGGGCTTTTCTGACATGAATGGTTCTTTGATTCTACCCAGAGCACCTGGCAGGATGCAGATGTGGTCAACAGCATTCCGTATTAGTCCAGAGAATTGCTCTGGGTTTGTCCCAGGAACGCTTTCCCGTCTGCTGTGAAACTACAAGATTTTGAGTCAAATGGTCTTAAATTCTTAGACTATTGAAACAAACTTGTGATGATCTTCTCTACTTCAGAAATAACCACGGTTTTAAGGGTACGTAATGTGCAATAGGTGGAAAAGAATAATATATAACCCACCCCACTGACTTGAGAAAATCAGAAAGCAGCTATTGAAATATGACAGTAAGGGAAAATGTCATATCATTTGCTGCAGAACTCAGTGACTGCACAAGGGGGCAAAGACAATGAAGCAGAAAGGAAAAATACAAAAGATTTAAAGATATGAGGTTACATAACAGGAGGGAATGAAAAGTTTTTAGTTTCTCTTAGAGCCCTTGATCTTATACAATTATTGCTGAAAGGAAGCACTCTCACTGAGAATAGTTTATGGCTGTTACTGAGACTGTGTTAAATAAGTTTTTCAATGAGAAGATTATCAGATGTCAATTACTTTATTTCACAGCTCTAACTCGCCGAAGAAGAGACGACAGAACCAGGAAACAGTGCTGATTTATCAGTGTCTTTTTGGCTTTTCTATTAGTAGCTGCAATAAGCCAGGCCTGGGAATTGAATGAGCCGTAAAGATGATGACAGCCATTTGTTACCGTAGCACAATTTAAGGGTTGTGATTTCCTTGCTCTCCTTGGCAACGCTGCTGTACTCCACGGGCAAGGGGTGCTCTGTGCAATACCGCAGGGTGTTTGTGAGTGCCCTCCTGGCTTGGGGCCTGTGCTGAGTGAGCTCCAGAGCCTCTGTGCCACAGCTTGTAGGTGAGTGAAGCTTTTCCCTGCCCACCATCCACACAGGGCGAGCTCTGCTCCATCGGTGCTCCCGGTGTGTGACTCCCAAGCGTGGCCTCCTCGCTGCCATTGCATCCCTCGGTGCTCCCTCTCAGCAGCTGCACTGGTCAGCTGCTCCAAAGGCTTTGTTTTGCTGGAGATGGCTCTCTCATTGGCTTCATCACTTGCCTTAAAGCTTCTTCCTGCCTGAGTGCTGCCAGCAGGAGCTGCATTGCCTCTGGGACACCTCACCCGGGAAGTGCCACCTCCCCAGGTCCTCCTCAGGAAGCTGCGCTGGTGACGTCCAGGGTCCCCTGGTGCTGGTGGTGGACGTGCCCTGCCTGGTAAATGCTGAGCTTAAACATTGCCAAGGACTTGGCTGCCCAAATTCTCTGTAGGTTCTGCATTTGTTCTTTGGGAGCTGTGCTTGAACTTGGAAAGAGTGAGGGACTTGTCTTTACAAACAAACTGTGGGTCTGCTAGTGGATGAAACTAGCAGAGTGAAACAAAAGAAACAGTGGGAAAGATTCCACCGATGGATGAATGGAATGAGAGGGATTTGTCTTTACAAACAAACTGTGGGTCTGCTGATCAATTAAATTGGATACTGAGAGAGGATACAAACAATGGGAAGAACCATAAATTCCATAGGAATTCCACTGATGAACTCAAGAAAAAGTGGGGGGTTATACATTAGAAAGGGGTCTTGGGGATTAGATGTTTTGGGAAGTCTGTACCTCTCAGTGTCCCCGAGAGAGGGACGTGTGTCCGGGAAACTGGGATACAAAGGAGGCTGTGTGCTCCAAGACTTTGAGAGACCCCAGGGAAAATGCCCCATGGGCTCTCCCTTTATTCAAATAAAGTTACAGGACTCTCCTGTCTCCTTTTTGGACATAAACCTCTGGTGTTTGTGGAATAATTTTCCTGACAAATTGTACAGGAATTTGGGATTTATTAGCCCTAACATTTGAAACAGTATAAGGAGTATAGTTTTTGTTACTTTCCTCAATTATTTAGAGTGTCTAATAAGCCTCAAGGGCATGGAAGATTAAGAGCTTGTTGGTGTGGAGTTTTTAATGCAAGCTGGGAGAAACATCTTTTCAGAAGATACTTGCTTTTATGCGAGTGTCTGTTTTTTCACAGAGGTTTTATCACAGTGAATGGTACAATGGAAAGTGAAGCAAAATGCTCTCCACAAGAACCTGTGAGTTCTTCTGTTCACAGAGCAATTCAGAGTAAATTCCAAATACAGTTATAATTCTTCTGAAAGGCAACTGTTTTTCTTCTGAATTGTTTCAAAAAGTCTTTGAAATTATTTGTGTAGTGTTGTTGTCTGAGTTTTACTCATAGACATACTCATAGTTGTTATGGGATATATTTGCATTTTAAGGCATCCTGTAACAGAAATTACTACTGTGGGTCTGATGTCTTATCAATGGCACAATCATACTGTAGTGTGGGTAATAATGGAATAATGAATCCACTGGAGCAGCCAGTTATAGTTATAAGCACGTGCTTTTTCCTAATGACAGGCTCTTGTCTCTTCATCCTTTACAATGAGAAGTTACTGAGCTCAGAGGAGTGCAGCAACATGAACTCCATGTTTCCTGCACCGTGTTTTACTCAGTCACAGTGAGGACATCCCTTCTTCCCTGGGGGCAGGAGGGGTCATGGAGCTGTGATTGAGTGGGAGTGCAGTTTGTGAGCAGCACTAAGTGGCTGCAGGTGCTGCTGACTCTGCCATCATCAGACAGGGAGGTGTGCCTCAACAATTTCTCTGCATCCTCAGTAGAGATCACTCTGAGATTGTTAGGGCTGGCAAAGAAAGGTCAGATACACTGATGATATGAGAGCTGCCTTCTTGAACTGAAATCCCCTTACTGTTTGAATGTTGTCTCATGATGTTTGAGCCTCATTGGTTTTAACTCACAGTTTCTCAGCTCATTATGGCTAGAGGTTGGAGATGTATATGTGTGTGTGTATATATATGTGGGTCAGTGTATTTTTCTGATCAGTTCTGATTTCACTTCCTTCTTGTGTACTCCAAAAATGTTTGTTTCTTACTGGGTTTTTATGTTTGGGTCAGATATGGGTAATTTAGCCTGGATGTGCCTGTGGCTCTCGTGAAGGCCACAGGTGGTGACAGCTGCTGTGTCCTGCTGTCCCACAGCTGTGCCGTGTGTGTGGCAGGGAGCAGAGCCAAACCAGCCCTTCTCACACCAGCGGTGCTCCCAGATAGAAAATGGGAGGAGAATAAGGATACATTTTACCTTGAGGCAGATCAGGAAGTGAAGTTTCCCACCTTGTACAGATTTAATTATTAGCATTACTGCTAATCAAGCCTGGCCATCCACGGAGCCTAAGGCAGCTGAGGCTGAGCAGGAATGTCGTGTGCTCTGTGGCAGAGCTCAGGAATGGTCAGATTTGCTCTGTACTGTGTGTAGGGCATACCTGAACCTTGCTGGGAATGCAGCTGCTGGAGATTTACAGAACAGGCTTCCCTCAAGGCTCTGAAGCTTGTCCTTCACCAGCGGATCATGGCCACAGCTGCTGGCTATGAGACCTGTTTGGGCCTGAGAACACGAGCTTGAAGTGCTGTGAGGGTGAGATGAGGGTCCCTGAAAGCAGAGGGGTACCTGGGACAGGGGCTGAGCCCTTAAGGAGAAGGTGGGCAGTGCAGAGCCTGCTGTAGCCATGGTGAAGGGCTGGCTGTGGGACACTGTGGATAGCTGGGACTTGGGCTGTTGTGTCTCTCTAGATTTCAGATCTGACTGTTCACAAACTGGAACCTGAGCATTGCCAATCCAAAACCAGAAAGGAGATGAAAAACCAGGAGGTTTTATTTATTGGTGGTGTAGTTTTGGGCCTTGCTCTTTGTCTCAACTCTCAAATTTGATTGCTGTGGGGCGCTAATGCTTTGTTCTGTCTCTGTATTGAGCACTCTTCAACAGCAGCTCAAGGTCTGACCCACTTGAGTGTGACCCACTCAAGTGGGTGAGTGACCCACCCACTGGGTGTGGAGACTGTGACTAATAATGGTTTTTGTGGTATTTTATTGCCATTCTTACTCTTGGGGAGAGTACAAGCATGGACAGATGCCTCAAGCATCCTGATTCCTCAACTTAACATTACTTGTACTTCAGTTTCCTGATGAAGACTTTTAACGCTTTCCTGGGTTGCCAGCGACACCTGAGGAGGGAAAAATGGGAATCATGGCCTTGTCCTTTGTGGTTATTTCTGCTTTCTTTTACAAATCTGTACCTTGCAAAGTTCTGTGTAGCTGCTCTCTGAAGAACTGGGCCCAAACCTGTTGGACTGGATTGACAGGGAGCTTGAAGAAATTGGTTGTTATAACCTTCAAGAGCAGAATGGCTGTTGCTTATTCATGGAAGGGTTTGAAATAACTGACTTGTTGAAATCCTTGTTTTTAAATCCTTTATTTCATTTCTGAACAAATAAAAACCACTTGCATTCCTGCCTTTTTACCAAAAGAGTGGATTTGAATGCTCTTACTTTACTGTCCTCTTCGTACTCAAATGTCTTAAGAAAACTGGTGTTCCAGAGAAGTTTGAAATTGAGGTTTGTCAAAATGTGAGCTAGAAGAATTTCTGTGTGGGTGGGAAGTGTCACTCAGTTCTTTTCTTATTCGTGGCTTTTTTTTTAATGACTTTATTGAGTATTATGTTTTTCAGAAAAGGATGTAGTCCAGTAAAATTGCTATGCCCATATTGTATATTATGCTGCCATTTATGCAAGAAAATATGTTGTTTTCATGATTTTGGTGTTCACATTGTCTGAGTGGATGATTGAGTTGACTTTGAACACTCCTACAGAGGATTTTCTTCCTTTTTGTATGCTGTATGTGTAATTGAAAATTATTTTTCTAAATGCTAACTTTCAGTGAACATTTTGTTTTATGGGGAAATTAGATATGAATTGTTAAGGAGGAGGATCTTAAGTGTACTTAAAAGACAGAAGTAGCCTGGTGAATTCCCCAAATAGATTTACAGCTGAAAAATAATCTGCAGTTAAATGTACCTGATTATAGATGCTCTTGCAGCCTTTGCAGTAATCTGGGATCTCTTCATGGGAGCAGGAGAAGGATAATGAAAGTTTTTCTCTCCTTTAGCCCTGATCCTGTTGAACCCTTCTGAGCTGAGCTATTTCAGGATTAATCAGATCTGAACTTGAGCCTTGCACTGGGGTAACGTAGCATGAGGAGCACCAGTGGCTCTGTGGAGGATGATTCACTACCAGAGTCAGTAATTTGTATTTAGTATACCTGGCAGCACTGAAAATATACTGGGCTGCTGAAGGCTAATTTTTTTTTTTTTCAAGAAACCTTCAATAAAGCAACATTTGCTCTCCCCAAGATAAAATAAATTCTTCATTATGGTAGTGAACAAGCATTAAAAATAATCAAGTATTTGTTAACTCAGCATCTACCTAGCTGTTTAGTTTACAAGAATTCTCCTGTTTTTAGGGTTTATTGAAAATGGTTGTTACTACATAAGATTTTTCTGGGAATGCTTCTGAAGTCTGCTGTTTCAGATGCATTTATTTTGGTTTTTGTCCTCTGGTGTAATACAGCTGATTCCTGTTGTCCAAATACATTTCTAAATTCCATTCTGTTTCAGGTTGGAAGTTACTTTTTGTTTCTGTAGCAGTTCTAATTGAAAAGACCAATCATAATTGGATAGTTCAGGGAACTCTTCACAGAATGTTGGTGTTGTAGGCCCATCCGAAACCCAAACCCAGCTGGCTGGAGCTGACTCTGCTTTAAGCAGTGGATAATGTCCAGACTTTGCTGCTGTTTTCAGTCTGTGGAGTCTGATGCTAAGCATTTGAATAAATTCCAGTGTTTGTGCAATGTCCTGGGTGACCCTGCCAGCTCCTTTTAATGTACAGTAAATCCCATTATTTACTAATGGAAGATTGAAAGCTATTCAGGTAATGAAGCCAGGACAAGAGATGACATAAAGTAGTAAAAGGAAAGTTTATTTAGTTTTAATAATCTCTGGTAATTTTCAGATGATGAAAGAGGAGTAGTTGGTGTGTTAAATTCTGTTGTAATGAATTCTCTCTATAAAAAAATACCTTGTAGAAGCCACTTGGGAAGTGGTTGATTAAAAGCTCTCCCTAAGTTGAGGTCTACTGCATGGCTAAAGCCAAATGCTTTTCCTGTAGTTACTTGAATTTAGGATATTGTGTGCCAGCACCCTGTCAGATGCTGCACTTGTTAATTTATAGTTAATTTATAGTACCAGAAGTGACTTCTCTTCGATAGAAATGGAGATACCTGCAGAGCTGTCAGCTGACTTTTGGACTTCATTTCTCGCCCAGCTTCTCTTGATCTTTTTTTTATGAAGAATGAACAATGGGGTTTTATGTCAAATAGTTCATGGTCACTTTTCATGAAATCAGTACTGTATCATATTGCAGAAAAATTGTAATTCTTGCTATTAATTCTTCAGCCAGATCTTAAAAGAATAAAGGAGATCAGGAATTTGAAGATCTAAACCCCAATTCCACATTTCCATCTTCTTTCTGAAAAGAAAACCAAAACAATTTTTTTTTTTTTTTTAGAAAAACCCCATATCCTTGTCTTTGGTCACAATCAGCATTTATTGGCACTTCCCTTTTATTTTAACTTCCTTTTAGTGAATTCATTTCCAGTTGTTGTTTGTTGTTCCTGACATGCTACTCTTCTTTCCTTAATTAATTAAAATAAAAAGGAAGAATATAATTTTGTATAATTACATTTGTGACCAATGTGTATGATCAGAAGGCTGGCAAAGTAAACAATTGAACCATCCCCCCATGATATTAATAAAAAAATGTGCTTTAGTCCTTTCAAGATCACCTCTTAAGAACTTCTTCTCGTGGTTGTTTCCTAAGCCTGAGTTGCCAACTGGCACATTTTCCTTGAGTATGCAGAGAAAATAAATGTCTTAAATCAGACAGCTGTGGTGCTTAGTGGAATACATTAAATAAATGATCCTAATTGCTATATTTACTGGAAAATCCTTGCTATCTTAGGTCATTCTAATTGTCTTTAACCATTGTTCCATTATCAGGATTAAAACCAATGAAGATTGATAACAAAGATGGAAAGAAATGATAAGTCAGCTACTTGACTAGGAGCTGTACTCAGGAATAATCTAGGATTATCTTTTCTATCAAGTAACGATGTTCCTAATTTTTTCTAAACCCTGATATTGTAAGGGAGGAATTATCAGTCTGTAAAAGAAGATAAGTGGTAAAGGAATCCTTCCTTTCATTTTCTTGAATATATTCAGCTCATTGCAGGAGAAATGAAGAATAATAATGATTTTTTATTCCATGTAAATAAAAGAACTGTAATAATTACATATACCCTGGCAGCAGTTAATGGAAAACAAAACAAGGTAAATCTCTTGATTTACTTGAACTTGATTGGTGGTTTTTTTTTTCATTTAAAAATGCATTATTAATGTGCATTATTTACTGACAGTGCATGGGCATTGTGGACAGTGCTCACAGGAGAGAGCAGGTGCACAGAACCCTTTTGGTTCTACACTGCTGTTTCCAGTCTGTTGTTGGCAGGAATAAGGAAGTGAAATAGGGGAAAAATTTGCAAAGTTCCTGTAGAAAGTGAATGAAAGGGGTGTGAACAGGCAAAGGAAACGTGGAATGCCGTGTCATCATTTAAACGTTTCACATTTCACATGTGTCCTACAGCTGGCAGGGAAATGGAACCTTTATTTATCAGCTTTGGAGTAATCAGAAAAACTTGTTTCTAATTTGAAACACAGGAAGCCCAATAATCTTTTGGAGTCTGTCAGCCACCTCCTGTGTGCAACCGTGCAACTGTTCATCGCAACAAGGCTGGGAAATGAAATGCAGGAGGTGATGCTGACAGCCACTGCCAGGGCTGTGAGCAGCTTCTTACCTGTCCTCTCCTCGAGAGCTGGGGAGCAGCTGCCCAGATCCTCGGGATGGAGAACCAGCCTGGATCCCAAGGGGAAAGCAGAGTGCTGCTGCATGAGAGTGAGCATGGAAAATCCCAACACAGCCCGGGTAAGGCTGCCAGGGCCCGAGGCTGTTTGGCTCCTCGGTTATCATGATCCTTGGAGCACCTGCCTCTCTCAGCTCTAAGAGTGGAATTTTTGTAGAGCAAGAGTGCTCAAGGACTGATACCTCCAAGTTCTCCCCAGAAGGCCTGGGAACAGCAGATCTGAAGCTTTCAGAGTTTGCTCCCAAGGCTGTCTTTCAGAGCTGGCAGAGCATATGCCTGTGTTTTGTCAGAAGATCTGTTGTGCTTTCTCTGTTTCCATGGAAGATTCTGCTTTTGATAAATTGGCAGGATTTAATATAAGAAAGATTCCTCTGGAGAATCTCCAGCTGTAATCCTGATTTCTGATGTTGTGCTTCAGTTCTTGCTGTTTTCTGGTTAGTCTGTAGCATTGTCGATGCCATTTTAAATGATTGATAGAATTATAAGCAAACAGTAAGCCCTCTTTTTCTCATTCCATGTCTGGATGAAATGTGATTGGCAAAGGTCAGATATTACAATTATTTGTGTGGCATTTATTCAGATGCAGATCTGGTCAAGTACTATTACAGACCTAAGTAGCTATTACAACTGAAGTAAAATGGGGAGGCTGAAAAAATGACCAGGAGGAATTAGATTTTTGTTTTGTCCATTAATCAAGGAAGGAAGTTTTATTTTTTTTGCCCTCTAGCTTATTCTTGTAGTGAAGAGTCTGTGTATAACTGGAAGTAACTGAGAAGGAAATAATAGGAGGGAAAGTAAAGACCTTTCTAAATGTGGGACAGGAACTCAGAAATACTCTGTCCTACCTGCTTCAGGCTTCCTGTAAATAGGTGGGAAAAATTAATGCAGTCAATAAAGCAAGGTGAGTACGTGCCAGAGAGACTGCAGGAATATTTAAGAAAGGAGTTTGTGAACCATTTGCCTTGATTGTAAAAATCTGTGAGGAATGAGTATTTCCAGTAACAAAAGAGCCAAATTTATCTTCACAGATAAATTCCCTTTATCTAGGGAGTTTATAGGTCAGTCCCTGTAACTTAGATAACCGTGAAGAGCAGCAGGAAATCCTTATGGATTCATTTCCTAAAAAATGCTCAGGATAAGAAGGTGGTGCTGAGCACAGTTACCGGATAATGAGGGAAAATAGAGTTCACTTAAAACGATGTTCCTTGGGAATTGGTATTTAATCCATGGCAGGGCAGTTTGGGATAGCTTAATGAACTGTGATTCTTCAAGGACTGGCCTGGGACCCACATGTATGGTGTATTTTCATTAGTAATAAATGAAATAGAAGTAAATAAATGGCTTAGGGAATGAAGAGTGGACGTAATGCAGAATTTGAATCATGCTACCCTGGTGCAACTTCAAAGGTCAATAAAAACTTTATTTTTTATTTTTTATTTTTTAATTTTTTATTTATTTTTTATTTTTTATTTTTTTATTTATTTTTTATTTTTTATTTTTATTTTTATTTTCTATTTATTTATTTTATTTTATTTTTCTATTTTTAAAGTTTTTTGGTTTGTATTTTATTTTATTGTATGGTATAATTTATTTTTTTATTTTATTATTTTGTTATTTTTTATTTCTAATTTTTATTCTTATTTTTCAATTTTCATATTTTAATTTTTAACTTTTTAATTTTTAAAATTTTTAATATTTCTATTTTTATTTTATTTATTTTTTATTTTAAAATTTTATTTATTTTTATTTTTATATTTTATTTTATTTTTAATTTTATTTTTTATTTTCAATTTTTTTTTATTTTTTATTTTAGTTTATTTTGCTTTGTTTTGTTTTTGTTTGGAGAAATGGTCTGAAATCTGCAATTGAAATAAGTGCAAGCAATGACCCTTGGGAAGAAGTTCAGTGTATAAATAAAAATGCATCATTTGTGGCTTAACTGGTACTGCTCTACAGCTCCCAATGCCATATGAAAATCAGAAATGAAATGAACTCTCAGCAGGGCTCAGCTCAGTGGGAAATTCTGGCCATCACAGCTTAAGAATAACAAGGCTAGATTAGAGGAACAAAACCAAGCAAGGATTCCAGAACTTATAAAGAGTAGGAAGCAGCTGATTTAACTGAATCTGTGTAACTTGGGAAGTTTCCTTACTAGAAATTTCTTTTTCCCACAGATTAGTGTAGGTTTGTGACAGTGAATGCTTTTTCATTGCACTGATCAAAGCCAGAGTGAAATTTGGTGGGGCTTTTAAATTTCCAGGCCATCTACAGATAATAATCTGGCCTTTCTACAGTTTTGTGTTCAAGCAGCTGGGGAAAGCTGCTTAATAAAAGAAGCTATTAATAGTTGTAGGCATGCTAGGAGTTTATTTTCTCATGATCTATTTGCATGAAAATAGTACATTTAACAATGATTCAGCTTATCGTATCAGCAGGAGTTTTTGTATCCTGACAAATTTATAACCACATTAGAGAGATTTATCTAAATTTAATATTTCAGGATCTACCTAACCATTTTGCATCCTATAATCTGTTCATAAACTGGAATTTAAGTACAAGAAATAGAAAATAGGAATTTTTCTCTACAAGATTAAAACTTTAGCAAGCAAAGTGCATTTGTGTAACGTAATGTGTGAGCTGTTCTCTCATACTGACATGTTCTTCACTTTTGTGTACTTGGTGCTTTAGGTACAAAATGATGGATTTCTATAACTTTTTAAATTTGTTTTTTCTCTCTTTGATTCTTCTGCACTTCTCTTCACTCCTGGATTTCTCAGCTCCTCTGAGCCGAGCTCCTTTGGGATACTCCTCCATGGGAGCTCCGTTTATCTCAGTTCTCTGGGCCTGAAGAAAACTCCAAAGCTCGTTAGGATCTTGTTTCTCCTGTTTATTAGGATGTTATCACAGAACTTGGCAGGTCTCTCCAGACTCTGCACAAGTTCAATTCACCATAACCTGCCTCACTTTGGCTCTGAAGGCACAAAATGGCCCCGAACCAGGCGGCTGTTTCATCTTTATATCCATTTTTACCCAATTAACAATAGACAGGTGTATTGCTTTTATAAATTAACAAATGAGTTTTCTATATCTACTTACACAATTAAAACTGTCACTGACCTTCAACCAGTCACTCTTTGTGCTTCTAAAAACTGCAGAATCCTGGAGAAGAAGGAAGAAGGAGAGCTAAGAACTTACACCCTTTTTCCTCCATCTTTACTCCATGTATTAAACCCTCTAAAATCTCTCTTTTCCACTTCAGTGACATCCTAAACATTCTACTACTTTCTACTTAATTTTTTATCAATCCTGGTTTACCCAGGGATATTTGGAAGCCTTTCTGTCAGTGACAGGCAAGATTAATGTCTTTTTGGAGAACAGGACAGACAGAGAAATGTCTCTCCATTTCTGGATTTCTACAGATTTATTCTGGAATAGGTGATAGTTTGTTTGCCTGCTCTAGATGAAGCAGCTTTTTTTCCTCCTTAGAATTGGGTTTGGTGGTTATAAAGGAAGAATGACTTCATTATGTGTTGAACTGACTTTTTCACAATAAACCTGAGAATCTAAAAGCATGCTATCAAATGTCACTGTTCTATGTGATGTATTTCACAGTTTAAAACACAACTTTTTTCCAGAGTTGAAATTAGAATTGTTGACATTAAGGAAATGGAAATGATTGATGGAGTGGTTTTACTTGACCAGCTGCTAATGATTTCTCACTCAATATCTCGTTAGCTTGTGCTGAAGTCAGACATATGGCAACCTAGAAAATAGCCTAAAGTTCTTGAAACTACGAAGAAGAAAAATATAACTTATTCTGGTGCTTTTGATCTATGAACTGTGATATAAAATGTGACTTTTGATGTTCTGGGATGGTGTGATCGATAGCATAATTTTTGTTATTAAATTGTTTACTCTTTACTGAATGTTACAGTGCATTATATTTCGGCTCAGAGGCAGGGAGAAAGGTCACTTAATTTCCTTGTTGCTGCTCTGACCCTTGCTCAGGTGGAGCTTTTTGGGAGGAAGGCAGAAGGCATTTTCATTGGGAACAGCTGAAAATGCTCATCTGAGAGAAACTTCTGGAGCTTCCTAAGCTGGGGACTGGTCTCTCTTGGAGGAGACTGTGGGGAAAGTGGGGAATATTCATTGATTCCAGGGAATACCTGGAAAAGCCTCAGGTGAGCATTTAATTCTGAGAGCAGCCAGTGTGTTGGGCTGTGTCCAGCTGTGCTGCATAAAGCTGTCGTGCTTAGCTCTGGTGCTGACTCTCAATTACCTCCTGTACAAGGGCAAAAATTCCTAATACTTGAGAATATCAAATCCTCTAAAGCCAGTGGCCAAACACAACTGTCTTTAATGGAGCCAGAGCATCACCTAGTTTTCAAGGAGTTCAGCTCACCTCTTGGGGCTCTTACTACTTTTTTAAAGAGTATGGTCTCTATTAAACATTTCATGCTGTTCTTTTTTGGTTTTGCCTATATTGCCTGAGACTCTGGTTTATTGTAGCACCTTACAAACTTAAATTGAAAAATACACTCATTATTTTTGCTAAAATACTGTTTCAGCAAAAATTGTTTGTTAAATTCCTGGTTATATCTCCCCCTTTTCTCTTTCTTTGAATGGTGCTGTGATTTTGGTGTTTCTGCTGACGTTTATGATGCAAAATGGAAAAAATTCTGCAAAGCAGAAAGCAGAAATGATGGTTTGACCCTAGCGTTGAAGCTGAGCAAATCAGCAAAAGAAAAACTGTTGATAACCAGTGAGAATTCATCCTATTTTCCTCACCCATTTTTTACAAGTATTTTCTGGCAGCTGAATTCCTGACCAGGACTAGAGTCTGTCCCTTTTGGCCTCAGACTGTATGTAATTATTCAGAGAATGCCATTTCTCCTTACAGGAAGCCTTATTACCCACAGGCAGATGTGATCTATCATCTTTTCCTTCAACAATTCCCCTTTTCCCTCTACCCTGAAAGAAATCAGAAAAAGATTTATAATATTCTGCAGCCCATAAAACCTGCTTCATTATCCTTAAATCACATCTATCTGATTGCAAAGCTCTTATTTTTATAAAAATTTTGGGAGCAGAATATTTTATGGAGTTTGGTGCGCTTTTACTGGAGGCAGAAAGTGCATTTTTTTAAACCTAATTTTTTTTGCAAGTTTTTGCTGCAAATTCTAAGCTTTTTTAGAAGGAAGGAAAATAATGGATCTGCCTTGAGGTGTCCAGACAGAAGGAGGTATTCAAGCTGAAGTGATGGCAGCAGCTGGAATGGTGCTGGCTGTGCTGTCCTGGTGGAACAAACACCTGCTTTTACAGCCCTGGCAGGTGAAGTGCAGCTCCTTGGGTGCAGATGTTGTGTGTTCCCTCCCCTGCCCCAGGGCATTCCAACCATTGTAAGGAGTAACTGGGTTTGTGCTCTATCATTTTCATTCTTTCCTGTTCCCTTCATTACCTTAATCCTTTACCACCATGAGCAGTTACGGTTTTGTCAAGTCTTTCTTCACCGAATCATTGGGATCTTCCTGTTCCATCTGCATCTCTGTGGTTTCCCTCCTTTCTTTGCATTTTACACATCCATCCCTTCTGCTGTTTAGCTAGAATGAGTTTGTTCTCCCTCTTGGGTGTTTTTGCTGCAGGTGTTTTCCAGTGAGATGCTGATTTCTGTTTGGACAGCTCCAATGGGCATGCTGGCTTTGGGGGAGCGGTGAGGGTAAGGTTCCCAAGGGTTCCCCTCTTGCTTCACTGCTGACCCTTTCTTATTGAACCCCTTCAGTCAGACACAGCTCCTGCTCTTTCAGCTTAGTTAACCACTGATGCTGCAATAGTTGTGGTAAAGATTTTCTCTTTATGATGCTTTCTTATTTTTTAAATCTTTTCCCAAGGTTACCTTTATTAACTGAGAGTCCAGCAAACTGTGATGCTGATGGCAAAACACACCACTGAAGCAGACCATTGATCAGCTCTTGATGGGCAGCATTGTATGTCCCATCTAATTGAATTAATATTCATATGAGCAATACTTCAGTGCCTTTACATGTATTATTATTTATTAATAATTCTGCCTTTGATTTGCTTTTCCACTTCCCTTGGTTTCTCTGAAGTCCTCTTAGGTGAAAGAGGCCATTAGCAATGTTATTTTTAACATAAAAGCACTCAACTGAGGGTCTAATACAGATCTATTAGAGCCTCATTATATTTATTTGCCTCCCTGAGCAGTTTTGTAGATGTCTGTCTGCTTTTTTTTTCCTGGAATCTTTTAGTTCTGGGTTCTTGTAGTTCATGTAAGGCCAATTTTTTATCCCTGACAGTGGGTTACATTCAGATGCTGTCCTACTGATCACTGCCACATGCAGGAGACGCTTGGTGCTAAAAAAAATAGAAATACTTTTCACTTTGGGAAAGGTGGATCCCATTCTCAGCTTTGTCTGTGTGTATCCAGTCCAGACTTCAATTTAATCCTTCTCATCCTCTGCTTTATGTTGTGCCTTATTAGCCTGTACCTCCTTTTAAAAGCCAGCCTTGAATATCTTCTCTTCGAGGCCCATACAGATTTTGAAAACACATTTTTGTTTGTTCCTGCGGCATAACTTAGTTGCATCTGTGGTATTTATAGCCCTTTTCTTTACATCCTCTCTCAGGACTAATAGTGAATTATTTCTGCATTTAAATCTTCGAGTTTTAGCTTGCAATGTGAGGTTTTTTGGAACCTTTGTATTTCTGTAGCATTAACAATGCCCCTGCATAAATTCCCCTTCTCCTTCCTTATTGTGTAAGAGAAAAACTTAGACACAAACTCTCAAAGTGGGTCATTAATGCTTATTTCTGGCAAGCAAAAAAAAATTTTTTTCAAAGAATATTTTTGGTCTGTAGTAAGATACTTGCATATTACAGGAAGGAATCTTAGAATGTAATTCAAGAGTATAAATTATCTGAAATCGATTCTTGTATTTTAATTTAAATTTAATTTAAATTTTAAAATTGAATTTATTTAATTTAAATTTAATTCAATTCTTGGCTAAAATAAAGGCAGAGCCTCAAAATTGCTGAGGCAAAATGCACACAGGTAGGGAAGAAAGGAGTGAAGGAGTGCTGAGGTGGGAGCGTGGGAGGGGAGGCTGGCAGCTCCTCACGTTTGAACCACAAGATGGATTCTGCAGCGCAGGACAAGGCAGCTCTTCCTGCCCCTTTGGGATCCAGGCATCTTCAGTGAGACTGTAGATTCAGGGAGCTCTTTGGAGAAACAAAGAAGTGGAAGAAGGTTTCAGGAAGAAGGCAGCGTTGGAGTGATGAAGCCAGGTGGGAGACGGGATTACAAAGCAAATTTTCTCAGTGTTTGTTCCCTCTCCGGCTCACAAATTCCACTCCACTGATGTAGATACTGTGCTCCCCAGAGACTGAAGGGGTTTGAAGAAGTTAGGGAAACACCTTGAGAAGGACCAATCCAGTTTTTATTTATTCCTCAACATATGTTACACGTGAGGTGCAAGATTGCTGTTGTTACAGATCCATGGTGTAATACTGGCCTTTGGCAAGTATTAAGATGGATGCTGTGTGTATAATGTTAAATTTGCTTTGCTGTAAATAGTCTGTATAGGGTGTTTGAGCTGTCTGCTCAGTTAGGATAACTGCAGTGAACAGATGATGGGGACCCTGCTGCTATCAGCACTCACTGTGTGTGGAAAGAAGGAGCCAAGGCCCAGATTAGAAGGTGGTAAGAAGAGGATTAAACCCACAGGCCAAGAAACACACATGCTCCAAAAAGGTGGACCCAAGGACTGGCTATGTTAAACAGTTTCTGGAAAATATAAGTTAATAGAAAAGTTTGAATATGCATAAAGGTCTATGAATAGGCATCAAGAAATGGTATATAAAGGGTGTTTCCAAAGCAACAGGTGTGCTCTTATCAGAGAGCCAGGCACCCAGCAGTTTTAACCCTTGGCTTTATTGTCTTTGTCTCGTATTGTCTTTTTTATGAAGCCTTTTAAAACTGACCAGGAAAGTGAATGTCGTTTTTCACACTGTAAAGACCATGCTGGCATCCCTGTCCCTGGAGAGCCTTCCCCTGGCAGCCACTCAGGGCACAGAACATCCCTGGGTGCCAGGAATTCCTGGAGGGCTGTGCCAGGAGCCTTGGCACACGAGGGCAGCTCCCTGGACACAGCAGGGCCCTTTTGCTCGCATATCTCACAGGGAGCGAGGCTCAGTCCCTTCTTCCCCTCACCTTCCTTCCCTGCCCGCTCCTGTTCGTGCCCAGCAGGACACACCTGTACAGCTGGATTTGCCTTGAGATGGGCAGGGCATCCTGGTCATCCTTTCCAGAAACTTCTAGAGTTTCTGTTCTAATCACTCAATAAAGGTGGGATTAGGGCAGCTCATGCTGACAGTTGTTAGTCGTATCTCTTCACTGCTTTAGCTGTGTTTTTAGTTTTTAGAGATTTTTATAATCTCTGCAAAGAGATTATAAAAACCCCAAAACTTTACCTCACCTTGTGTAGTGCTAGAATGAAAAAAAAAAACAAAAGGTTGATTTTTATTAGCATATTCTAGCATTGTTATATTTATGAATCTGTATTTGCAAGAGCTAGCGATGAAGGGAAGGAGTCAGACGAGCTTCAGCACGTGCTTGGCTGGCAGCAAAGCTGCTGAGCTCTGGAGGTGGATACCTGAGAGGCATTTCCCTCCAGGATCTGAATAGTTCTCTTTTACTGCTGGCAGTCTCTGTTGTCACAGCCAGACTTTGGAGAAAGAGCAAGGCTGCAGAAGGCAAAGACAAGTATGAACTGTCTAGGTAATGCTGAAGCAGAAGACAAAAATAAATCTTGTTCACAAATGCTATTTTCATATTCAGATACACCATTATTAGCTGTATTTTTTCCTTTCCTGACAATGAGAATAAGGCTTTTGGGCAGTGGAGGCTGGTCTAATTGTGCAAGTTTACAGGTTCTTTAATAATGAAGTTACCAACAGCCAGACATAAAAGGGAGGTGCATCATCGTTACTAGAAAAATAAATCACTTTCATTATTTCTTTTGAAAGTATAAATTACAACAAATGATTCAATATGAATTGTTCAGTTAATGACTTTCCATGCCTCATTTATGACACACTCTTGTATAAAACTACTGAAATTATTGAAATGCACAGTGCTACAGAGACACATCATTTTCTTTTAATGAGTATTCTCAGCAAAAGTTGATGAGGTTTTGTTCTCTAAGAAACACAGAATTAGTGTATAACGATGTTTAAATTATTGGGCTTTGAAATAAGTTTCATTTTATGATTAGACTGTAGATAGAACTATTGCTGAAATGCATCCACCTTAAAAGTCTGTTTCTTGGGGAATGCAAAGTGGGAGATACTCTCTCTGAAAGCTGGAAGGAACATACTCCTGTGTGAGTGCACACTGAATTCTGGTGTTTATTAGGTGTTTATTAGGAGATCATCCATCCTGTTCATGTCAGCTGACCTAGAGCAATTAATAAGGCAGTCATCACACGTTACTGTTAATCCAAAGCTACACTAATTACCGCTCATTTGTATATTATTAGTGTTACATCTGTTGTGGTGGCACTCGGAAGTGTCCCCTGTCAGGATGTATGGGAGCTTTACTGTCACAGGGCTGGGGGTGCTGAGCTGTGTGTCACCGGCTCATTTGTGGTTGCCGCCTAACGAGGCAGCTCTCAGAGCGGGTCATTTACATACCAAATTGATGGTGATGGAGTAGAACAGAAGCTCCGTGCCATGTGGGATTTTCACACTCGCACACGCTGCACTTCAGCTTACATAAAAATTCTTGGCAAAGTTGTAGTGCTAAAATGTTAATTTCTTGGGAGCTCGTTAGAATAACATTAATCATGATCTCTGATTATGTTCACCTTATTCTGAAACTTTATAACTGAAATTCATCAGGTTCTGTAATTAGGTAGAACAATAAAATGGAACCTGACCTTGTTATTTTTTAATAGAGCTATTAATTCTCTCAAATGTTAGAATTTTTTTGAGGAATTTAAGAAACATCTGCTTTTAAGTATGGATCATTATGGTCAAACTTGTACCTATTAGAGCTTCATAAGGATCCTTCTGTGTTGAAAAATGTTTGCTGTACTTCTATTGTTTGTTTGCTATTGTGATGGATTTGAGAAAGCTGGGAAAAAGCATTTCTCCTTTCTGGTTAGCTGAATCTGGATTGTAAGATAGACACTCCCCCACCCTCCCTAAGAGAAATCTCAGGGTTTTGGATGAAGTCTGCCCTCCAGGTGACCGAGAGGATGTTATTCATGCTCCCTGGAAGTTGGCAGTGTGTCATTATTAATTACAACCATAGTCCCAGTTCTGTGTTGAAAATGGAAATCATTCCTTGCTGCCAGAACAGGAAGAGGCAGCTTTTCATGTCAAAGTAGACGTCCTTGCTGCAGCAGCTGTAAATGTTAGCATGGGCTGTGGCTTTGAGGAAGCTGTGTGCACTTCAGAGAGGGACTGGGGTTTGGCTCAGCAAGTCCTTGGCCTGCAGAGAGCTGGGATCTGTGGGGGCTTTCCAGGGAAAGCCAGCTCTGGGCTTTGGTCTGTATCCTTTGGGTTCAATGTCTCAGCTGCTGTGCCAGGCAGGCTATCGAGGCTGGGTGTTTGTTGGAGTCAGAGGCACAGAGAGTGTGCCCTTATCTCTGATACCTGGCTCTGACATCCAAGAAAACACTGAATTTCACATCACACCCGGAAAACAACTGGTAAAGTTAAATAGAAAAGCTAGAAGTGTGTGTAGATTAGAGAGTTTTCTTAAGTCACTGGGTGAAAAAGTTAAAGTTTGGAGTTTAAACTAGTTTAGAGAGCAGAAGACAAGATGGAGGATTCAGGGTGTTGTCTCTTGTCCTTCTTCCTTCATCTACTTCTTCTAGAGGTTTTTGGGTGGTAGGTAGGTTTTAGGTGATTGGATAAAGAATGTTGCAGTGCAGCACTCAGGTGTTGGGTCATTGGGTCACTAAGAAAAATAATTTCCTTGGCAGCTGTTAATTGGGTAAATGGGCATATAAGAAACCTTGAAGAAGATCTTTGTTGGCCATTTTGTACCTTTCTATCTTAGTGCACGTAGCTCCTTGTACCTTGTATATATGTAATGTAGATAAAAGAATAAACAACCGAGTCTGAACAAGGGAAAACTGCCTCTCTCTCATCAGTCTCAGTCCAAGGGGAAAAGAAGCCAACCACAAATGTCCTATCAAGACAGGTGTTCCTGTGATGTGCCTGAGTGAAGCCATTATTATACTCAGCCTTTATGGGTTAGATTTGCCTCTAGGAAGCCCCAGCCCCCGGGACCTGTGCAAAACTGTGGAGCAGAACGATCTTTCCCTCAAGAGAGGAGGATCAGGCTGCAGGACACGAGTAAAGCTGTGCCTTTTCACCTTTTTTGCTACCCCAGCTGGGAACCAAATCCAGCTGCTGGTGTGTGATACTGTAGATGATCATGGCATTAATTACATTCCCCATCTTTGCAGACAATATCCAGAATTTATTACAGGTCAGTGACAGTGACAGTCAGAATCCTGGCTTATCACACAGGTCATGGTGTTGCCCTTGCACTTCTGTTTTGGCTTTTTTAGCCTTCTTGTTATGGTTTTTGCACAACTTCTGTTCTCGTGTCCAGCCTGAGGATTGGAAATAATAAGAGGTAAAACATGCCTTGGGAGAGAAAGAGAGAAATGGAGGGACTCTGAGTAGAGCAAGCCTGGTACACAGATTCTGAGGCTGGCATTTTCCATGTGTTGTGTGCTGCCAAAAGAAGTGTGATATTTACAATATGTGTCTGAAAACTGGATATATTTGGGGGGGTTTTATGTTAGTGGTAGCTCTCAGATCCCTTGAGAATAGTTTGTACTACAAATTTTCATAACTTTTTAATTGAAGCACTCATTTGCTTTCTTGTATAGATGAATGCATTTTTTTTTTTTTTAATTTACTGTCTTGAGATACATGCAGAAATTTGTCAAATGAGTCATTAATCTTTCTCTACACCCCCTTCCCTAGACAGGACCTCCAGTCAGATGCTTGGGCTTGCTTTGCTAATGGGTGTTTGAGCCACGTACAAGCGTGATCCACTGATGGATGATGGTGGGAATTGCCTGGACCTAGGCTTACTGTAAAAATTGTCTGGGGTTTTTTATTGCTAGAGGTTATATTGTCTCTCAGCCTGTATTTTTCAAGCTTGATGACTTCCCCCAGCCTTCTTTTGCCAAAAGGAGCTACCAGGGTATGGCCACTCAGCTGGGACAGAGCTGGGTGCTGCTGGCTCCCTCCGTTCCTGGTGTGTGGCCCTTACTGCAAAGCACTTTGGCTACACCAAAGTGACCCCCTCTTAATAAGCACTGGAATCCACAGATTCCTTTCTTCTTGCCAGCTTGGCTGCAAGGCTGGGGCTTTATTAACTCCACTACAAACTTTTGTTTTGCCCATGGAATGAGAGCATTTTCTGGTCCTGTGCAGCAAGAATCTGAGCACAGCTGGGCACGGCCTGTCAGCAAGCAGGGGTACACGGGTCAGAGTTCAGGAGTCACTCTGGTTCTGGGGTAGCCAAACCTTTTAGGATTTTTCATGGTGAGGATCTTTTAGAGGAGGTACTTACCTGCCATCTGGCTTTCTTGAAGACATCCATCTTGCTGAGAATAACACGTTTCAGGCTATAAAAAAAAGGGTATGCACTGAATTCTTAGATAAAGTCATGTTTTAACAGTCTGGGAGTGGGGTGAGCACACACCCCCTGCTGCTCTGGGCCCTGGGATGCTGGATGCATCCTGCAGAGAGCTGGAGTGGCCTGCTGGGCTTGCAGAGAGCCTGGAGCTTCAGATGCTTAGGAAGTGACTGTGAGAGCATGAGGAATCTGTGAGGGGCCAGCTGTGTGACTCTGCTTCTACCCTTTCTCCTGTGACACGTGGGTCTGGAACTGGGAGTCTTTGATGCATGACTGAGGAAAAGGGGAAATGTTGGTGTGTATGGGAATGTCCACCCAGCTGTGCCTCTTTCAGCAGCTACATCAAAAACGTGTTGTGTCTCTGCATAAGAAAATACTTTCTGATGTTTCCCTGTCTAAAGTCACCGGTGTCCAGCTCTGGGAACGCTCATGGTGTACAGTTCTCCATAAAATACATGGAACCTTGGAGTTAGTGCCAGGTCCTTGTTCACACACCACAAATACCTGAGGGCAGGGGGTGGAAGTACAGAATGGGAAGGACAGAGGAAGAGCAGCTGAAATGACCTTTGGGAGGGTGGTATTTGCTCCTTCCAGCTCAGGCTTGCTCCAAAACATTAAACCTCAAGAGCTGCTGTGGAGTGGTTCAGGTAATTTTGTCCTGCAGCCCCAAAGCCACCGGGCTCCAGAGCGACTCCCTCGTGTTTGCTGGCAGTGGAAAATTAACAAAACTATTTCCAAACTACGGGTAGGAAAATTCCAGCTCCGTGGAAGGTGACCACACGTTCAAGAACCAGTGTAGCGAAGAAATACGGAACTGAAGTGTGAAGGTTTAAGAAGCGTCTTAAAAAGACAATTAATGTTTCGGAGAGGAAATAATTTATGCAAAATATGTTACAAAATCTAAGTGCTAATAAATAAGCAGTACAATGTGTTCTCTTTTGACACTTTGTTTCCACTTAACAGGCACTGAATGCAGATTGATTAGTTACCAATTTTTGAAGCTAATTTTCATTCTGTTCACCTTGTTTTACACAAACAGTTGCCCTGTAATTTTAAAATTCAGTCTTCCACTTTGAAGCTACATGAAAGTATGGTGGGATAAAGATCCAGAAAAATAGATTTGTGGTTATATAATTTCTCTTTATTATAAAAAAGTCGCTTCACCATATGAAATTTTTTTTTCCTATATTTTGGAAGGCTCGTGTTCCCATTTTGTTTTTCACAGAGTTAGCATGATAGAATGTCTTCCTAATTTCTGTAATCTTTTATGATTACAGGGTAGTGGGTAGTGGTATAAAAAGTTACTCTCATACAGTATTGAGAAGTTTGGAAGATTTAAAACCAAAGAATGGGATATAAGAATGCTTCAATCCAGATATTAAATGAGAGACAAATAAGCAATGTAGTAATTGTTAAAGACTTAATACTACATTAATTTTTTTTTTCTTTAAAGGTTTTGGGTTTTTTTTTTTCCCTGTTTGCTTTATCATAATGTTAAAGGATTTAAACTTTGACCATTTGTTCCAAATCACTGCATTTGTCAGCAAGTGGGTGTTTCTTTTGAGTAGCATTTTGCATTCTAGGAGTGGCACAAGGGCTTGTTTCTGTTGCCTGTCAATAACAGAAATAACTGTTCTGTCAGCAGCTGCCTGCGACAGAAGTAGGTTTGGACCCCTTTGTGTTTGAGCAGAAATACAAATGCCTGACTTGGCAGACTCTCACAGCAGATCTCGTAGCTGCCTGGTGAAGTCTCCTGTCCTGTATTGTCTTGCAGAACAGTGAGACTCAATAAAATATCATCAGCCTTGACTAACAGTTGCATAACCAAGCTTTGTTGTTAAAAATCAGGCTGTATTTCAAGGCAACAGGTTAGTTTGAGGAGAATAATAATTTTTTTCTTTTTTAAAATTTTGATTTCTAGGAAAACTTGGCTATATTTTTCAAGAATTTCCTAGAAGTTTGAATAGTTAAACCCTCCCTCTGGAAGCAGTAGATAAAATTCTACACATTAAACACAGTAAAAATGGTGCATATTCTGCAAAGGACAGAATTTTAGATTAAAGTTGTCTGGGCACAAAAGCAGTAACAAAATGATCCCTACAAAACAGAGTAACTTAATAACACAAGAAATAACTTTTGTTAATTTGAAGCTTTAGAAACTGAAGCTCGTAAAGGAAGATGTAATTAAATTATGGTACTGTACATACCAGTCGTTCTCGGTAATTGAAACTTTACAATATGAAAAATACATTACATCTGTACAGTTTATACAGGTAGGTAGGATGAGTTTTGAAAAAGACTCACTTCAAGGGTCATACTCTGAAGTCAAAAAAATACTGCACAACGGAACTAATTACAAACTGTAGACCGGAAGCAATTAATCTTTGTGATTCGCTTTTAATTAGCACAGGGCTCCCAGAGCGCAGGGAGCCGGTGTCACCCGTGTTCCCCGGGCTGGGGACACTGGGGTCCCTAGGGCAGCGGCTGGCCGTGCTCCTTGCTGCGCGCCGCCGTGGTGATTGTGCTCAGGTCCAGCTCGGGCTCCAGCCCCGCGGCCGCAGCCTCGTCCCGCCCGCTCTCGTAGCCTTGGTGGGCCAGCAGCTCGTGGTGCACCCCGCAGTAGCTCAGCGTGGGCTGGTCGTAGGCCAGGAACGTCGACACGTTCATGGACAGCGGGATCTGCGGCGGGAGCAAAGCGGAGAATCGGGCAGTTACCGAGTGAGCGAGCGAGTGGTGCTGGGGCTGCCCTCTGTACCCCTCTGCTATGATTTCCAATGTCCCCTCTCACTCTGCCACCGCTGTCCGACCCACAGCAGCCAGGGAGACAGGGGAGATAGATTAGCTTATCAAAGAAGAACCTAAAAACGAGCTCTTTTCCCTTTGCTGAGAGGGCAGTCACAGCTTGATTTCTTGGGATCCTTCGGGGTGAGGTGGCAGGAGGGAAAGAGGAAGAGGTATGGATAAGCAGTCCTTTTTGAAGGCAGGGGGAAAGGGGTGGAGGAATTTACACAACCAATAAGGGGAACTGGGGAGAGCAAGATAAGGGGAAGAAACTTACAATTCTACATTTTCAGGGTACTTTTTTTGTGTCATACCATTTTTCCTAACTGCATTACAACACCCAAACCCTGCCCACCCAAACCCTGCCCACCCAAACCCTGCCCACCCCAGCATGGGCTAACCCTGACTCCAGCACTGCCAATCTCGGGGCCAGGGCTGTGCGTGCTCTTGGATGTGTTTGAGAAGATTCAGATGGGATTCAAGTTCAATTATCTTTAGAATGTAATTAACCTCAGCTATAATCACTCATGTGAGTGCCTTTTCAAGTGAGTGGCTTGAATTTGTCACTGACTGTGGAACCTTTGGAAATACAGGTGAGATACTCCTGCTTGGGGAAGGAGACCTCAACCCTCCCGGCATTGCAATTAAACAGGGAACATCCCTATTTGTGTCCTCCCGTGCATCTTTCCTTCCTGCTTTCATTCCTCAGGGGATGTGCCTCAATGAAATTTCTAGTCATGAAGAACCTCCTGTTCTTTGAAATGAATAAATAACCTAATAAAATCCCAGCAATTGGAATGCCTAGTTCTCATCTCTGACAGCAGTTCTGGAGTAAAACCCACTGCAGTGTTTAATCACCAGCGACACGGGAGCTTCATATTGTTTGGAGTTCAGGTTCAGACGAGCATCAGAATGCCCCAGCTTATCTTAGATTTGCACTTCAGAAGCCTTAAAATTGCAGTTTCTATTCAAGCATCTCTTCTGCAAGCTGAATTTCATTCATAGTATTGAATTTCTGTGCAGTGAGGGGGAAGTTCCCACAACCCTCTGTCTTTTCAGTGGGGAGTGTAAAGCTCTAGACTTACTTTACATGGAAAGTGCAGCTAAAAGTTTCTACTTACAAAACTGTATGGCATATCAGAATTTTTTAAAAAATAATTCTGTTCAGTCCTGAAAAGGATGTAGTCTGGTGTTTGGAATATTGATTTTTATTTCTTTTATTTAATCTATTTATTTTTAATTTCTCTTTTGATCATCGGTGGCAGTTGAAAAGTTACCACAGACTAAAAAAAAAAAAAAAGTCCTTTTGTTTTATTTCTTAAAAAAAAAAAAAAGAGGCAGATAATTTGGGTCTGGTCTCTCTGTAGCAATTACAGGGATCTGCAGGAAATGGGTTATTTTCTCCAGCCTGCAGAAGTGTGTTTGGTTCTGAACTGGCTGGGGAGGGGAACGCTCATAGCTCTAGATGAATATCTCAGCAAAGATGGGAAAGGTTCTTGCAAAGGCCTTGCAGCATTTATTAAGCTTCTGCTGCTGTGCCTGTGTTCTGATCTGATTGCCTGACCTTGGCTGCGCTTTCATTAGACACAAAATTGTGGTTTTTTCTGATTGCATTGTGTTTAGAATTAGAGGCAATATTTTCAGCCTAAGGACTTTGGTATTTTGTTAAATTTCATGGACGTGGGATGTTCAGACCTCTTGGGGCGATTTCAAGACTCAGCCACAGAATCCTGAGAATGAAAACTTGGAAAATAAAGGCACAAGGGGACAGCACAGATCTGGAGTGGCTTGAGAATGTTATGATGGCAAATTACAATAGGGCAATGGAATATTTTCCACAAAGATGACAGAAATAGAGCTGAAAAAGAGATGATCGTGAAAAGGAGGGATGGAAATAAGAAAACCACACTGAAACAGGAGAATAAAATGAGCTGAAGGATGGAAGCAATAGAAGTGATTTAGGCAGGTCTTGCATGTAACAAGTCCCTTAATTTCTCTCTGGAATGCCCTAGAGCTGTCTGATAGCCAGTTACGAAAAGAAAATACCTGTCTGACTTTTCTTTCACTGTCTGCCTCTTCAAGCACTTATTTACTTTAAACCACTGCGCTGTGAAACAAGGGAGATCCTTGAACTTCTGTTAAAGGAGCTGATAAATCTGTTAGAGCCAATTTGTGACAGTCTTGGATTTAGAGTTCAGATCCTTCTGGCTCCCCTACCAAGGAGTAATTCAGCTGTGGGGGTAGAGCTAGCAGAAGTTACTTTTTGTGGTAATTTGTATACGCTGTCAGGAGGCCACACTGGAAGGCAGTGAGTGCTTTGGGTTGAATTGTTGTCCCTTGAAAGTGCTGAAAAAAAGCTGCAGGAATCTCCAGCCACTCAGTTTTCCTTCAAACTGCTCGGTTCTTAGGTGGTTCTTTCGTGTACTTCAGCCTTTCCAAGGCTGAATTTGGAAAGCCTGGTAAAGGACAGGGCATTGTTGGATCAGCTGGTGGGAACCTGGGCACGAGACGTCCTGGGGACGGGTGGCAGGTCAGCCAGTTTTCCTTGTCAGTGGCACGGAGGAGTTGAGTGCAAAGGCAAAGATTTTTCAGGCTTTTTCTTGCTTCTCTGAAACTCATCTTCTACTCAGGTCAGGCTTAATTAAAATAATTTTATTTTAAATTATTTAAATTATTAAAATAATAAAAATTAATTAAAAACCTACCAAAAGTATGGGCAGCAAGAGTAGCTTTCACTGACCAGCAAAATGGTTCTTCACACAAATGTTTATGCCCTCTTGGTGAGGGAGAATTGTGTTTTCTTTTCAAAGGGCACACCTGTCCAGATGTTGCACGAATTTTCAGTACTGAGGAACTCTTTGCTTTTTTTCTGGTACGCATTTGTGGAATGTTTCACGGGTCCTGCTTGGCTTTGGCAGGTTTTCTATTCTAACATGTTCATCTGTGGTTAACTTGGGGTCCCACATTGTGAGGCACAGCTGAACCCAACCAGGTTTTTTGTGCCTTCCCTTCACTGCTGTGTCTGGCTAAATGGCACATCCCTGGGGGAAAGACACATCAGGGAAAGACCTGAGTGAGGCAGCAAAGGGCAGGTGAGGAACCTGAAAACCTCTTCAGACTCATAAACCATCACTGAGTCACTCTAAGAGGAGGACCCAGTGTCTCTCAGGCAGTAGAAACAAAATAAAACCTCTTACTGAAGCAGCTGTTGTGTCTGAACTTCAGTTGTTTCAGTGGCTGAATGCCCATGGCTTGTATTGATACTAAAAAATATCTTTACTGAGTGCATGATTAGAATTACGGTCCATCTGAATAGGAATCTTTCCTGTTCAGTGTTCAACATGATTTTTTAGTAATTTGTGGTGCAGCACATTCCCTAGGAAATGTGCTAGGATTGCCCTAGGATGGCATTAGAAAGTAAAAATCACCATGACAAACAAAGACCAGAATTTCTGAAGCTTTGCTTTGAATGTTGGACACTTGAACAGTAAACTGGTGTTTTCTGAGAGCTGGAAGAGAGTGCAGAGAGCATTTAACCACTGATAGGTTCCATGGGACAGCCAGGCTATTTCTATTTATTTTTCTTGTTATGTCAATGTAAATTTGATATAAAGTAGAAGGAATAAAAAAAAAAAATTCAGCAATTTGCACATACTACTTTTGACAGCCACCTTCACCAGTTTTTGAAATGCCAGAGCAAACAGCTGCTAACAGCTGCTAAGCCCTCTCTTCTTCGTTTTATGATAAGGAAGAGGAGAAAGCAGAAGGAAAAGATTTTGTGTTTCACTGATTCAGTCCACTGGGGTTCAAGCTAAGACATAATGAGCCATGGTTTCCTAGCTGCTGGACATTTTGTCTTGCATGTTGTTAATTTTCCTAAAAGTTGAACAGGGTGATATTTACTTAAGATCTTTCCTTCTTGCAAAGAATGTGACATTTGTAAGATGAGAACAACTTGTGTCTTGATTAGCTCTAATTGCATGCTTGGCTCTGAAAAAGGAGTAAGTATTACATTTTTCCCCCATTTTTTCAGTTAGACACTTGTGCTTGCTAGTGATGTTAGAAAAATGAACAAATTATAAGAACTCTTCTCCCTGACAAATATCTCCTTGCTTTTTTTTTTTTTTTTAGTTTGTCTGTGTGGATTTTTTTGGTTGATTTTATTTGTTGGTTGGTTTGGTTTTGTTTTTAATTTGAACAACCCGCAGTTTTGGATTTTTGTTTCTTTTAAATAGCAGTCCTTCAAGTTCTAATGGAGTAAAGTGAATGAAGGAAGTAGGTATGAGAGTGTGTGACTAAATAAAAATTAATTCATTCAGTTGCTTGAAATATGGCTCATAATATTTAATAGAGGTGTGCATTATCCTAAAGTAACTTTACAATGTTATTACAATTAGATCCATATCTAACTGAGCACTAACCTTTTTAGGCTTCTCATTTGTTTTTAATTTGTATGCAAGACTTGGTGTTTATTAGCTAGGCTCTGAAGGCATAATTACTGAGGTATCATTTAAAAACAGCAGCGCTGAACTTCGTGGGACTACAAGTGAATCAGATAAAGCTTTTACTTTAGATGCTGGATAAATGATGGACTCCAATCCAAGTGGTGCCTGGAAAAAACACACAACAAGCTGTCTTTTGTCTTTGTAAGGTTTGTTGCAGCTTGGAGAACCTGAGCATCATTCTATATCCTAGTTATAATCCTCTGCTGGGCAATCAGTAGGTCAGCTTAAAATATGAGGGAATTGTAAGAATAAAAGATGAAGAAAGGCACCTTTGCAAAGTGAATTTGTAGAGATGTCTCAGAGAAGGGGTGTTTAAGCCACACATGTAGGTAATGTGTGTTTGTACATCTGGTAACTCGTGTGGACAGACCCTGGAAGAGGTCCTTGCACCCCTTTCCCTTCTCTGAAAGTTCTAGAATGCTAAGAGGAAAACCAATGAAATTAATTGGATTTACCTTCCAGGTTTGTTTCATGCTTAGGGGAGGTCTGTCTCCCTTAAATCAAAACCTCTTGGATCACAAAGTAGAAGAAGCAGTGAATAAAAGTTGTTCTAATCTTGTCCACACCAGGCTTGTTGAACATCAGGGTGCCTTGTTCAGTTAAAGAGCCTGAGGCTTGGTCCTGCAGCAAATCTTCCCCAGGCCCAAGGGCACATTTTGTGTTTTGGAGAGCAAGGTCTGTGCATGGTAATCAGGTATTTCTCATAACCAGCAAAACCCACTGAACCCTACTGCCAGGTGCACTATCCAATCATTTACAGCACCAGCTGCGGCTATCTGCACAGATTTTTACTAATTGTTCCTGGTTTGGTTGATGGTTGAACTTTTTGGGCCATGGGTGGGCTCTAAGTAGAATTTTTTGTATTCCTCAGAGGATGGGTTTGCATACCTTGGGTAGGCTTCTGTAGCGTGCGATTAATATGATCTTATTTCCTTCTCTAATTATTTCAATGTAATAGGCAATTTTCATATCCCCTAAGTACTGTAACAGGCAATCTCATTAATTTTCATCAGGCTTGTTTACAGAGAAATAAACCAGCAGCAGAATAAACAGCACTGAATGAACCAGCAGTTGAAGTATTAGCTACTCTGAATATTCAGAACCGCAACCCAGACTCCACAGATCATGGGTTTACCTTGAGAAAAGGAAGGTGTTTTTATTGATACAATCTTTAGCTGGTTCTTTACTTTTCATTTTGTATAGTTTGTGTATCTAACTAGGAAGGCTAAGTTTGAAATTTAGTGAGAGCTGAAGTTATTAAAACCCCAGTAAGAGGGGGTTTAGAAAATACCAAGGAACTTGACAAAGTGATGATGCCAACGTCTTCCTTTTTACACTTTGCCCTTTCTCTCTCTTGCTTTCCAAACCTTAATCTTTCTTGCTCAGTTTTATAGCTTTCACTCTATTTCTGTCTTAGGGAGGAGGAATCCTTCTTATTACTGACCATATTAATAATTTGTGTGAGCTCTCCATCTTCCAGTTATACTGATGTTGGCTGCCATTATCTCATTCACCTTTGCTCTTCCTTGCAGTCCACGCTGTCTCTTTGGCTGCTTTCACTGAGGTGCCCTGATGCTCTCTTAAGTGCTGTATCCCAAAATACAGCAGATATTTCGGCTACAGGAGAGTCTGGTGGTGCTGAGACAAACAGTGCAACCACACAGCGTGGTTCTGAATTTTGAGTATTAGTTGTCAGCCCTTGATACTGAGCCAGTTCTGCTGTGATTGTGGTTTGGGGCTGTGCAAAGGCTGGAGCCAGCTGTGGCTCACCTAACGAGACGAGTGTTTGGATCAAATGCATTTCCCTGCCATATCGTAAGCCAGGGCCACAAGACTGGTAGATCTGGAATGAAGAGGGATTTGTATTGTGTCTGAGAGCAAGAGGAGGCCTTATTTACTCTGCTAGCTTGATTTTCCCCAAATTTAGCATGTAGAAACTGAGTTGAAAACAAACTATGTATTTCATTTGTATTCTGTATTACAGATACCTTGAGATTAACATGGGGTACCAATTAAAAAAACCCACAAAAAAACAATGAAAAGCTGATCTTTTCAATGCTTTTCTCCTGATATTGTCTGGAGGAGAGATTTTCCTGTCCCACCTGCAGCTGACAGAATCCTGTCACACTGCTCTGGCAGAGGTGTGCTGGCAAAGCCCTTCCTGCAGATGCAGCCCCGCTGAATTTCATTAGCTTGGCGTGTGTCAGGCAGGATGTTCCTCAGCTGCTGCAGGGGACTGCAGTCCCATTGCTCTGCTGCTATCACAGCACTCCCAGCTGGCTGCCAGGGAATTTGAGGCATCCAGTGGTCAGTGATACAGCATCAGGGATATTCCCATGTAAATCTCAAACCCTGGGGCCTTAGGAAGTGTGTGAGAAGGGTTTAGAAACACAAACAATGCCCCTCCATCCCTCAGTCCCCCTTCACCTCTGTGTCCTGCTGCGTTTCGTGGTGCTGTGCTGAGCCAAAGCACGCCTGGAGCTGTCTGGTGTGTGCAATCATTTAAAGGCATAACTTCAAAGTGCCTCTTTGGGCACAGGAAACAATGAGGGTGTTAATCCTGGGGTTTGGATTTCAGTCCCAGGCGTGTTGCAATAGAAATTCCTCTCTACATTTCAAACAGTTTGTTTCTATGGAGTGGTGTTGCTTTGTGCACAGTGTTCTCCAAATTATTTAAATATCTAACACTGACAGCCTGAATCAGCTTAAAATATGAGTAATATTCTTCCAGTGACTAATCCAGGCGTACCTGTCAGAGATGGAAAGCCTATACTGAGACTGCTTTAATCCATTTGCTGATTTTTATGGTCTCAAAGTCCCTTGAAGTACCTGACTCAAATCCAGATGTGCCCCACATGCCCAGTTTTGCGTGTAAATCTTTGAATTAGTTGAAGGATACAGACAGATTCCCTTGGGATTTAATAATTTGCTGAAACTAAAATGGTTTGTTTATTGCAGGCAGTGTTTTGTATTTGAAGTCTATTTTGCACTGTGTAGTGCAGCTGTTCTCATTGCAAATGTAATGGATGCTGCACAGAATTCCAGGTTTTCTTCTCACATCCTTCCTCCCTTTGTTCTGTGAGGTGGGTTTGTGTTGCTCGAAGAGGAGTGGATGATAATCTATTCAAAGAATAATAAAAATAGGCAAAAGACCAGTTTGCCATATAGCTACCATTGCACTTTAGTAGAATCACCAGCATATCGATATTTTCTAATTGTTGGAACAAGAGCATTTTCATATATCTTCAAAAACCCCTTTGAATGATGCCAAAATGCTTCTGCAGTTTTGGCAGAGGCTCTCCTTGGAATCAAGTCCTCGTTCTTTGTTAGTGGTAGGAGAAATGGTATGTTCACCCAGAGAGAAGAGACTTCCTAATGGCTGTTGGGAGAAACACTCAACACGTGGAAGAGTTTAAACCAAAAATTTCTAACTGAAAAGTCAACAATTTAATAGAAAAGAATATATCTAGGAGAAAAGTGAAATGTACATTTAATGTTTAAATAGAATACCGCTTTATCAGACTCGGTTCTTGGGCTTTACCATGAAATGATAATTTGTTTTGGTTTTTGTTTACTTCTGCAGAATAATATAATTTTATAAAACTCTTCTGAGTGAAGTATTTCCGATTACATTAGTGAATAGGCTCTGTTTAATTATTTAAGTAAATTAAAGAAAAATGTTGGTTAAAAATTGAATGACACTACAACAGAAGACTAATACCAGACACAGCTTGAAAAACAAGAGCAGGGCTTAATATAATTTATAAATTTCATGGATGGGGAGCATGGGATGTACTGATCAACCAGTTCTCAGTAAAGGTTCTTAATAAGGTTACTGTATATACCTGACTGATAAAAAATTGTTATTTTCTGATGTGACAGAAGTAATAATAGATTGTTTCTTTTCCTTAACCATCGCATCCTGTACATACATTGTTTGATATTGATGCTAATGAAAAAATTTCCTTTTTTTAACTTATTTCCCTCTTTGACAGGCCATCCTATTACATTTTATCACTGTGTAATTCTTGAGGGAAAAAGCTGCATTACATTCCCAAGCAGTATATCAGTACATGCTAGATTTTTTTATTTCTAAGATGTATTACTATCTGCACTTGTTAAAATATTTCTGCCATGCATATCGACTGCTCTGCTGCTCTGACATTTGTGTGGCACTCAGGCTGGCTGTTTGTGTATTAAATTGTCCAAAATGAAACAATTCTTCAGTTTAGGATGCTGTATTACTTGTTGCTCTTCTACTACTTGTATTACTTATTGCTGTAGGATTTTGGTTTCTCCAGGGCTGAGCCCCTTGGGATACTCCCTCACAAGGAATCTCCCTTATCTCAGTTCTGTTTCAGGAAAGATTCTCCAAAGGCTCGTTTGCTTCTTGTTTCTCGTGTTTATTCATATATAATTAAAAGACTTGGCAAGTCTTCCCTGCCCTGGACTTTTTGCAAAAATTCAACCCCCCTTAGCCTGGCTCAAGTTGGCTTTAATAGCACAAAATGGCCTTGAAATATGCAGTTCTTTTATCTTTATACTTATTCTTACCCAATTAACAATAGACACGTAAATTATTTTTCTTAGTGACCCAATGACCCATCACCTGTGTGCTGCACTGTGGTGTTCTCTATCCAATCCCCTACTACCACCCAAAAACCTCTAGAAGAAGAAGATGAAGAAGAAGGAAAAGAGACAACACCCTCCATCTTGTCTTCTGCTTTCTAAACTAGTTTAAACTCTAAACTCCAACTTTTTCACCCAGTGACTTAAGAAAACTCTAATCCACACACACTTTTAGTTTTTCTATTTAACAGTTATTTTCAGGGTGTCATATGAAATTCAGTGTTTTCTTGGATGTCAGAGACGAAGGCACAATCTGTGCCTCAGACTCCAACATAGGACTGCGAAATTTTCAGGGCAGGGAAGCATCACTTGGCCAGTTTAATATTAACTCCAGAATCCAGGCCAGGCATTGGGAATCTGAAGTGATGGTTTGTTGGTAGCCAGGCTGTCCTTTGCACTCCTCAGTGCTGCTCTAATGAGCTGCCCTGGCAGGGTTTCAAGGGGCAGTCACCGTGTCAGAGGTGTGCAGGCAGCCCCCAGGGTGAGCAGAGCAGTTTGCAGAGCCACATCCTGCCGGGGGTAAAGCCCTGGTGTTGTTGGAGGTGTCCTGAGCGCTGCTCTCCTGCCCTGGGGAGGTGTTTCACAGGTTCAGGTGTCCAGGCTGATGCCTCAAGTTTTAGCTTTCATGTTTTCCAGATTCTGTACTGCATTAGTGTGTAACTCTGAACTTCATACAGAGTGTCAGCAGGTTCTGGTCACAGCTCAGGCACACACAGCAATCCTTCTGCAGCCCCAGAACCAAGGACACCGCTGCAGCCTCGGGCCCAAGAAGTGTTAACAGCAGTGAATTGAGGAGAGCAGTCTGGGAGGATGGGACTGCATCACCTGGAGCTGGAATTGGACAATTAACCCCAGTATGGAAATGGACCAGAGCTTACACAAGTGGGAAAACTCCTGACAGGGTGCCCATCTTGGCTGGAGCCACGGCTGAGCTCTTGCTCTGCCCGGGGTGTATCCTTGGAAGGTCTTTAATAAATACCCACTTTATTCCTTTACCCCTGTCTAGCTCTGTTCCAGGCAGCCTCTGCAGGCATCAGGGGCTCAGCCCAGCGTGTGGTGCTGAGCCCTGGGCACAGCTCCCTCCTGCACCATCCTCATGGCACCGCTGCTGTGACAGGAGCAGCCTCCCTGCCTCTCTGGGCTGCCCTTCATGGCCTAAAAAACAGGATCTTAAAGCCCCATCCTGCTCACTACTTGGTGCCAGTGTATTCCTTTCAGATTTGTGCAGGTAAAGTGAATTTCCTCTTCAAAGAAACCCTGAGCAGTGAGGGAAAGGCAGACTGGTTGGGATATTTCTTTAGAGCCAGCCACTTACACCCAGTCCCTTTGATCTTTGCTAGAACCCATACGAATATGTTTATTTTCTTATTTCAGCAGTGGATAGCCCTTGCTGCACGGTTGTTTTGGGTCAGTGTGTTTCCTTGGGGTCAAAATGGGCTTGTGTTGCTGTGTGATGAAGGAAGCTGCTTGCAGTATTTTGGTGCTGTGAGTAGGGAGGATGGTTCTCTTCATGCAGCCTGAGATGTTAAACAGTATTAACCCCCCCATGTCCAGCAAGAGCCCACAGGACTTTGGGGAGCACACAGAATGGGTGTGGAACAGCACTGGCAGTGCTTCCAGCAGCTCTGGTCTGGAGAAGAAGAATGGAGTTTGAATCCTTCTGGGACAAATGACAGTAGCACAAACAACGTAGCTAAACACATGAATTCTGTAGGGAAACTTGCACAGAATTTACAAGACAGGATGTGTTTCTGTTCAGAGGGCTCTTGGAACAAGGGAGGGGATTCTGTGGAGAACAGGACAAGCCTGGAGGGCTCAGGGGCCAGGCCCAGCTGTGTGAGAGGGAGAAGGGAGTGCGGGTGTGCTGGGCCTGAGCTGGGATTTCCTGCTGCAGGTGCAAAGTGGGAAAGCTGTGCTGGCAATCATCACCCTCTGTGCTTGGGGAGGGTAAGATTGTGTGTGAGCCACCCGTGCTAATGGGTCTGTGCATGTTAAAGATAATGAAATAGTGCTGCTTTGCAAAATGAGGAGAAATTTACACTCTGAGGCCTCACATTCCACCTTCACTCGCTCTAGGGAGAGATCCTGGTGATGGAACATGAACTTCCACTTAGATGGAGATTCAAGAAGCTGAGAGATGCTGGTGTGAATTAGAATGAAAAAAACAATTAAGGACTTGTGACATTTTGGACATATTTTCATTTTGAATTAGAATATTTTGTTCTAACTGGTTTTTGTCACATGCTGTCTTAGTAATTAAACCTTCAACAATATGGATTATCAAAATTGATTTTTGAAATTTTGATTAAAGCTGTAAAATGGCAGTAGTGTATTAAAATTGTAATGAGAACATTGTAGTCTAATCCAAATGTTCTAGATGTTTTAGTGAGATATGGTGTATATATTTTTCTTTTTTTTTAAATTAATTTCATTAATTGCAATTTTCTATTGAAAAAAAAATCCATCTGTGTGTTTTGACCAGTTCTGAGAGCCTTGAGAATAATTTCAAGGATTGGTTCCTCTGCTCAGGCCATCGTGCCTTTAGCAGGATGGTGGTCACAAAGCACCATCTCATCTCATCTCATCTCAGACATTAAACACAGACAAAAAAGGTTATCTAGCACCAATAGATGGAGTTACTAACAGTGCCAGTGCAATGCTTGGTGGCTGCTACTAATGAAATGGCTTAATGAAGTTGTCAGGACAGAAGGCAGCTAATCCCTGTGTCAGTTGTTTGTTATCACCTGGCTGCTTGGGCAGATCAGTGTCTGATGTGTGTCATGCATCAGGATGTGGCCTGGACCCCTTTTTTTTCCTTTCCATTTCCTTAGGCATTTCTGCACTGTCTCAGAATAGAGCACTCAGGTGCAGACCCTGACTTGTCCCAGATGTAGAGCTCTGGTGGCACTCTGATGCAGTGTCAGGACTTCCAAGGCAGAAGTGGTTCTGGGTAGTGTGACTATGCAGCCATAAATTCTCTTCTAAAGCACCAAGAGGTCAGGAGTGTCACTGCTGAGGAGCGCTGCTCTCTGCCAGGATTGCTGCCACAGGAGCAGTGACAGCTTGCTCACATGTTGCTGTGGCATTCCCGGCTCCAGTGGCCTCTGTGGTGAGGGAAGAGCTGGAATTCTCCATGTGGTGGGTCACCATGGAGTGCTCTTGTGGTTCTACAGTCCTGGGCCACAGGACATCCCTTCTGAACAGCTGCTCTCCTGTGCAGGCAGGGGCTGCAGGCATGCCTTGGGCTGTTCCCTGGGCAGTGCTGCATGCTGCAGCTCTGCTTGCAGCCTGGAGCCATGCAGGAATGCAGCTTGGCTGTTTCTGAGTGCTGCACAGGGGCCTGGGGAGGCACCCCTGGGATTCCACAGAGAATTGTCTCAGCTAACTTTACCTCTCACAAACCCCTCTCTAAAGCCATTTGCTTTGAAAGCCTTCGTGTGAAACCTCGACTACAAGAGCTTGCATGGGAATGATTAAAGCTCGGTTAATTTCTAGTACTGCTTTTTCAAAATCTGCTTTTGTGTGGTTTAGTATGCACAGCAGGCAGGCTGAAATTCTGACCAAGTTTCGCAATCAGCTTTCAAGCAGAGGTCACATCTAATTTACAAACCTCTTTTTAAAATACTTGGTCAGAAGTTCTTTAGGGGGATTTTAGAATAAGAGAGAAATGTTTGATAGAATTGGACGTGACAGAGATGTCTTCTGCCTTTTTAAAGAATAGTTTGCTATTTATCATTTTGTTCCTTTTGCTAATGTGCTTTGCACATTAAAAATAGATGAACAGAGAACTATTCAGCTGAGCTACCCAAAGATGCAGGTGGCTGGTGCAGAAATCTGCCAGTCTCAAATTTATATTGGAAAATTCCCCATGAAAGACTTTTTACCCCAAAGCTGGTAAAGTTAACTGGAATGGGTCACGTTTGTTTTCTAGCAATGGATTTTTTCAGTTGTACAGAAAAAAAATCTCCAATTCTCCTCATGAACATCAGCAACACGTTTTGTAACTCCGATTTTACAAGCACGGGTTTATAAAAGGGAAGCTGAGGAAGCTTTTTCCCAGGATTATTGGTGGAAACGGGGGATTTGGCAGCGTGTTGGAAGAGAAAGGTGATCAAATAATTGAGTATCGTGATTGAGAAAAGATAGAGCCAAGTTACTGACTGTTGAAGCACTTCACTTCTATGAATTCCCGTATGAGAACTTTCTCTCTCATTGTTTTTCCCCTTCCCCGAGGTGTGAGGCAGGTCCCAGCTGAGGATGGTGTTCCTGGCAGGGCAGTGGAAGGCACAGGCTGGGCTCTGGCTGCCTGAGAGCTCTGTGCAGAGCACTCAGTGCCAGGAAATCACTCTCCTGGCTGCTGGGGCTCCCCGAGGTTCCTGCCCTGCAGCCAGGGCTGTGCAGCTCAGACCCCACTGCTCACACCAGGGCTGGGTGCCAGGGGGCACTGCCAGCCCGGGCTGCATCGACTCTCTCTGCTCCTACAGACCAGACTGTCTTCCACATCTCACAACAGCCATAAAGCTGCCCTATATAGAAATAATAACTGATGCTTTAAAAGAAAGTAAAATTATGAAGAACGCTGTATTTACACATAACCCTTGTCTTGATGTTACTGAGGAAAGGGATGAAAAGAATAATCTTGTGAACTACTCCAGAGGGTAAGTGGCAGCTTGAGAAGAGTGCAGCAAGGAAAGGAGGAATAATTAATTTTAATCTTGGGTTGTATCTGTAAGATAAACCACTCAGCATCCTAGTAGATGCCATCATTCACTTTCTGGAGTAAATGTAAAAATTGCAGTAGAGCTTTCAAAACACTCTAATAAATTCATTTTCTGAAAAGCAGTTATGTGCTTTGAATAAATAACACACTTTGTCTTTTCTTTGTTGTTGTTTAAAAAGAAAAGCTTCAAAGAGCAAAAATGAGGAGGGTAAAAGTTGTTTGCCATTCAGAGAAGCTAACGCAATTGCTTGGGCTGATGATTTGCATTGAATTGTTGATATGTTCATTTCTTCTTCATTAACAAATTACCTTTTATTCTTTATGAGCAATACATACAGCCTAATAGATTGTCAGTTTCTGAGATTCTTTATTTTCTGCTCTTTAATCAATGTGCTGTTTCTACATATGTTGTTTGACTGAAAGTGAGGACAGACAAACAAATCCTGAGAGCATTCTAGGCTCAACCCTTAATCTACCTGTCCCTTCTTTTTCCTTTCCGTTCCTGGAGAGGTTTGAGCAGCATGTGCTGCTGTTTCATGTTGGTTTGGTTTCCCTGCAGCAAGCAGAGCCTCTGCACTGTTGGATTTTGAGTGCACCTGAGCCCCCAGCTTGTTACTCGTGCTGCAGGTGCACGACAGAGCCGTGCTGCTCCAGCCCTGAGTGCCCAGAGCCCAGGAGAGCTGTCCAGAGGGCAGGGGAATCCTGAGCTCCTGCAGCTTGCTTGGAGAAATTAAAGGAGGTAAGGAAATCAGCAGCCAAAAATCAGCCAAAGGATGAGAGGAGTGGTGATAGTGCTGGGGCAGGACCTGCACTGAAAAGCAGCACAGGTGCAGGTGTTGTAGGAAGGTTTTAAGATGCTAAGCTTGTCTGGGTTTCCAGTTTGGGAAAACTCATGCAGTGGGAGCAGGAGTGTTTGGGAGCCTCAGTGCTCGGTGTCAGAGTTGTGGGAATCTTTGCCATGGTATAATAATTTATTGCTGGATCTCTCCAGTGGTGTTGCCCTGGGCCAGGGCTTCTTTTTAATCTGCCTGTTGTGCTGGGACTGTAAACCCACTGAGTTGTGCTTTCATTCCTGGTCCCTTTCCCTGGGCCAGCTGAGCCCTGCTGCTGACAGAGCTGTGTGAGCTGGTGGCTGGCTGGGTGTCCCTCTGTGCCTCAGCTCAGCACTTCTGAGAGCTCTGTCATATGAGTGTGCTAGAATGAGCATTGGCAGAGTCTTTACTGCTTTCATTTTATTCTGTAATCAGGAATGTGCTTGCTCAGTGGATTTTCTGACATTTAAAATGCGTTCAACAAATGTGTTTTATACTGATTTTATGGAATCTTCTGCTTTGATGGATAGAACTGTATGTCCTTTCAAATTTTTGATGTTTCTTCAGCGTTGGAGAATTATGAATACTTCTCAGCTTCGTCTCTAAATGTTTTTTCCTCAGTCAGAGCCAACTCTAACTTGATGGAACAGGTGGTTGCTTAAACAGCAAATCATTTAACACAAAGGCCTGGCCAGGACATAGCTTCTTTTAATTAAACAACTCACAGTGCCCCTGCCAGCCATCTTTTCCCTTGCTCAGCACTGCACCACCGCTTTGGACAGTCAAATAAAGCACATCTCCAACGTTAACCCTGTTTTGTCCACATCACCCAAAATTTCTGATATATTTTGTGATATTAAGGTGCCATAAGTCTGGATGGGACACGCTTATCCTCTTTTTCCTACATTCCTTTTGATGATCCCAATCTCTTCTTCTTTCAGGGGGGAAAATCCCGACTCAAGCATGTGGTTCCACCTTTCCTTTGCAAAACACTGTCACTCAGGAGGGACTTGAAAGCCAGGGCATGAGGGATTGCTTGGCTTGCATGGTACTGGAGCACCAAGTGAAGAGGGGCACAGAGAGGGAGAGGCTCTTTATGCTGTGCCCCTTACCTCGTGTCCTGACTCCTCACACATTACCCTTCTTTTTATGTATGTTTATAATGTATGTTTTATAATGTTTATGTAGATGTGACAAATATAAAAGGAGGCTGATACATTTATACTATCAAATACCAGCTCTGTTTTTCTGGGCAAAATACTCTTCTCGTGTGCCAGGTAATAGGGTATGCAAAGAGGTCTTTTACCAGATGTCTGAAAAGGGATCCCAAACCGCTACGTTCACAGCAAATCTAATGTTGATTTGCCACCAAGGGGGAATTGGGTCCTTCATAGAGTTCAGCCTTTGCAGCCTCAACAAAGGAAGTGGCAGATTGTTGACAGATAAATCTGGACTGAATAACAGAAATTCCATTTAATTTACATTTTTTGGTTGTTTTTTTTTTTAAGTGAGAATCTTTTCACAGAAAGATTTTAGCATAGTGGTTTTCCTGCTGCACTTTTTTTTTTGGTTTTTTGGCTGAAACTTGAGCAGTTGCTTGTGTTGTCTGTATTATACAGAAGTAGATTTTGGATCAAAAAGACTGTTTACACTAGAGAACTATATACATATTTATTCCTAATGTTACTGGCTGCTTATTGCCAAGTTATCTTGCTGAAAGTATAGGAGGGGGATCTTTAAACTAGTCACTGTAAAACATTCCTTTATTCTTTTAATTGCTAATATCTTACCAGTTTCACAGACATTTCCAATTTTTATGGCACCTACTTAAATGTGACACATTACTACATCTCTGTTCAAATACATGGTAAGAATTGATGATGTCTCATCTGACCTGGCCTTTAAAGCATTGTGGATAATAATGTTTTCAACTCCTGAATTAACAGTGAGAGTGGCAGATATGTTCACTCTCATTGACAAATATATTGTTAGTCCTTGGATAATCCCACAAATCCAGGCTTTGGATCATCACTCACTTATTATAAATCAGGGTGAGAGGATTTACTAAATCAAGATTTGAGAGTATCTGAACAGTTTATGATTTGGTGTCCTTTCAGAGATCCCCACCTGAGTGTGACACCAGGGCTCAGTACATGATAGTGGGGTATCAAGTACAAAACCTCACTCTGATAGGTGGCTCTGGACATCTCCTCACTGCCAGGGAATTTTTCAAGGCCACAGTCAGGTTTGTACCCTGGCTGCCACTTCTCCCATCCCCTGGCTCCCCTGCACAGCTGCATTTGCCTCTCCCAAGCTCCAGCCCTGCAGAGGGAGCAGGGTGAGATACGCGGTGCCTGGGAACTCGCTGTTCATCGGCGGTGATTGCAGAAACATCTGCTCTGCCAGAAGTGATGCCACTTTCCACCAAGAGCAGCACATAAAGCTCAATCAGACATGAATTAATATGGGAATTGGTCCAGTTGGGAAGAACGTTTTCTCTGGAAAAGTCCATTTGGCCAGGAGAGCAGTACTAAAGGAGATTTCAAACCTGTCTAGGTGACAAGTCCTTATGCTTTTTCTGATTTTCAAGGAAATCCTTTTTCTGGACCTGGGTCTCAGTTCTTTTGGGGTCTGCTGTTTTCCCAGGTGGGGGGCAAAACAGAAATCTCTTTAATTCTGCCCCTGAAGAAATACTGTGCTGTTAACTCTTCCATGGCAGCTCTTTAAGTCCCTCCATTGTGCATATGTGCATTTTAATTTTTCACTTCAATACACACATACAATATGACAGACTTCTAGTTGCTTTGGGAACTTTAATTTCCAATTTTCTTATTTACTTCTGAAATCAAAGTGCTTCGTTAATGCCTATTTCTTCTGATGAGCTTTGAAAAGAGTGTATTTCATTCTCAGCCCACAGCTAGGACTGGTTAAAGCAATTTCCACAGCAGCAGTAGACAAATGCATGGTGAGTAAATTAGCTTTTATTATAATCACAGCAGCCCTTCTTTTCTATTTGATTTCTGCACGTTCTCGTGTGAATTCTCAAACTCGAGTATATTAAAATGGCAGAGAGAGGATTTGGAGGGTGCCTGTGTGCTCCTGAGCTGCAGTGCAGGGGTCCTGCTCCACAGCCCCACCAGGGGCTGGGCACAGCTGTGGGACATACCTGGCTTGGCACCTGTCCCAGGAATGTCACAACAGCAGAATATCCTGGTGGAATACCAGAAACTCCTGGTGGAATACCAGGAACTCCTGGTGGAATACCAGGAACTCCTGGTGGAATACCAGAAACTCCTGGTGGAATACCAGAAACTCCTGGTGGAATTCCAGAAACTCCTGGTGGAATACCAGAAACTCCTGGTGGAATTCCAGAAACTCCTGGTGGAATACCAGAAACTCCTGGTGTTTCAGGCTGCTTGTGGTACACAGCATCAGCATCACAGTTTTCTTCCTGAGAGCCAGAGAAGCTACAAACACAGCAGGGGAAATGTGAATGCCTGCTTTGTGTATTTTATAGCATGTTTAGAGAGCAGAGGTTTGGTGTGTTTGTAACCTTGGCTGGCTCTCTAGCCACTGTGCAGACCTAAATTGGAAAATCAGTGCTAGAGTGGGTACTGCACATAGGGCTGTTCATGTGTGCTGCAGGATAACCCGGCAGTGAAAGACAGCGTGGTAGGGAATGTGAAATTAAATCCTGCTGAGGTGTGGGTGAGGGCCTGGGGGGAGCTGAGCTGTGTGGTTTCACTCTCAGGTCAGGAGAACAGCGAGGGAAGGCCTGCAGAAACCTCTCCTCCATGTGTGGAGCTGAGGATGGAAACTGCAGGAGGAGACTGCAGGAATGATGTAGGACAGAGCTCGGCTTCAGAATGGCAGCTGGGAGAGGTGATCTGCAAAGCTGGGCTGTGCCTGGTTCTGCCCCCACGTGGGACTGCTCAGCTGGGTCCCTGTGCTGGGGGAAACAGCTGCCTGAGGGGCAATTCAGCACAAAGTCTGTGTGGGCACCATCAGCATGTTGGTATAAAAAAATGTGTCACATGAGGTACTTCAGTCTTTTAATGTTTTACACTGCTGAGGCCTTGGCTGGAGAGGAACAATGTCAACCATTGAGCTGTGTCAGTAAAGCTACAGAATAATCAGAGATTTCCTGAAGGACAGCACTGGGAGAAACTGGAATCTAGAAAAATGATGACTTAGAAGAATGATTTGGAGTCTTCAATCAAGAGAGCATGAAGTAACCTGTGATAAACCCCTTCAGATATTCACAGGAGGGAAGATCTGTTCTCCACCATAGTGGTGGGTAAAACAAGAAGCAGGTCTTAAACAGGATTAAATTGGATTAAACTTCTCCTGTTAGGGATAATTAAGAACTGTAATAGCTGCCAGAGGAAATAGAGAAGTGTACTTCACAGGAACCAAGCCAGAAGCAGATTAGCCAGACTTCTGTCAAGAATGCGTTGTGGCCATTGCTGCTGGGGCAAGTGATGGAAAAGGTGATCTCCCCAGCTCCTCTCAGCCCCTCCAAAATACCAGTTTGCAAAGACACTTTGAATTGGCACCAAACTACTTCTCTTATGTGTTTGTCAAGTCTGATTTGGATTAAACATTTGGACTAAACATTTCTGTAAGCTTCCAGACAGAAGGCTTTTGTTGTTGGAATTTAGCATTGGCATTCCATGCCCTCCACTCTCCAGCCCTCCAAAAAAGAAAAAAACCCACTTTTTACTCTTGAGAAGTTCCTAGCTTAGCAAGTGATATTGATTGTTCCCAGAATTAGAAGGTGTAGATCAAAGAAATACACTTTGGAGTGAGGATAGTCCTTGTAAGAGAAACAGGGCAATGAGTAGGTTGAAAGAGAATTTGGAGATAGCTGTGTTTCATGTGGGATCAGAGACATTCCTGCCAAAGTCCCATCTGTTCACTTTTTCTTCAGCTCTGTTTTCTTCTCACCTCTCTGTTGTGCTTGCACTCCAAATGGAGACATGACTGTGACTGAAGTGCTGGAGTCGTGCTGGTTGTCTCTCCAAATGCAGGGATCACAAGAGTTTTCACTTTCAGAAACTGAGAGGTTCCACTGGTGGTAAAATCACCAGGAATAATCTGATTCAGGGAAGCCTAAGAAACTGTCTTCAGCAAATGGGGAGCAGGTAAAGGAACAAGTGTGCTGTTCTGGAGAGAGACAACAACCCCACTGCCCAGGGTTTCTGCAGCTGGCTGTGAAACTGCATTCAGGGCTCTTGGCAAGGTCTGTTTGTTAGTGTGTGTTCTAATCACACCTCTGCTGTTCCTCCTTGAGTTAAACTGGGAAAAATGTGATCTGCACCTCAGCAGAGCTTAGGGCAACAGATGAGCCTGCAAACAGGGCAGAATCCTCTGTTGCCAGCATACAGTGCAGGGCACAGCCGTGTCAGAAGGGTAGCCTGAAGCCTGGAAATGTCTTCAGAGGCTGAGTGACTGAGAGGTGGCACCTGGAGCGAGCTTGTAACACTGGAAATTCTGCATTTGCACCGGACCCCAGCTCCCTTGTGCGAGGCCCTGAGGAACATTTCTGTGTGTTGGTTGGCGGTGGCTCCCTGGAGCAGTGGGAGAATATTGCCTCTCACCAGAGACACTCACTCCTAGTGGAAGAAGTTATTTCTCTTTTATCTTGAACTGGTTTGGATGAGCTCAGAATAGATGTCTGCCATTTCTGTGTGCTCTCTGCAGCAGCTTTAATAGAATTCCTCTCTTCCCCTGTCCTGAAGAAAGAGGATGAAAGCGGTAGCAATAATTGGGAGAGACAGTCACGTAGGATGAACAGCACAGGGGCTTTCATGTTTGAATTACAAAAGATTTGGGCTAGATGGAATCTTTTCCTCCTCATCAAGCCACTTAGAATGCTGTATATCACAGCTTATTTCTGGGAGAGTGGGTTAATGGATTTAATTATTCTCCTGCTTTCGGTATCATAAATCAAAACTGATCTATCTGGCTTTATGCCAATAGCACAGTGGATGTAAAAGGAAATCAGGGGGTTAATCTGTTGATATATTTCATTGGGAATAATTATAATATTAATACATTACATTAATACATTCACCACAACTGTTAAAATAACTTTTGGGTAATTTGCAAAACTAGATGTGTACCTCTAGGGCCCTGAGCTGTCCCTTGGAAGCTGGGCATCTCCTGGCTGGTGCATCTTTCAGAAACCTCAGTTCCTGGGCTGTGCTCTCTTCTGTTTTCTTCTGCAAGTGGCAGAAGTGGGCTCGGTGTGCTGCAGTACTGGGGCACAGTGAGTGTGCAAGCAGCATTGAGCTGGCACAGGCTACTTGCTTAAGGACAAATTCAAAAAGGATTAAAAAGTTCTCACTGTCAGATTTATTTGTAAAGAAAATTATTCAGTTGCTGGGGGATATCTGTAATTGCTTCTAAAGCAGTGGGGAGTGTCTGTAATTGCTGTCTGTTCTGTGTACTTTCTCCTGAGAGCTCAGGTCCATACAATTGCGAAAATTCCGCTTGAAATTCAGGAGCTGTTAATTGGCCTCAAGATTTATCTTCATCTCTCTGTAACAGTTTCGCCCAGGCTTTTAGAGAGCCAAGTTATTGGCAAAGACAGTGGAGTTTTATTGGGTAAGATTGATTGGTTTGTCGTAATCCAGCTAATGAAATGAAGCAGATTCCCAGTTTTGGCCTCCTCGCTGTGGCTGGAAGGCAGAGCACGGTGGGTGAGGATCAGTGTGGAGGCACAGCCCGTGTGCAGCACAGGTACCATGAGTTTCCTCTCCAAGCACAAGGTGTAGGAAGTTCCCATCTCTGTTTCTCTTACCAGCAACACTCATAACTGGAAGGGCAGGAATCTGATAGCAGTGCTGGGGATACCACACTGCGGGTTTAAAAGCTGCTTTCCTGGGCTCACATAGCGAGGGCGAGCAGCATCTTCATTTGGTTTTATACTAACAGTGCCATAGTGTTGGAGCAGTTTGTGTAGGGCAGGTGAGGATTTTCTGTCAAGGGGACACCTTTCAGATTTGCCAGAGGGATTAGGAGCAGTCCTGAGGGTGTGCCAGTGCTTGTCAGCAGCGCTGTGTGCTGCAGTACGAGGAGGGGCTTTGCCATCCTGGCAAAGGGGGCTTTGCAGCGGGGCTGCAGATGTGCAGCAGCACATCTGTCCGTGTCCCGCCTGCCCCTCCTCCTGTGCTGGCCCTTATCCCGGGGCTGGCTGTGCCCTGGGGGCTCAGGACAGCTCCCACCCCTGCTGGGCTGAGCTGGACTGCTCTCCCAAGGGCTTTCCTCCCACCGCTGCCTGCCCACATCTCTCTGGCAGCTGGAACAGGCATTTCATTGCTGAAGCAGGTGATTTCCCTACAACATCTCAGGGAGAACTAAACTGATGGTACAAAACTTGGGAGATAACATTTTCAGTTTTTCCTGTGTGACAAGAATGGGGTTATTTGAAATGTTGAAATCGTCTTTCCTGGAGCAAAGACTACCAAAAGCTTTGTGAATAAATACGTTGCTAACTCCAGTCTATAACTTTCCCAGGGAAGCTGATCGTACTTGACAAGGGAAATAGGATTCCACAGGAGCTTATATGAAATTATGAGATGCTGCAAATGGAAATATACTTTCTTAGGCAGAGGAGAGAGAACAACTTCTCCATAATTGAGTTGCAGATAAAATTGAATTTAAAGGGTCCAGCAAGCTCGTTTGAAGTTCAAAGAAGCTGGTGCATAAATTTGGCCTGCCTGGAGTTACTGCATCTTTACACATATAGCTTGATCAAAAGAAAAGCAGAAATGGAGTAGTTCCAGAAATCCAGATTGATTAAGTCAATCTTTCTTGCCCAGTGATGGGATTCAGAAAAATATCATTTGGTCTTCTCTATAGTATTATCCTCCTGGATCAAAGGATTTCTCTGCCAGCCTTTCTATACTAATTGTACAGTTAAAAAAAAAAAGAACTTGTACAGCAAAAAGGTTCTTCCCTTTATGATCTATTCAAGTTAGCAGCTCGTGGGGGCTGCTGTCCTGCAGAGTAAGCTACAGGAATGCTAACTCAGTAGAAATATTACCTAACAGCTTCCATTTACCTTTGTGACCGACTTGGGGAATGAAATAGTGAAATGTATTGTGATCTATACAGGTCTCCCTATTTTCATATTATGATTGATTATTTTTTTCCTGTGAAATGCAGGGCTGTTATTTGTGGAGCCTCTGGAGGATCTGCCCTCAGCAGGGCTCTGCAGCAGGAAGAGCTCAGGAGCAGCACAGTGTTTGTGGGGTACCCAAAAGGGCACAGACTGTGAGTTCTTGGGGAGGTACACAATACAGCTGGCAGGAATGGAGGCTTTTAATCAGCTAGTCTGAAAAATCTGGGTAGAGGCAAATGCCCTGGTAGAATTCTTAGAATATATTGTTTCTGGAAGCCTTAATTCAAGGAATCAAGGCATGGCAGTATAATTTAGGTTGGGTGAGGATTGATGAGGACAGACAAAAGTCTTTGGGACTCTGACCTTTAACTTAGCAAATCCTGTTCTGTGAGCCTGATAATTTCACAGCCTTTTAAAATCTAACAGAAGCCAATTTTGGGGAAATGAGTACAAAAGTTTCCCACCTATATATTTCCATCTATGCCACATGTACTGGGAGCTCAAAGGGGAAATTAGAAAATGTCCTGTCTAATGAGTCTGTGAGGCACATTTTGGAGCTGGACTGCCTGAGAGAGCTCTCTGCAGGCCTGCTAATGCAGCAGTGGGGAGCTGATTGCCCTGGTTATGCACGTGGATCTCTCCTTTCCACCCTGCTGGGGCTCCAAAACAGCCTCTGACAGCACTTCAAATAAGCAGCAGGAAATACATTTAGGTGAGGTAGTTTTAGTGTAATGAGTCATTTCTCCTCCTTTCCCAGCAAGGTTTTGGGCAGTTCCAGGGGCCTGGAAGAGCCTCGGAGGAAGAGGAATTTTATGGAATGTGGGAAGTGTCGTAATTCATTTTAAGTGCGTGTCTAATATTCCTACGTGCCTCGTACCTTAAAATCTGGCCTCTCTTCGAGGTGGCACAACTCTTTAATACTGGGAGGCTGTTAAAAATAATACCAATCTGTTCAGCCACTGACAGCAGGTTTTTTATTGTGTGGTGATTTGGGATTATGAGAGTTATGGGGGAAGGTGACCTTGATGCGGGTTTAAGTGCAGCACTTCTTGACACAGTGCAGAAGAGAACAGCGCTGGTGTTCACTTAATTATGTTGTTAAATGCACTAGGGCTGAATTACTTGAAACAAATTAAACAAGTGACGTTCTTATTTCATAAACTGCATTAATCTCATGCATGGCTGTGTTTATGACAGAGTCACAGCAATACAGTAAATGAAATGTGAATAGAAGTCACACCAATATCTTCATAAGCAGATGTTTAGTGTTTGAGCTAAAGTAGAAATAAGATAAATCTAAAGTCATTTGGGACGAGAAGACTGAAGTCTCATGCTTTTACTAAAAAATGATCAATTTGTCTTTTTGAATTTGTCCTCTTCCTCAGTCTGAGGCTGGTCTTTATGTCATGGAGTAAAACTACTCTTACCAGCATTTGCAATGGAGTTTTGCAAGGAAATGAGCAGAAATCAGGAAATCAACATCAGGGCTGCTGCTACAAACTTTTTGTGGTGAATAAACTGTTGGGAAGGAAAAATCATTTAGCTCTGCTCCTTAATAACCCTGGTGCAGAAATATACTTTTATAAAATTGTAAAACTTTATGTACTCATTCACATGTGGGTGGAATTTGTAATTCAATAGTTTATCTAATGATTGCGTTCCATTTTCTAGTGACAGTTTTCATTAAGACTCCATTTATTCCGAGAAAAGCTAATCTAATAAGAGTAGCCTTGAGTTAAGGGATTTATCACTGTCTTTTAAAATATTTTCCATATTCTGAAATATGGATCATTTAGGCATAACAGAAAGGTTTGTGCTTCTTTAAATTGTGCCACATTTTTTCCAGTTTTTTAATGTGTATTACTTGGATAATGTGCAGTAGGTGTTTGAAAAGTCACTTTTTTCAGGTACTGAAGTAGGACTGAAATGTCTGTGAAGAAGGGGAAGAGATAGTCACAAACTTAATTTGAAATTCATATGGACTTCCATAAGTTTACCTCCTACATGGCATTTTTTTATTTATTTTTTTGTTTGTTTCAGTGTTTAAAGGAAGGTTTACATGAGGGGAGAATAGGGCTTTTCTTAGTTATTGGCTTCAACACACCATGGGAAATGCTTGCTTTTATAATAAAGTTAATTTTTAGCATAACTTTTTATTGTGTGTCCCATCTAACACAGTAACTGTTCAATAAATTTGGAGGAAAAATCTAATCAACCCATATAAAAGAAATTGTGAGACAGGAACCATCTGAACACAGGAGTGACAGGCCCAGCAAATCCTAATTTCACTTCAATTTGTCCTGCAGAATTTATGTCCTGAGTATGTGCACATATAAGCACTGAGTGTTAAGGATTTTGCATTTCTGGGTTTTAAAGGATGCAAGAACCAACCCTGTGAAGTCTAACACAAAAACAAAGCAGTCAGAAAATCTAGAAAAAACACCTTCAAAGAATTCCCAGGTGAGCTTTCAGGAGTGAACCAGGACGTGCCTTTTGGGGAGTTTGATACTCCAGCAATATGAGTTATCACACATCCCTGGATAATACATCACACCCAAATCCTGCTTATCTGGCTCTTGCTGCTGGCAGCTGAGAAAGGTGAAATGGCAAAGCAGAAGGGCTGTCCATACCTGCTCTCAGACCTGGAACAGCCTCAGGCACAGATCCAGAGGAGATTTCTCCTCTGCCCACTGTCTCTGTTTATGAAATCCTGTTTGGCACAGTTTTTCTTAGTGTTTTTCTTAAGTTACAAAGAATTTTTCTTAATTTCACAAAGACATAAAAGCTTACTTCATATCACTATCACCAGAAGGTGTGGGAATCAACATTTGTGCATTGTGTAAGAACAAGGTAAATCCTGCCTTGGAGAGTTTTGTATTAGTTAAGAGTATTTTAGAAGGTAAATACGGCTACCTGATTATCTCCTCTTTTTTTCTTTCTTTTTTCTTGCTTCCCCTGCCCCCCATTAGATGGGTACCTGCATATTGTGGTTTCAGGAAATTAAAAGATTTATTTAATATTAGTAGAAATAGACTTGATTTGAAAAATTTGCATCCAGATCCTAATGGATGCAAATCCTAATTATTTGTATTGTAGTGCTTGGGATCTGCATATGAGTTTATAATTCAAATGCCACCAAAATAAACATATTTTTGGGTTGTGCCTGTTTGTAACTGTGATGAATGCAGCATCTGTTGGTTAGGGAGGTCTCTCCCAGCAGTTGTGTACAAAGCAATTTGCTCATTACCTTTCCCCTCTTCTCACACCTCATCTTCTTTGAAAGTCACTATTTATCATTTTATGGCACCGGTGAGTAAGTGCTGCTGAGTCAATGCTTGATTAGTTTCCAGCTGGGCCTGTGTGAGTAATTTACTGAGATGCCAAGCAATCCAATTAAATTTTCCCAGTATTATGACTTCACTGTGACTGCAGAGCCGTGCTGTCGTCACGCTGCCATCCCCAAAGACTGCGGTGGCCGTGAGTGCTCCGAGGTCACCTCCTCACGCTGGCCCTGCTCTCACCTGGCTCTCTCTGGATTGCCTTCCTCAACAGCCCAGCCTGAAACTATTTCAACAAGAAATATTGCAGAGGAGCTCTTATCTCAAGAGCATATGAGAAGTTTTGTTTTGCCTCAGATGTTTTACGAAGAAAATGACCGGTGAAATAATTTCTTTTTGGACATTTCTACAGTAGTGGTGGATAGTCTGTGCCTCTCCCTATTGATGTATATTTCATTTTTGTTATGAAAAAAGGTCTGAAATCGATGTGATGTGAAGGACAAAGCATTCTTTACTCTGTCAAAGGAACTTTTTGGCAATTGTAATTAGGTGTTATTTATGCACCTTTGTTGATGTTATGACTCAAATCATTTAATGAGGTTGATTCAAATGTCAAATTTTACTGAAAGAATAATGTGGCCTGATTTTTTTAGCCTTTCATACTGTGTAGTCATCACAGCTGCTGTGGAACAGGTTGAAGAATTGAAAATAGGAATTGTAAAATGGCCTGTTGTGCACAGGGTAGTTTGAAAGCTTAGAGCTGTTGGTGGGAACAGTGGCTCTGGGTTTCAGGGTGGTGCTCTGAGAGAAAATTAAGTCTTTCCTTCTACTCTTTAACCTTGTTCTAGGGTCTCCTTGTGATACAGTACCAGATGAAATTATTCTGTCTTTCATTAGGCAGAAAGAGTTGTGGCTAATCACTGACTTCCCTCAGCTCCCACTGTTCTGAGATGGGCCAGAGCTGCTGGGCAGAGCTTGTGGTCAGGAGCTCTGCAGGCACCACGGGCACAGCTGGCTTGGCCAGCAGCACCACCAAGGGCTGGAGAACTGCTGAGGAACACCAGGAGCTGCACTGCCTGTGTCAGACCTCCTCTGATCCTGTGCAGGGAGCACCCCAAGCAGCTGCAGCGTTCCTGGGGGACATCCTCTGATTCAGCTGGCTGCAGTTTGTGTGTAGTGTGTTGTGTGGTTTGCTTTGAGAGCCCTGCACAAAGCCAGCCCAAAAGTGAAAAGCTCCTGGAGTGCTCAGCTGAGTGCTCTGGGACACGCGGACGTTCAGATGGGTGAGGTGGAAATTCCCAACCATTTAAACTGAGGGTTTTGCCATACACACTAAAATAATTTTTCCTCATCCAGTTTAGTAGTCCACAGGCACAGTTAATGGACAGCAGCTCTCAGCAGGTCAGCACAGATCAGAGTGGTAGGGACTGTGTTGTTGGTAATGAATAAACTCCATGATTCCTGTGGCTCCTGGATTGCCATTGGGGTTTTCAAATGCAAGTACTTGAAGTGCCTGGAGCATTTACTGTGATCTGTCTGAAAGCTACAACAGCCTCAGTAAACAAGAGAGTTTAAAAGTCAGTGAATTCAGGAAAGTCATCTGTTCCCCTGCTTTCAGGTTTCTATTATAATCCTGATGTTCTCTGGAGAAGCATCAAAGCATTACAGAGTGGGATATTTTGCATCCACATTGCTTCAGGAATACTTAAGTGCTAAGGCTTGTCATTCATCACCTCAAATCCCTGAGAATCAAACCAGATTTTATACTAGTGTAACTTCTGGAATAACACAGTCAAGAAAGCACCTGGGGGAAATGTCACCTTTAAGGAGTTTGGTAAATGAATGAAATAGTGCCATAGAAACCTATTTCTACTCTTCTCATAATTGAGGATTCACTGCAGAAACCCCAATGGTGACCCTCAGCATGCTGTGAGCGAAAGGGAATGTAGAACACGTCTGTCTGAAGGTCCTGCCTCACTGGGGGACTGCAACAAGTGTTCCAGGCTATGTTCCCTGCTCCTTTTGGTAGTCATCTTCATTTGTGTTTGAATGGGACCTCTTAGGGCCTAGAGAAAGGTCTGTGCATCTCCCAAAGATTGGATTCAATCTTGTGATGGCCAAGGAACTCAGGTTTGGAAGTCTTAGTTTAAAATAGCTCAGTAAGCATTTCTTGTGTGTGTGTGGTGCTCAGTTTGGCACTGAACCTGTCAGAGCTCGGAGGTTTCCCAGAGTGCAGAGCTGTTTGGGATGAACACCAAGTCAGTCAGGAGAACCTCAGGAAGGGGGTTAGCCTAAAATCCTGTGTGCTTAATGTGGGTGTGAGATCCTGCCACACATAACCTGGGGGGAGAAATGCTTTATCACTGGTGGAATGGCACTCTGCTCAATCCAGCTCTTGATTCCTGCCAGCTCAGGGACCTACACTGATAATCTCTAGGGGTTCCTGCAGCCTAGCAGTGTGTTGGGATTAATACAACATCAATCTGGAGGTTCCTCTTTTTTTGCTGCTTTAGCTCATTCTTGAAACTCTTGTTTCTTCCCTTCCCTGTTCTCCCGCTAATTTTGTTGTAGGACCTCATCTTCCTGCTTTAGAAATCCTTCAGTTTCTGATTACATGATAATATAAATACAATGTCAATATAAAGACATTTCACTGGCTTCCAGTTTAAACTGGCCTGCCTTTTCTCTGAGGTTTATTTACTGAGATATACTGAATTTTGTCCTTTGTCCTTAACTTTTGTATAATGAAAATCCAAGCTGTTAATTTCCTTTCATCCATCCTAGTGATTGTCATAAAGGTTGTTCTCTCCATCAGAGATTCATTTGGAATCCCTTTCTCAAATACAGCTGAACAGCCTGATGTATTATCCAGGAGAAATTACTTGTACCTCTCATAATAATGTTAACATCTCGTTTGCTTTACTGAAAATTACTCAATTGATGTGTTTAGAATCAGGTTCACCTTTTTCCAAGCCATACTGCATTACTCCCTCATATTAATGTTGGAATTGATGAATACATTCCTATTTTTTTCCCCTGCTGTTATCTCTGGTGAATAAGCCCATTGTTTACAGGGAAAAAAATAGTCTCTAAATGCATGACTGTATTACTTCCCGTCAATTTTAATATTTTCCTTTTTTACTGCACTGTTCTGTGACATCTCCCTCTTTCAACATAATAATTGTGTCCTTGTGTTGATGATACCACATAACTTGGTGTATCATCAAATTGCCTTAGTATAAATTCACTTGTTTTTGTTAAATTACTTTGCTCATTAATGATCTTACAATCTCTCACCAGATTTTTATCAAACACTGATAAAAATCTTTTTTATTCAAACACTGAATTTTCGCTTCTTTTTAAACTTTATCCCTAAAGCTTATCCACCACAGAATTCCCATTGCTAACTGTCATCTCCACCAGAACTAGCAGGGTTTTTAGTCTCTTGCTTTATCAAGGTGGCACATCTTTGTTAGCACTGGTGAGCAGCAGTTCTTCCCAGGGGTGAGGCTCAGAAATTAGATGTTAATTGTGGCACATGACGAGGCAGCAGTGCCAGTAACATGGCTTGATGGACTCAGGGAAGGTTTTAGAAGGAATTACAGATGCATGTGCTGAGAGTTTGGGGCAGTAACACCCTCCCCTGAAAAGGGAATCAGCTGATCCTCAGGGAATGCACTTCTCATACAAAACTGATTTCTATTTCCTTTCATTCAGGAGCCAGCACTGCACCTGTAGACTGACTGAGGAAATTGGGTGAATACTGCTTTGGCAATTGTACTTTGCAAAATCCTTCACTCTCAGCTGATACCTCCTGTAGGAAATCAAACTGGAAATACATTGTTTGTCCTAAAGTGGCAGAATTCAGGAATCAGAGCTGCTTCTTTGCTTGAAAAATGCAATGAATTTGTTCCTGCTGACTTAGACCTCTCTTGTGTCTTTGATGCTGCATCATTAAACCAGGTCTAAGTGCTGTAACTGTATTCAGTGTGAAAATGATGACTCTCTTAGACTCTGAGTATTGAAGTAATTAGACGTAGTTGGATTATAACAATTAACATAGCATCAAGAAGTGGTGCTTCTTTTTGTTCCTGCAGCTGCCTCAGTCTGGAGCTTGTGCAGTCCTCAGTCAGACCAAGAGGCCGTGAGCTGAACCTGCTGCTTTTGTCTCCTGCTCCTCCTACCTTACACAGGTGGTGAGAGACTTCATATTGGGAATCTGAGCTTATTCCATGGCATTTGTTACAAAAAATGAATGGATGAAGCTGTAAATCTGATTACATTTATTAAATAGAGCCAGTGCAGTTTAGATGTGAATAGGATATTAAGAGTCTGAAAGAAAATTACAAATACTGTAATTTATCCTTTCAGAAGTTCACTTTAAATGAACTAAAGTGGGAACACAGACAAGCTGTATAACATTTTGACATATCAAACCTATCCTTCCTCTATAACTATTGAGACATTGGTGGGAAATATATCATAAGGCTGAGCTTTTAGCACATTTTCATGTGCTAAATGATTCCTGGCTGGCTTAGCCATTCCCTTGTTGCCCAGGTTTGTTCCCCACCAAAAGCGTGACTTCCAGCAGCTGGAGGAGAAGGCAATGCACTAAGAATGCACGGAGGGGATGAGGAAAGTTAATTTTCAAATACTGCTGATGAGTTTCTTGGCTGTCAGCTGCTTCCATTAGGCAGAAACCTAGTGAGTTCCAATTTGTGCCTCCAAAAAATGCTGAAAAGTTATCTGCTGATGCATTATTAAATCTGTAGGGCCAAATTTTCTGCCAGTGTAAAAATTCCACTGATGGCATCCAAAGATTTGGCCCATTATTAGAGAGTTCATTAGGATTAATTCTTTGTATTGGCACTATAATTTATTTGGAAGACTAAGACGCCCAATTATTTTGAGAAAATGCTGGTAGATACCTATTCAATCACAGAGTTATTTTAAAATCACTGAAAACTAGTGATTGCTGTATGAGAGAAGCACTGGGTGAGAAGACAGAGGAGTGAGTGGTAAAATCCACTCAGAAACATGAAGTAAATTTTACTCACCAGTGCTTTCAGAGCCTGCTGGTGTTCTCAGGCCATAAACACCAGTGGGAATGTAAAGTCCTAGTGGGCCACTGCCCTGATCCTGACAGCTTCCTAAACACCTGAAACAGGGCAGTGCTGAAAGCTGAGGCATGCTGGATCAAATGGATGAATTTCAAATTGATGCTGATTCTCCTTACAGCGTAGCAAGTAAAGTGTTTTACCTACTATTTTCTTGAAGCAGCAAAGACTTTCTGTCTTTTGAGCTTCCAGCATTTCTGCCTCACATTGTTTTTTTGCATTCAGTAAGGTTACACTGCACTTGTTTTGCTGTGGTCAAGGAAAGAATCATTCTAAATGATTTTTGGAAGGATAAAAAGCCATTACAGAAGCTGTATTTTATTTTATCGTCACTTAATCTTAGAGTTTGCTGCAAGGACTTGCTTGGCCCTAGTCATAGGTTATTTACTGGAGAGATGGGTTATGGAATTATTTGGTAAAGAGAGACAGCAGCACCTTTTTATTTCTCTTGCTGTATCCATAAATCTAACAGCTTTTAAACCTGTGATGGTCAACAAGGCACTGATTGCTTTAACTGCAGGCAGACTGGGCTGAGACCAGTGGAATCTTCCCTGAAACATCCCAAATTTCAGGTGCTCTTTGAGAAAATCAGTGTTAGATGGTACTTCCTGGGCTAAATGAAGAGAGGTTTAATGGGAGTTAATGTCCCTGACCTGCACATCCTCCTGCTGGCCCTGCTATTTACTGCCCCTGAAAGGTGCTAACGAAAGCCTGGCAGCTCTACTGGGGCTGAAATTCTTCCCTGTCATTTTCTTCCATTTTAACTTTTTAACTTCCATTTAACATTTTAACTTCCATTTTAACATTTTCCCTAGGTTGGCAGCAGGCTTAAGAAACATCATGAACAGTAAGAATTGATCCAGGAATGGTGAAATGTTTGAGATCCACTGGAGAAGCACTCTTGGAAGGCACATGCCACGACATCAGAGGTTGGGTGGGACTCCTGAGGCTTCCCAGAGCTTTGTGGGGATGTGTGAACGAGACCTGCCTGCCTTGTTCGTTAGTACCAGTGCTGGAGTTTCATAAAGAACGTGGTTTTTATCCACATTTGCTCTGCACCAAAGCTGTGCTTCTACTGGAGATGGGTTTCCAGTACTGAGTCTTTTAAACTCTCACTTCAAAGGTGGCATTATTGCCAATAAGCTGGTTTTGTGTTTCATGATTGATATGCTGTACCTACATAATCCTGGAGTTTACCAGAAAACCTCAGCTAACCAAAGAAAGCAGCAGTACAGGTGACCATTTTTAGGTGATTATCCTCAACAGTGAACTATTTGCTTGAGTTGACGCATTTCCTTTTTAGCAGCATTGCCTGGGTTTCCAAAGGCTCAGTGAAGCTGAGCTGTTTGGAGTTCTGTCCAGTGCTGAGGGTGTGAGCTGCAGGGAGCCTGGCTCCTGTCACCTGCCAATGGCTTGGTCACGTCTGGGACTCCCCTTTCTGGAGCTCAGCTCGCTCATCTCTTGGTTACAGGTGTTAGCACTGACCTTTGGGCAGTGCTGTTTGATTTAGTGATGAGCTGGGGCTCGTTAGCAGTGTTTAATTATTCATGCCCACCCACACCTTTCTAAAAGCGGAGCTTAGCAGTGACAGGGGATTTTGGGCTGCTGCATTCTCACGCGCCGAGACCCCAAAGCTGCTGCGTACAGCACGAGGGGAAAGGCCAGGAACAGAGCAGGAAGGAGGCACAGCAGAAGTGCAGGAGGAAGAAGAGCAGGAGGCACAGGAGGTGCTGAGGTGCTGCTCCAGTACCACAAAGGGCCAGCTGGAGGGAGAAGAGATGGAGAACCAGCGCTAGTGCAGGTATGTGTGAGGTGTGATGCGGGAGAGGTGCTGAGGTGCGTGCCCGGAGCGCTGGGGCTCCGCACAGAGAGCAGGGCAGGGTGTCTGCACCTCCAGCACCAGCTCTGCTGCTCTCATACAAACACCAATTCTCTGCTGTGGCTGAACAAGCTGCATGGGAAGGAGTGCCTGACACCTCCAGGGCGCTTTGAGGGCTCCACTGGCTACACCACTGAACATGAAAGGTGAACGGGTACCTTGCCATTCCTTCGGCAACATTTTGCTTTATTTTGTTCCTGATAGAAATAAAACTTATTCTTGTCTGTGACAGCTTAAGAATTAAGTGGTTCCTCACCTTTTCTACGGTCTTTTTGTGCTGTGTTGCTGGTTGGTTAAAAATATATTTGATTTTTCTCGCCTGTGGAAACAAGCACAACTGAAGAAAAAAGCTTGCTAGGAATAAATTGGCACCTCTTTCTATGCAGTGTTAAATAAGATTAATAGAAAGGTTTTCTTAACCTTGTGCTCTTGAGAAGTGCTTTGAGCCCTTAACTTCTACTGGCACGATTCCATGTGTCTCTGCTTTCTTACATTACTTTTCTCGTGTCACCCCTAAAATTGTCAAGTCAAAATCAACATTAAATTTGAAGAATTGCATCTCCCGAAGACAGAGCTTCACATGTCTTTTGTGCACAGTGAAAATACTTGTGGAAATTGCTTTCTCTGGCCTTAAACCATTTTTCATTTTTAGAGATCATGTGAAAGAACTTAATCCAAATGAGATTTTCAGCTTCAGTTTTTCCAGAGTATTCTTCCCAACATCAATCATGATGTGTAAAGCGGCCTAGCACACTTCTTAATGAGCCATGCGTGACAGGACTCGTTTTTCTTTGGGAACAGGAAATGCAAAGTGACGTTAAGAATCAAGTTATAAAATTCATAGTAGGGATTGAGTTACTTATGATTCCATTACTCCAGCGCTGGGACAACACCAGACATCTTGTTATTCTAAATGCAGCAGAAAAAAGGAATTTTCAGGGATGCCTTTTGCTTTGATTCTTATATGAAACTCTGGCAATTTTTCGGAAATGGTCAAAAGGCATGAACAGTACTGTCCAAAATCAGAGTATAAGGCTTGGAAAACAGAGATGAGGAATTTTAAAGCAATTAAATGTACTTAAAAGTTATTTTTATTTTTTGCCTCAGTTTTGGAGCCTTCAGTGTTTGCTCATTTCAATTTTTCACTCTTTTCCTCACAGCCAAGAGAGCAAGGTTTGGATTATTTTTTATGTAGTAACATAAAATTCACTTTTCTCACCACTGCGTGCTGGGAAAACACGCACACACCAAAATCTCAGGAGATGGGAGGCTCGTAGCTATTTTTACAAAGGTAACAGATACTGCTGAAAAACTTATTATATTCCTGCTTAGGGGAAGGGCAGTTTGGATTCTCCTTAGTTTGGGAAATACATTGTGTTGGCTTTGGGCATCGCTGTCAGGATGTAAACATGCTGGAGAATAAAAGGCCTAGGTGGTAATACATATGAGGAAGGATGGAAAGAGCTGGACTCTCTGAGTCTAGAAGCAGTAAGATGGAAAGTGAAGAAAACAGTTTTTCAGTCCATAAAATACTGTTGAACTTGCTCAGTGCCTTCATGATGTATCCTAGAAGTTTAAATTTAACCCCTGAAGTCAAATGGCCGGGCTTCAAGTCTAAACCCAAAATCTGAGACGCTTTGCAGCCTTATGAGGTAAGAAAAAACACTCTGGCTTTTGCTGTTCCTTTTTTACTGTTCTGCTCCTGAGATTTTGAGCTTGTGAATGACAAATATTTTTAACTAAAGTTCCTTGGTCTTCGGGCAAACCCTTGATTGTCTCGTGGTAGATTCCAGAAAAACAAATGAGAGTTTGGGCACACAGGGTGGGTGTCAGGATAGCTCAAAGATGCTGATGCAGTTTCCTAAACTTCAATGAACCTGCTGGCACTGCTCCATAGAATGTCACTCAATATTATTTCACTTGCACAGGATCAAACCCAAAGGGCTCAAGCATTATACTGAAACTGTGACAGAATTAACAGAGGGGAGCTGCTTCCTGCAAAGACTAACAGATCCAGACCATCAAAAGATGGAGCTATGAAAGAAATTTCAGCAGAGTTTCATCTACCAGGATATCTCAGGCGTTGCTTTAGTTATTTCTTAGAGTTTAAATCACTGATCTTCATCCCCCATCGAGCAGCAGAGCTCCCCTAACATCAAGGAAACTGTCCTAATTCAGACTTGCTGAGAATATTTAAACTTGCTGTGAATTGTAGGAAAGAGTCAGAGATAGTTCTTACTCTAAAGTCGCTTTGTATCTTTCCTGTGGGCAGTTCCCTCCCTGATGTGTTACGGTACCTTCAGTGTTTCTTGACTGGTTTTTCCACCAGGGTGTGCAGAGGTAATGATGTCCATGGGGAGAAAGGAATGGAGAGCTGCAGCAGCTCAGTGGAACAGGTCTGGATTTGGGTCTGGCTCTGCTGCTGCTGCAGGTGGTGTAATGCACCAGCACAGCTGCTGTCTGGTGTGATCTGAAGTACTTGTTTTGGGATGGGGATCCTGAACCACAGCCAGCAGCTCCTCCAGCGCTGGGAGGTTTGCCCCAGGTGCTTTATGTACAGGCCATCTTCAGGAACAATTCCTCCCTCACAAACATCTCCAGAATCAGTTCCTGACAACATACACTCGAGCCAGTACAGCCCCACTGAGGGAAGAACTGCAATACTTTAAAGTGACTCATGCACAGTAATTTAGAGGGTGGCTGCCTACAATTTCCAGGTGCCATCAATCTCCTTGGTAAGATAATTTCCTGCCTTCATATCTACGGAGGAGGAAAGGATACACCATGAATTTCTGATGATGGGAATGATACTTAGCCTTTAGATAGTGTTTTTAGCCTTCAAGCAGTTTACAGCTGAGCCTTAATGTTCATCATATCCTTCAAAGTCGTTAAATGTTAATATTCCCTTTTTATAGAGGGGGAAGTTGAAGGGAAGGAGTTAGCTAACTTTCTCAGAACTTTGGGAAGAGTCATGGGAGTACATTTCAAGCCTTGTGTCTAGGTTATGTATCCCTTCTTTCTCTCCAAGGAAAAATCCCTTCTCTGTTGGTGCCAGAGTTTCCTGGGTAAGGCCTTCAGCAGCCCTGGGCAGGAATCAGTGTCTGCCACAGGGGTGCTGACTTACAGTGACTGCTCTGCATCATCATTGAGACATTTGTAAGCCAGGAATGTGAAAACTTCTGAAAAAGGTTCCTAAATGCTGCTTGATTCAATAAACATGAGCTACTGAAGTGGTTCTAAGAGATGTCAAGTGGTTCTCTGAGAGACACCAAGACTTCAAAAAGCTTCCAGCCACCAGCAATGTGAGCATGTGGGTGGAATCCTACTTGATTCACTCCTGTTGGTTTTTAACATTAACTCCAGTGAACTTCAATGAAAATCTTGGAGGTAGCATTTGTACCTTTCCTATTTCAAGATACATATTTATTTTATTTCTGTCTTCTGTAGCTTCTAACTTTCATATATCCTGAAACAGAAATACAGCTGAAGGCTGCAGATACAGGAGGTTTCTTTTGAAGCAGTGGGGAGTCTGCCAGGGAGGCAGAAGTGGAAAGCATTGATATTTGTTTAGAGAACCCTGGTGTCTATCAGAAATATGTTTTATTCATAGAAGACAACTCATAAAAGGTCAGAAAAATAGAAGAAAGCTCATTTACTCCATTCAGTTAAACAGAAAATTGGCACTGTGGAATAGAAGTGCCGACCAATTGAACGACCCTTTTTTAATGTGTTGATTTAAAAGTTATATTTTAGCATATTTTCTTTTAAAAAATATTTTCATTGACATCTTTGTTCAACACACAAAAAAATTATAAACATGTTTTAAAAATTGAGAAATATTGAATTATATTTTAATTTTTTCCACTTTGAGCCTACTTCTAGTCAGCTAGAAGAGCAAAATTATTTTTGCAGCTCAGCTTTTGGATCAACTTAGTTTAATTTAATTTCTAAGTGCTTTAAAGGCAAGCATTGTAAAAATTCAAAGTTTTTAAGTTTCATGTTCATTTGCCTATCCTGTAGAACTTAACAGTTTTAAATGACACAAACTGTGCCACCTTTTATCTTTCCAAAATAAAAATCAGCTAAATGCTAGAGGTCAAACTGGGCCAGAACAGGGTTAAAAGTGACAGGAAAGGGGGAAAATGGGCACAGAGGGATCTCTACTGAAGTGTGTGTGGTGAAATCATTCCCAGATTTGGTGTTTCTGGGAATATTCATACAGGCACTCTCCCATATTCTGTTCACAGAATTCGTAAGAATTTTTTTAAGAAGAGCTTTTCCTTCTGCTGAATTAGGCCACAACAGGCGAGTTGGCTAAAAAGCAGTGAGAAAGGAGACAGATGGACATTTGCACACAGCCATGCTTGGAATAACAAGATTTTCAGTGGAAGTTAGGCTTAGGAGATGGGCTCCAAGTAGCAGTAGCCTTCAGAGCCCAAACACAGCTCTGCCCCTCTAAACCATCTCCCCTTCCCCCTCCTCCTTGGAAGCATTACAGGAGATGTGATAAGTAAATATGAGCTTAATATAGCTGTTTACTAAAGCTCTTGGGGAAAGTCTAGCAAAATATGCTTTCATAAATAAACCAGAGCTAATTAAGAACCACTTGAAAAGCTAGCACAGGGGAAGGATGGGAAAAAAATTACCATGGAACGTGTGTGTGGTTAGCAGAAGCGTAATTCCAGCTGGGATGAGACAGAAACCTGACTGGGAGCTGGATTTATCCATTCTTTCTTGTGTTGGGTAGACTGCTATTAAACAAATCATGCCATTAAATTTGATTGAACTACTTGACAATGATAATGGCAACAGAACAAGGCCTTTCCTGAGTAACCTGCAGCTAAAAATCTGATAAATGTCTGATGAAGCTGGACAGAGGGCTACTGTGTAACTACAAGGAAGATCAATCTCAATGCATGTGTTTATTTTTCAAGCCCAAAGCAGTGAATTGTTTGTGAAATAGAAGGGATTGGTTCCCTGTAATAAAGTGGGAAATGCTTGCACCTTTCCTGACCTGGGATTCCTGTGGCAGAGTTAAAAGGAAAGCAAACCTGTCCGCAGAGGTTTGCTGTGCGGATTTCAGTGCTTGAAGGTACAAGGGTATGGCAAATACAGGGGAAGGGTTCCCAGGACCGTGTCCTGTGATGTTCTCTGGCTGTGCACATGGAGCACATCTGACTGCCAGTGCTTGCTTTTCTGCCTTGTCAAATCTGCACCATCATTCTTTGGTTTGGATCTGCCCATGGTTTAATGTGACCTCAGTGCTGCAGCACACATCATCATACCTGTCATATCTGTCTCACCTCTTGGGAGAATACCCTGGGAACATCTGGAATCAAAAGTGAAGAGCTGCAGATACTTTGTGTCTCACAGGAAACCTTTGTGCCTGTGTGCTGTGGAAACAGCTCGTTTGTTCTTGCCCTTATTCCCTGGCACACAGCACTGCCACGATCCCTCGTGATGAGGGTGGGGTGCATTGCTCTTCCCAGCCTGATCCTAGCAGGATTCTGAGCACAGGGAGACCCCAAAGCCTGCAGTGTATTCCTTAGGAGGACTGTCCAGCACTGAGACATTCCAAAGCTGGAGCTGCTGCTCAGGTCTAGGGTTTTGATCCAAGAGCTGCTCTGCTCTGCACTGAGGTTTGCTGCTGCTTCAATCTGCAGTGTTCTGTTCAGGCACAGCCCGGCCGGTGCTCTGCGTGGGAAACCTGCACAGACACAGTTCCCTTCCGTGGGACCTGAGCTTCCCTGCCAGCTTCTCCTGGAGACTGGGCAGTCTTGGCAGCAGCTAAGCTGGGGTTAGCCAGGCCTACCCTTTTCTCCTGGTTTAGGTTCTGCAGGACTGATAAAGGTCAGTTCTCTACTCCTCTCTTTTTTCTATTACATGGAACAGAGTCTGGTCGTAGCAAGACCTATGGCTGTTGGCTTGTGAGGTGAGAATTTAGGTAAGGACCAAGAAGCAGAACTATTCATTCATTGAAAATAAGACATTTATAGCAATTTTAGTGCCTCGTGGTATGGGCAAGTGGAGAACTGGTGTTTTGTCTTGATATGGCAAAACCCCCAAATTATTTGTCCTATTGTCCAGGCAAGGAACAGCTCTTGGGCATTGTAGGCTCTACAACCATGCACCACAAGGTCTGTTCTTCTCAGAGTGAATTTCTTACACCTTTGGGCTGTGGAAGAGCAACATGGAATGCTGCTGGAATGACCTAAGAAGTGCCAAAGTCCCGTGGATGAGATGGGCTGTCCTGTCCATGTGCTGCAGGGCCCTGTTTGAGTCAAATACTCTCTGCTCACATTTCCTTTGCTCAGGCAGACTTGTGTAAGTCTCCTGTTCTGGAAATCCATCTGTATTTGCTTTCACAGTTTGGATATTTCCAATGGTATTTCATATTCATGTTCTGCAGCTTTGGAATTCCAAAGTGCTGTCGAGCTCCATGATTTCACCAGGACTGCCGAGGTGGCATTTCCAACCAGCTGCTGGCAGAAACACTGCATGGCACAAGGGAGGAAAACTGAACTCAGATAATCTGTTGCCTTTACACAATCTGCCTGCTGAATTAATTCCACTGAGTGCAAACAGGTGGAAGGAAGGTGAGAACATCAGAAAGCTTTTGTTAAATGGCAATCCTTAACTCCATTTTCATTGTGAGGATCAGGTTTTGGGTGTGCCCATTGTGTCTGGAGCCTGTGCTGTGCACTGGGGACATGAGAGGCAAGTCTGATTCCATTTGCTTTTGGGATTTGAGGGGTGGACATGCTAAAAAGGTGTAATAGATGGCATTGATTCATGCTAACTAAATTGTAATTATTTGGAAAGTTATTATTATAAAGCAATAAAGAGAATCTGTGTTACAAGGCAGATGTGCCCCTTTACAGACGTTGCATGTTAAAATTAAGGTACAGGATGTAGTTTTGAGATCAGTGATGTCCCAAAATGAAATCGACCTTGAGATGGACAAAGTCAGAATGACTTTAAGCATAGGGCCTGAAAATTATGAAATGTAAGACTGTTTAGTGGACTTACATAACACAACACTTAGCACACACATGCAAACCTGTGAGGTTATCCAGAGGACAGTGAGGATGAGTGTGAGCCTTCATCCAAAGACCCCCAAAAGAGAACTGGAGACCCCCTAACAACAAGTGAGGCCATGAGGAACAGTGACATAAAGTCAAAAAAATCAGAAATAGGAGGAGACTTATGGGAAACATTAATGAATATGTATAAGCACACAGTATATAAATTTAGCTTGAATTGTTTTGTTTTATTTTGTATGTGAGATGGGGTGAGAAGCCCTCTCCATACCCCAGTCAGTTTTGCTTATGCTTTAATCATACTTAATTACTGGCAAATTACATACATAAATTGTAATTTTTTACTAAATTGTATGCTTTTACTAAATTGTATGGTTTAACTAAATTGCATTATTTTGTACCAAATTGCTGTTCAATTCACTAAATTGTATTCATTTTTAGTTAAACTGCTGTTAATTCAATAGACCTAGCTGTCTAATTTCAATTTCATTCATAACAAAGGCAAGGTTATTGTAAGTTTTTAGTCCCTTCATTCAAGGGTTGTTTTGTACCTCAGAACTCCCTGATGAGTTAAGCAGTTTTTTGATTTGTTTTTTTTCCCTTTAACACATGAGCTACCAAACTGGACTCCACACTTAGTGCCATACACCTCACTTGTGCTCAGTGTTACCCTTTTGTACCTCCAGAAGCTAAATACCCTCCAGCTGTATTTTCTATCTGTATCTATCATTTATTTACACTTGATAAAGGGTCACAGTCACCTCTGACCACCTCTGCATGATGCCAGAGGCACTCCTGAGCTGCCTTGAAATGCACCACTGCCATTTCTGGAGAGAAAGGTGTGCCCTGAAAAGCTGAACTCATTCCCAGTTTCAGGGACACGTAAGGAATCGGGGATCTGTGTTATCCCTTTGCCACGTTTCTTCACCCTGCAGCGAGCACAGACTTGATTTATCCTGCAAGGTGCTGAGCCTGGCCTGCTGTAATTAGCCTTAGGTAGATGTGAAATGAGCTCCATGACATCATAGCTGGCTTCTTCTGCTTTTCCTGTATTTCTGAGGCATCTTTATTACTCATTGTGCTGAATCTGTGATTTGTAGTTTCTATATTTAGCGGTTTCAGAATCTCTCTTTACTGGAATAAATGTTGATTTCACTGCTTGATCCAGGGGAGAGAAACTTCTAGGACATGTTGTCATTCCTTGGTGCTGGAAGCTCACTGTTCACCTCATCTGCTGATCTGTTGGTGCAGCAAACTCTTTGTGTCAGATGTAGATCTGTGCTGGGGTTTTTTTTTAAGCCTGGTTTTCTACTTTCTCCGTCAAATTTGTAATCCATTGAATTGCTTTCACCTAAGACCACTTCATATTTTTGATAGCCTAACGTAGGAAGTAATAAAGTTGCCTAGAAGCTGGGATAAATTGTGGGGTTTATTTGTAAGAAGCTTATGTATCCTTTGCCAACATCTGGCAGCTCAGCTGGAGCAGGTGAGAGCTGCCCTGAGGTGCAGGATGTGCTGCAAACACCAGCCTGTCCCCCCTGGGGAAGGGAACCTCAAGAGAAATCTGCAGCTGGAGGTGGAAGGAGCTCTTTTGGTCACCCCGCCTAATCTTGATTGCAAATAACTGGATTTTTCCCCTTGTTTCCCTCCCCACCCCCTCATTTGTTATTGATAATGTTTTTGTCAAGTGGAGGATTGTTGTGTGGTTTCTGTCAATCTTTTCTGAGTGCAACTGGTTCAACACATCGTAGGTAATTTCAAAAAAAATATATTCTGATTTTCTTTTCTCTAGATTATTTTACCTTTTTCTTTCTTTTCTGTGAAATGCAAAATGAGGGCAGTGTATCAGCTCACAACAGCTGAGTGAAATAATTCTGCTAGACCTCCTGTGCTTTATATAAAATATCCTGGAGCCAATATTAATTGGCTTATCCAATTGGAAGGTAACTCTGCTCTCTGTTCTTTTCTCCCCCAATTCAATTTTTAATATAATCATTCCCATCAGCATTATTTTCAGGTTTTCTTGATTTTTTTTTTTTCTCCTAAATGTAAGTGTGCCAGACTAATTGGAATGGTGGGGAAGAATTTTAAGGATGCTCCCATTCATCCACAGTTCTACTGAAATGTAATTAAGTAACAAAGATAACGATGTCTCATGCATGAAAATTTTGATGACCCATATTCGTAATAGTCACACATTGTGGATTAGGTAGCTTTGATATCTCTTAACCCTCATTCTGACCTGTTCTCAGATATTTTTTTAAGTTCTTCAGGGTGAATTATTGGTGGGGACCATGGAATTGCAGAGATATTAGTTATGGGAATTGGTTTCCCAGCTGTTTTCTCTGGTTAATCAGAGTTATTCCCCCTTGCCTGCTGCTTTCCCCAAAGTGCTACAGACACGGGGAGAGGGGAGCAGACACAGCTCAGGCACCTCACAACTCCCTGGGCAAGGCTTTCATTAACTCATGGAGGGTATTTCAGAGTTTCAGCTTCTCAATTAAATAGCACAAGACTATTTCTTTGGGCTTACAGCTTGAGCTGTATCCTGTGCTAGATTTTATCCAGCATTCCCACTGAAGTCAGCTGTATTTGTTGTTACAAGCTCAGGGATTTTTTTCTGGATGACAAGTTTTTCTGGCTGATGGCTAATCAGCATATCATCAATAAACACCTCTTTATGCTGCCTTGCACTGCTTAAACTTAGCAGCATTTAAAATTCAGAAATCTTATTTCTTTTTGTATGAAAAAAGCCACAAGAGAAAGGCGAGCAAGGGCTGCTTGCATGATGAACCCAAAGCACTTTTCAGACATGTTGATTTTGCTGAGGTTCCTTTTTCTTGCCTTTCTCCTGTGCTGGTGTGAGAGCTTTGGGCAGCACTGAGCCTGTGCCTGCCCTCCATAGAATAAATGCTGCTGCTCTGCTCTCTGCACGGGGAGATGACACCATGGGCTCATTTATGTCCTAACTGGGTCAATCTGACTTTTCCAGAGTGTGTCCATGCCTGCTCCTGTGTTTATCCATCCCCAGCAGCAGCAGCACAGCAATTCCAGCCTCCCCAGGGGACATTGCCACTGCTCTGGGCTCCCTGGGGAACGAGCTGTTTGCCAGCACTCCTGGCCTTCTCATCCAGCCTTCTCAGAAGCTCTTGCCTTTCTGTGAGGCTGAAGATTTGTAAGAATCCTACCTAAGCTGCTTTTTGGCAGAGGTTAATGGAATTAACTGGAGCGCTTTATTTTTGTAAATCAGACCTCTGTACATCCTCGTTTGCAAAGCTGTTTCCCTGCTTTCCTCTTCATTTCCCACTGAGGATGCCTTTGTCCTCAGGGAGAGGGAACAAATGAATTTTTCACTCATCTTATTCCAATTCTCTCTTTCCACTCAGCAGCATTTAAAAAGCTCTGTTTTCTATAAACACACTGCTAGGGCATTCCATGCTGCATGTTAACCTGGGTAATGGAATGGTGCAGCAAACACGTGTTAACTGTGCTTACATTACATAAAGAAACAGAAGGAAATTATCTTTTCATTTTTCATCGAGTGTAAAAGACTCTGGGATAAATGGAGTTTCACGCTGAAAAGGCAGAGAGTTCTGATTTTAATTCATGGCTAAGTAATCATGTTAAATGAAGATCAGTCAGCTCAGTGCAAGCTACTTTTGAGCAGAACTTGTTTGTTGAAAATCACTTCTGTCTGTACTGTCAGGCAGGTATTTAAGACTTCACAAGGTGCACACACCACTAGAAAATTCTACAGTAGCGTAGAAAACTTTTCCACTTACTTCTTCCAACCATGTTTCAAGGATTCAGTGGTACCAGCCATCATTTCAGACCTATGGAGGTCAATAATTTACAGCATTAGTTTTCTTTGAGTCACTAACTTCACCTCTATTTTAATAGGAAAGGAAAAGGGGAAGGATATTTCCTGGTGGTTAAGACATAAGGGAAAACACTACTTTTTCTTCTCTTAAGAATAATCTGATCTCACTTTTCAGTAAAGCAGCTATGTTGGGGACTGTGTGTTGTCAATCTCAAAAACTATTTTGGTAAATGATCTTCTGTAACTTTTTGATTTGTTCTCTGTGAAGCCCAAGAAGCTGGTTTAGATGAGCTTAAGACATGTGCTATAATTACATTATAATTACATAAAACTTGTATTATTCATCATCCTACAGCAAATTGTACTGGGACTCACAAAGTGAAGCATCATCTTTCAGACAAGCCTTGTTTCTAAGTGTTCTATGCCTACAGGACAGAGAATTTGCTCTTTCTCTTGCTATCTACTGAATTGTGAGAGTGCTGAGGAGCCCAAGCTAGGTTTGAGTGTACCTGAATAGTGCCTTAAATATTCATGGCAACAGTGATCCAAGAAAATGCTGAAATACTTTCAGTTATTTCAGTGTAATAAGGCAGCAGAATTACAGCTCAGGAAATGACTATGGAAACTCTGCAAAATTGGATTTGGGTTCCTAAACCTTCCTCTGCAGGGATGAGCTCTCAGTATTGGGTGGCACATCCACGGGGACACCTCCCACTGCTCCCAGCCCCAATGTCCAGCCTGTCCCTGGGCACTGCCAGGGATCCAGGGGCAGTGTGCCAGGGCCTGCCCACCCTGCCAGGGAGGGATTCCTTCCCAAAAAATGGCTTTTGAGCAGCTAAGCAAGTCCAAGGGCCTAGGGAATTACCAAAAGGAAATTTTTGGAGCTATTTAGCGTCATTGAGAAACACCAAGGAGAAGCTTCAAATATGGCTTGTGTGACCAGGTGCTGGTAATAAGTGAATTGCTTATTTGCAGACAAGTGAAGATAGCAATTCTGCTTATAAAGATATTCTTACTTCATTTTCTGAATGATTACTAATTGATTTGCAGAACTGGAGCTGTTGCCAATTGTTTCCTCTTTTCATTTATCACACAGATTAATTTCTGACCATTGGTAACTGTGAAGAATGTTGTCTTCTAGCCCAAAACCACAAAAACATCCATTTTAGATCTTACAAGTATGAAGTCTGCTCTGAACATTCATATGAAACAATGAGATAAAGAAGTGAAAATAGAAAAGCGACAGATTTCTAGAACTTGAACAGCTTTTTTCAAACTGGCTCTTTATGGAACCCTGATAGCCAAATGTTCTTTGCTGACATCTTGCTAAGCTGTGTCACGTTCCTGGAAGGCTGAGATGTGTCACCACTCCCCACTGCTGCCCTGGAGCTGTTATTTCCAGCCTGGTGGGCACACAGGGCCTTTCTGTGTGAGCCTCCTGCTGTGGGACAGTCCTGAGCAGGATGGAAGTGCTTGGGAAAAGGTGCAGAACTCATGTGCCCAGAACTCAGGCTGTTTCTGTCTCTCCAGGTGGAGCTGAATTCTTCTCCTCATGGGGTTTCTACCTCATTTTCTCTAATGCTCCCTTGAGGTGCTTGGGCTGAGCCAAAGGAAGGAACTGATCCAGCCCAGCAGTAACTTTTTAAGAACTTTAAAAAGCAGGAAAATTACTTTTTGAGTGAATGATGGCGCTGTGTGAAACCCCAAATCCTGCTCAGTGTGCTCAGTACCAGGTCTAGCAAGGGACAGAGAGAAAATCCAGAGTCATCTTCATCAGTCTGTAATTAGGTCAGCCTAAAGTAACTGTGAAGCTGCAGCCTGGAGTGGAAAAGATCAGTAAATTCTCCTCCTTGATAAGAGTTTCTCTCTCATTATCTACTCTGCTAATTGTCCTGAAGGCCTTGGAGAGAGCAGATGGACTTTAGATCTCCTTGTGTCAGCAGCAGGGGCTGGCTGAAGGCTCAGCCCTCTGTCCCTGGAGCTTTGCTGGGTGCTCTGAGCCTGCTGGCACTGCTCCTTCCCACCCTGCTCCTCCCTGCTGGCCCCTGGCCCTGCGCTGCTGCTCCTGGAGCTTTGTGCCTGCTCTGGCTGCTCTGGGCTCTGCTGTCAGCAGGAGCCTTCACAAGGAGCTTCGCCCTGAGGATGCTTCTGAGCCAGCATAGTTAAAACAAGGAAACCAAAATCACAGAGAAATGTGGTTACTTTGGGTTGTGCTGAAAATGGAACTTTTCATCAGCTGGATGAAAGGAACCGAGTTATTTCAAAAAGAGAGTGGGGAACTGGGTAGTTAAGATGCTGTGTTGGAACAGCGGTAATGAACTTTAAATCACAGCTCTACCTGCTTTGAAAAGAACAGATTTCATAAAGAACACCACAGCAAAGCCTCCCAGCAGTCTGTCTCTCTCCAGCTGCCCATCTCAGGCACAGCCCAGGGTTTAAGAGCTGATTTTCTAAAACCTGTTTCTAGAACAGTGTCCCAGGCATAGGGAAAATAGCTAAATGATCTGTCTTCATCTTTTCCTAGAACAAAGAGGGCATCAAAGCCTCACTGGTGCTTTGTCAGGCTAAGCAGAGGTTTCCTCTGGAGGAGGGAATCATTAGCAGTGCTCACAGGTACATCAGAGACCTCAGAGTGGTACCTGAGCCTGGTACCTTTTAATGCCCCAGGTCTCTGTGCATCTCCTGGGCGTCTGTGCTGTCCCAGCACAGCTGCTGCTGCTTCCCCTCCCTGCAATGCTCTTCCCTAGACTCTGTTCTCCAGGCAGGAGGAGAGACTTGAACGTGCAGGAGCTTGGATTGTCCTAAAAGGTCATTTTTTTCTATTCTATTCCCAATCTTCTGTGTTTTCAGACTCAGACAGTGGTGTGTCCTTAGCCCCTGTGGGCACAGGTGCTCAGAGGAGTTCCAGGAAACACCTCTGGTTATCATTAGCCAAAAGAAGTGAGGGGATCATGGGCTGGCACTGAAGCTTTTTCTTCTTTATAACAACCTAGAACACATCTGAAGGAGACATGAGCCCTGACTAACTCTAGATGTGGGAAAATTCTTCCCAACAAAAAATTTGCTTTGTACTGTAATTGCTGATCTTGCACTGTTGGGAGGGTAGATTCTAATGCTAAATTAATAAAATTTTCATTTGTATTATTTTTTTCAGTATTGGTGATCAATAAAATAATTACTCTGTCTTGATGTTTAATTCCAAATATATATATTAAAAAAAAAGGGATGATATTATATTAGTGTTGTCTGGGTGAGTCATGTGGGAGGACTCAAGTTTCATGACTGCTCAAGAAGATAGCCAATTTGGCTTTCATATAAATGTGAAATGTTTTAAAAGAATAAGTTTGTGACTCAGGCCAGGAAAACATTATCACTCATAAAAGTATGGGGAGCTGAGAGAAGAGGGGTTGGTAATAAGGTATCAATTTTAACAGGCTGTTCTGGAAGATCTGCATGATTTGGGCAATCCCAGTTGCAGCCAGAAAATGCAGATTGTGTCTGTGCAGAGCTGCTGCACAGAGGGTTTGTTCCTGCATCTCTGCAAGAATGGATTTCTATTGCACTCTTGACAGGGAGCACATTCTTTGAGCTAATCTTCATATTCTGCATCCTGGAATTTACATTTGTATAACGAGGCAATATAGATCTCATAAGCATCTCCCTGAGCAAAACGCTCCCTCAGATTTTTTTTAACTTCACGGTTTGGCTTTCTCAGAGACTCTGGACATGGGGCCCTTTGTGTAGCTGACTAATAGAACTGTCATTATTCCTTTCTGCTTTAAAGGGAACACTGCATCATTCCTTTTTTACATTCCAAGTCATTTTTAAGGCATAAAAAATAGATGGGTTACAGTCATCCCTGTATTTTGAAAGGCTCTTGTTTCCACATAGAAATTGCTTCACGTTCTACTCTGAACAGTAATGTTGGGTCACTGAGTGTGTGTTTGAAAGATCATCTCCTTCTGATTAGGAACAAGTATTCCAGCTCTTCTGAAGCTGAAATTTGGAGCTGCTTGTGTTTCATTTCCCTGAAGCTGACTGGAGAATCCAGCCACACCAAGGGAAGGTTTCCCCACTGATCCAGCAGCTGTATGAGGAAATGGCAGCACTGCTGCCTCATGGGCTGTGCATTAATGCAGATATATTAAAAGCATTCTGAAGACATTGAATTGGCAGAATCCTCATATTGCTAAATTAAACACAAATGAAGGTTTAATTGCTAAATCCAGACCTCTCCTGCATTTTAAAGCTTTTTCTTTGCTCTTAGTGTTGTGAGAGAAGTACTAGCATAGCATATTAAATTAATGTTTCTTCTGGAAGGCACAGTGGTAGTCTGGAAGTCTAAAACTGTCTTGCAGAAGTGAATAGAAAAACATTCCAAAGCTTTGCAGTTTAATTACGAGCTGCCCAACGTTCCTGGGCAGGGAATGGATGCTCTCACTGCCTGCTGTGCCTTCAGTGTCCTGAGCAGGGGAGGGATTTCTTGTCCCCCAAGGGTCTGTTTAAGGAAATAGTGGAGAAGTGGAGATGGCTGTGAAGGGCTGGAAACAGTGAGTGTACGACTTTTCTACACTCTTGCTTTTTAGCACAGATTTAAAGATCCATTTGTAATCTCTTTTTCCTTTGAAGTGTATGCAGGACCCACCATGCACTTTGGTTTAGATTTGCAAAACTGCAGGGATTTGGTGAGTCTCTAAGGCTTTTTTTGGTGCCTGATCTTCAGAGGGAGCAGGGCAGGGGCAGGGCAGGAGCAGGCAGCAGCCCCCATGGCTGTGTTTAGTGCAGGGTTTAGATGGGGAAGGGTTAAGGGAGGAGGAGAAGAGCTGTCCCTGCACAGGGCACAGGCACTGGTGTGGAGGGAGAGGAATAGAAACAGAGCTTCCAAGGGGGATTCTGAACACCCTGTCCCCCACCCATCTCCCTCCTCCTTTGCTGAGCTCCTGCCCCAGCCTTCCCTGGGGGCACAGCTCACACACAGGCTTCCCTGGGCTTGGGAGAAAGGAGAGCTCACAGACCTTCCCTGCCTGCAGACTTTATTTTGTGCTGTAAACTCCAGAGTGTTTGTGTGAGGTGTCTGTCACCGTGTCACTGTGTCACCCGTGGGGCTGCCATCAATCAGGGCTGGAGGGCTTTTGGAGGCAGGGAAGCAGGGATGGCAAAAGAAAAACAAAGTGTCTGTTTTAAACTTGAATAGCAACTTGGATTTGTATAATTACAGTGTTCAAGCAGAAAAGTAGCACCGCTGCAGGAATCAATTTTATACCTTGAAATAGCAAAGTGATTGCAGGAAGTTGTTAGTGGAATGGCTGGAGCTAGCTTTGTCACAGGACCACGTCAGAAAATGTTCAGTTCCAGTATTTAAACAATTACCCACTGGTGCCCAGTCCTGTTAACCTTTGAAAATCCCAGGTGAGGCGGGTGGGATTGAGAGTCCAGAAAGCTGGATTTTATTCTCTGTGTGTGCCACTGTTGATTTTACATTTTGCAAGTCAGTCTCTCCAGGGACATCATTTTAATAGGTTTCTAGATCTTTTAATTAAGAGCTAGTTGTTAAAGCTCTGCCAGCTGTTATTGGAGTCCTACATAAAGTTTCAATAGCTTCATGAGGTATGAATTTTCCTTTAAAAACTCTCCCTAACCTTTTGTCCAGTATAATTGACACAGTTCCTGTCCATTTGCCTGTTGCTTTGGTCCTTTATTATTGCTCCTACCTACCAGTCCACACTGGATGGGTTTCATCTGTACTGGTCCTCGTGGTAAAGGCTTCTTAATAAGAAGCTGTCCTTTGTGCTGTCTTTTGTTCTTCTGATGCTGGTGAGGTTTCAAAGTGTAGGAATGTGTATTATAGTGATTAGGTTATTATTTTATCTGTGAATTGTTTCTGAATTGCTGGGTGAATTATGGCTGGTCCTAGCAAGTTCTTATCGTTTACTATTTCAATTTATTCTGCAATAAAATGCCAGTTCATTTTTTGGTCACATTTTCAGCTGCATCACCCTTTCATTGATGGAAACCTCCCAGTGATTTTCTGTACTAAATGTGCAAAAAGACCCATCTGGTTTCTGTACAGTCACTGGTTTTTCTGTGGATGGTCCAGCTTGGTCCCCCAGATCTGGCAGCTGTCCTGCTCCCGATGGAATGGTGAAGGTGTGTGAAATATTATTGTGATGCTGCAGTTTTGTCCTTAAAGTCTTCTGTGGCCTGTCATACCGTGTTTTTTACAGCTAGCCCGCTAAGGTTTATATTCCTTTCTGTTCCATGTGTGTTTTATGATCATTTTTGGTGCTGTTGTTGCTAATGCCCTCCCTGACCCGCCTTTCCAACACAAAGCTGTTTTGCTGTTGGCCTTTCAGCAGGTGAGTGCATATTCACCTTCCAGCATGCTGTGCTCACATAACCTTCACACACCTGCCAATACTTCACATTTGAAATTTTGTTTATTTTAACAAGCTTGCAGTTGCATCACCTTTTTAAAATCAAGTGGGATTTTTTCAAAAAACTTTTATCTGCTTTAGAGATACTGAATCTTCCTGTATCAGGCTCCCTTACAGAGTGCCATTTTTTGGTAGTAATATTCTTGATGGGGACCCTGACACTGCTGTGGCTGTGTCACAAGGTGGATTTTTTTGGTGGGTCCCTTATCTAGTCACTGCCTGAAGTACAAGCTGCAGATGAGATTTGTCACCCAGCATGTCTGAAATAACTAAACCCTGCCATTACTGCTGTTTTCCTGTGCTAGCAATCCTTCCAGTTTCTCTGGGCACAACAGGGTTGCTCTTCTCAAATGGAAATGATTAGATTGTCCTTAACAAGGTATTTTTCCTGTATTTGAGCATGGACTTAGAGTTCCACAGAGATTCTGTTTTACTTGTTGGTACATCTCACCAAGCTCTGATACAATTCTGAGATATTTGTGATGTGATTTCCTGACACGATTCCTGTGCTGACCTGAGCTGTTGCATTTTTTAAAAATCCTTTCTCTAAAGTACCAATAATTACCTCTTTCCCCCAGGTGTTTGATATTATTTAAAACATACTTACAGGTATCTACCCATCCCTTTTTTAACCTTTTCAGCATCTGTATAGAAACACATACATATTTGGTTAGGGTTCTTTTGCCTTCTGCCACTTTTGGAAAACACACCTTTGACTTTGGCCAGTGCATTTTTTACCCTTGGGCCTGGAGACAGATGAGGAAGAGGAGACAAAGTCTCCCCACTTGTGGCCCTTTCCCTGGGGGTTCTCAGCTCCTTTTGCAAGTGTTAATATATTCTCAGATGAATTTTGCAGGCAGACTGATGAGTGTCTGTGCTTTGTTATGGATTTATGTTAAGGGGGTGGGTGATTCAAATTAATGATTAAAATTAACAGCTTAGATCCGTTCTTGAGTCAGTGTTAGTTAATATGTTTTTGTGATGGATTTTGAGCTTAGCTGAGGCTGAAGACTTGCCCTGAAACTGGTAAAAATCCATGGCCCTTGTGAGGAATGCTGTTTGTTGGCAGCATCTGATACATTTTTTGTTTCACTTAAGACATACCAGGCAGGTGCTACAAGGACAAGTGGGAGCTGCAGTGGTTTTTGCTATGAAAGAGAATGCTTCACTGGCTGGTGAAGGATAAACCCCAAACAATTAGGGTAAAATATTTTTTCCATGCTGCTTTGCTCTGGAAGCTTGTCCAAATCACTTCCCAAAATAATGGGAGCTGTTACTGTCAATAGTGTATCATGGAGAGAACGATGCAAGCAAGTGTTCAGTCTTGCTTTTGCAGGGGATGCCTAAAGCTGTATCATAAAATGGGATTTTGATCCAAAACAGCAGATTTTGGACTCCTGTGTCAATCACATCCCCTCCTTTCTCTCTCCACCAGATGCTGTTTTACAAGTATGTAACATTTTATGTGCAAGGAGAAAACAGCTGATTTATTACAGGAATGAAAGCATATTAAACCTTCCACAGGGCTGTAAGGACAGCCTTAGCCCAAATACACCTAATCCTGATCTGATAATAGCTGGCAATGAACTCACAATATTCCATATTACATTAAAATTTCTCTAACCTAGTTGCAAACAGTTTTTCATTTCAATTTTGTTTGCTTAAGTTTATTACAGAAAGTAAAAATAACCCCTGCTCTGATAGCACCTGCAAGGTAGATATTGCTCTATTTCTTTGTAAATAAAGGCCTGCATTTTATTACTGTGAAAATTGCTGTGTTTCTGCCTTTGCACATCAGGCAATTTTCTGAAGCTTCTCTCAACAGGTATATTATAATGGCTCTGGATGCTGGAAGGGTATGCCTTTCCTAAATGTACATCTACAGATAATGAAGTATTTAAGAATGAACACTACATGGAACTGTGAGGGGAAAACATCTATGGGCAATGTTCAAACTGTTTCATCTTTATATCCATTTTTACCCAATTAACAATAGACAGGTGTATTGCTTTTATAAATTAACAAATGAGTTTTCTATATCTACTTACACAATTAAAACTGTCACTGACCTTCAACCAGTCACTCTTTGTGCTTCTAAAAACTGCAGACTCCTGGAGAAGAAGGAAGAAGGAGAGCTAAGAACTTACACCCTTTTTCCTCCATCTTTACTCCATGTATTAAACCCTCTAAAATCTCTCTTTTTCACTTCAGTGACATCCTAAACATTCTACTACTTTCTACTTAATTTTTTATCAATCCTGGTTTACCCAGGGATATTTGGAAGCCTTTCTGTCAGTGACAGGCAAGATTAATGTCTTTTTGGAGAACAGGACAGACAGAGAAATGTCTCTCCATTTCTGGATTCCAACATCTGGAATGGCAGTGGCTGCTCAGCACAGCATTTCCACACAGGCCTGGCTTTCTATGTGGAGCAGCATTCCAAAGAGGTTCTGTTTGGACTGTAGTGCCAGGAGGATATCTGGGCATACCATTTAGTGGTAGTTAATTATTGTGCTTAATAAGCAGCAGCTCATGGGTTTACATGTGCAGGGTGTAAATGTTTACTTAGTGTATGTTAATCTGTGCTGTATGTATTTATGGGATAAAGAGGGCATTTGTCTTTTCAGGGGAAAATAGATAAGACAGTATCAGTTTTCATAAGATGGTGTTTTAATAAGATAAACAAAAAAATGTGACAGATTTTATATGTGTTTTATAACCAAATATTTACATAATGCTATTTTTCTTCTCTTTTTGGTGTACTCTGGAGGAAGCCATGCATGGATTGTTGGAATAACAGAAATTGAAGTAGCTCTGCCTTGATCTGAACATTTGCTCTGCTCATGAACCTGCCTGCTGTTTGTGTCTGGTGTTACACGAGCTTCCATTTGCCAACCGCAAACAAATAGATTTTCATTTTTGCAACTTACACACTTTGGCATTGCACATCAATAAGACCCTAATCAATTTGAATTCCACACCCATCACTGAATGATGGTTTTTAGCCTGGTAAGTCTCGATTTTCATATTCCTGTCCCAGGTGGAAGAGCCTGGGGAGTGATGGCAGGGCAAACCTGAGCAGTGTGTGTGGCTGAAGGGAACAGCTCTTTAAAAACATCTTTACACCCTGCAGAGCCTTAGTGCTTGGTAATACGTCTAGGCTAATAGAAACACAGCCTGCTGTAAACCAGCACTACTCACAGTTAAATCAGAAAACAACTCAAACTATTAAATTAAGGATAACACTACGGGAACTACCTGGCCTTGCCATAGGGAGGAATCCAGAAGCGCTGCTGGGAAGTCCAGATGTGTTTCCTGGGAGATGGTACAGCAGTTTATCAGTCCCCTAAATGGCATTTCAAGGGGCTGTGGTAAATGGGGGCTGCTAACTACTGATCTCTTCAAGTAGCAGCAGCCCAGAAAATATTTTCTTTCTTTTCTTGCTTTTAGCACAACAGCTAATCAGTACTGTCTGCCAGGGTAAAGGAGAGCACATTGACAGAATTTATTGCACTCAGCCTTTGCTAGAGTTCCTCAGAAGAGGCTATTTGGGATGCTAAACATTGCTGAAGTGAGAGGGGAGCTACTCCTCTGTGGTCAGAACCATCTGGAGATGGAAAACAGAGGGGTCAATTTTCCACACAGCAGAAGGTTAACAGCAGGGAACCCTCAGGTATTCAGGTTAGATTTGTGTGCTACAAGTTGAAGTGTCTGTGAAAGGGAAAATGGCAAAATGTGCAGGTAATAGGAATTGTTTGGGTCAGTCAAATCTAGGAATGCAAGTGAGGGAGCACGAGTGTACTGAGCAGAATCAATTCACAAATGGGAAGTGTTGCCTGGTGGCAATGGTAGCAATGAGTTTAACTATAGACATCTGCTGTTAGTATTTAACAAAGCATTAACAGTGAAAAAAGAGTGTTTTAGTATTTAACAAAGCATTAGCAGTGAAAAAAGAGTATTGTGTCCTTCTGGACACAGTTCAAAAGGCTTGTGAAGAGTACGTTAATAATGCCTTTGTGTAAATATTTTGCCTTTTATTCTTGAGTCTGAGGTCAGTTCTAATTACCTATTACCAGGGAAAATGAGTTGAAACAGAAATGGTTTGGAGTTTGCTGAGGAAAATGTTTAGGAGCATTTGATTCAAGGGACAGGGAATTGATTTTAAAATGGCTTATTATAATATTGTTATTCACAATCCAAAATTCATCTGCAGAACTTGCTGCCAGAGCTCAGTGATGGTAAGGTTTTAGTGGAAATTCTGTACAAAAAGATTTCATTTCTAAGTGTGTAATGAGAACACTTACAGGTATGTTATTTGAAGTATAATACGTGATCCACATTCCTGCAGGGGTATGTTAAGGGCTGAGACATCATTTTCTGACTGTTGTAAGCTGTCTTTTTTTGTCTGGGTTTTATTTTGTTTGTTTTGGTTTGGTTTTTTTGGGTTCTTTTTGGATTTTTTTTTAAGTATTTGTTTCTGCTTGTTATACACAGGTTGCTCCCAGTTAGAAAGCCTGCTAGGCATGTCTGATCTGACATTTCCTACTGTGATTGTGGTATCTTTGATACAGGAGAAAGCACAAACAGTTCAGTGCCCTGTGTATGAATTCTCTCCTTTGTGAGGTGCTGCAATTGTCTGTGCTTATGCAAATACATCCTTGCAGTCAAGGTAGGTTATTGTGTCATGTATCATCATAATCTGAGCTTTTTAAACAGGGGCACAATGGAATGAAAACAATTTTCCTGTTGGCTTCTGTTCTGGTTTGATTCTGAGTTTCTCCAGGGCCACCTCTCATTAATATTCCAACTCCTTTGTGGGGTTACCAGAAGTTGGATGAGAATTTTCAGCCTGTAGAACACAGCTTCTACCCCCTCCTCACGTGGGGAAAAGCAGCCTTTGGCAGTTTGACCCCTCTGGGGATGCAGGCTGTGAGCTGAGGGTGTACATTCCTTGGTGTACTGCAGTTTTGGACACACCTGTCATTGCCACACGTGTCAGCAGTGGTGCAGTGAGTGCTGATGCATTGCCAGCTGCATCACTGCTTATTTCCATTTCAGCCTGTCCCAGGCAGGCTCGGTGCTGCTGCTGGTGCTGATGTGAGCACCCCCATTGAGTGGCTTGTGTTTAAGGCTGGGGATTTTGGATGATTACCACAGCACCAAGATGCTTTTGCTAAGTCACCTTGGGAAGGACATGTACGGTTAAGCAACGAAACTGAATTTTGTCTGGCACTTTGAATACGAAGTTATTATTTCCACTGGCATCAATGAGAAAGCTCATTAATAATAGATTGTTAAATGAGAAGTATCAAATCTGATTTTAGTCCCTATCTCAATTTTCAGAAAGTTCTCATCTGAATAGACATTCCCAATAATAATTTCTCAACCTTGTGACTGTACATAAATCTCTGAGCAATCAGATTAGGAGCCACTTTAGAAAAAAACAGCCATAATTCACCAAGTGGAATAAGTCCTTTAAAGCTAGTAAAATGAAACCCTCTATTTGTTACAGTGGTGATGACTGTGCTGCTATGAATCCTGTGAGAGTCCTGGCTTGTTTATTTTGGTGGAGGTGAATGCTTTTGCATGCAGTGTTGCTCTGCTGTCAGGCATTATGTTTCCCCAAAGTTCTGTAGGCCACCATCATCTGTTTTATATTTGCCACTGGAGGAGGAGAGCCTGCCAAACCACAACAGGCTACGTGGCCATTGTAAGCTCTGAGTAATTGTATTTTATGGCTTGGCAGGCTGTGGCTTTCAAGCAGCATTTGTACAAGTGTGCTGTTATGGGATTAAGGGCACATTTTAGTTTAGGAAATTCTGTACCTTTCTAAGTTTGGGTGGAGGTGTCTGAAGGGGCTCCCTTGCTGCTGCATCGTGCTGTGCTCTCACTTCACCTGAGCCTCATCTCCCAGGCAGCTTCTGCTTCCTTTGTAAGGAAACAATCAGTAAAATCACAGCAGTGGGAGGCTGAGCATCCGCTCCCAGCGCTGCCACAGCCTGAGAAGGACCCCACACCAGGGGTCTGCTCACCAGAAATGGCATCAGGGATGTCTCACAAAGTGTCTGCAGACTCCCTCATGAAAGGTGCTGCAACATTTTTGATGGAAAGATACTTGAAGGAGCGACATTTATTTCTAATTAGAGCTAATTAATTCTATTGTTGAAGCAGTTGAGGGGAAATGTTATAATCTTTAATTTATTAATTGATAGATAACTGGCTTGATGAGCTGTTTATTTTCAGTTTGGAATTACTGGAAAATTAATTTTTTTTTTCCACATTTGATACTAAAACTCCAAATAAGGAAAATATTTTCCTTGGTAGCTATGATCTCTGCATTCACTGAGCAAAGCAATGAAAGAGGAGAGATGTAGAATTCCTATAGAAGATAAAATTTGGAAGAAATCTTGATGTCCTTGTGTACTAACTTCCTAAGCAGGAGGCACGGGAATGACAGAAAAGCCAACAGAATTTGTTCCTGGAAGCCCTCAGCCTGCAAAACTCAGAAAAACCCAACCCTTTGGACACAAGGCTCTTTTCCCTGAGGAGAATCTGGGACAAGACACCCAGTATATTATTATCTGTTTCTCACCTCCAGGTCAAGATGGCCTGAACTGCCTGACCCTGGTTTGTAGGAGATGTGAGGAATCAGTGGTGCCTCTTTCCTTCCCTCTGCAGAGAGGCTCAGGCCTTTGTAAAACAGCGTGCAGCAAGGGCTGTTTGTGATGAAACCATCCTTCTCTGCACTGCTGCCTTGCCTTGCACCTTGTGCAGCCTTGAAATGGTGTAAAAGTTAAATTAAACTGTTCTGTCCTTGAATGAGGGACCCCGGTTTGGACGGGGATAAGGCTGCAGTTCTCTGGGAGGCTGGGAGTGAAGGGCACTCGTGGTGTTCCTGCCTGTGGGAACTGCTCAAATTCGACATTTGTAGGCTGCAGGCACTGCCTTGAACCTGAGAGAAAGTCAAGTACACAACTTTTTCACTCTGGCCTGGGAAATCATAAGGAGGAATCCAAACAGTCCTTGGAGAAGGAAAACAACCTTTGCAGGTGGTGTTTGTTCCTTGTTTACTTGCAAGAAACAGTCAGGGGGTGTAGCCCTGAAAATTAAACCTTCTGATAATGTTTTCATAGTTTTAGTTACTTTCCCATGGAAGTTCTATAAACATAAGTTGTTTATCACATTCCTTCTAAGAAAGGTCTTTTGATGGACATTTCTCATGACCAGTGTGCTTGGGAAGGTGGTAACTTAATTATCCAATCCCTGGTCATTGTCAAGGATCTTTAAATACTGGAGTCAGAGAACAAAAGTACCTTTTTTTCTGTTCTAATACTGAGAGGTGTTCCTGTGAATCATTTTGTATCCTCTAGTGACAAAGGGGTGCTGTTCCCAGTGATGATGTGTTGCTTCCATGGCCAACGAGAGGTTTACCTTTTCAGATCCTCTGGGAACTATAAAGGAAGATCTGGAAGAACAAAAAGCAGCTCTCTGCTCTCTTTTGCAGCTGAAGCTGGAGAGTTTGTGCCATCATTTGGCGGTTCCTAACACAGTGTGACACTGGCCAGCCCCTCAGTGGAGCAGCACAATCCCAGCTCCTGGAGCCCTCCAGAGTGTGCTGGCTGCTGTGGGAAGGGCTCACTCAGCCCCTCTCTGCTGGGAAGGGAAGGCTGTGCTGGAAAGATGATGCTGGGGGGACTGGATTTGTTGCAGTCACCACAAGTCAAGCTCATTTTGTGAGCAAATCGTTAAAAATGCTAAGGCCTCGTGTGAGCATGACAGCACTGCCGCAGTTCCAGGGCAGTGATTCACTAACTGCAGCACGTGGGAGTCTGGAATTATCTGCTGTATGAAGGATGTATGAAGGGTAAACTTCCCAAAACACCCTCAGCACTTTATGGTAACCATAGCCCCAAAGTCCTCAGGCCAGTGGGTTCTGGCTAAGCTTTGTCTTGGGGTTTTGTGGCACACTTTGGAAAAACTCAGCTTTTGTCTTGGACTTCAGTGGATCAGTCTGGGCCAAAGAAAAGGGGAGCATGATGGTACAAGTGGGATTTCCTGCTTTTTAATAGCAATAGGGTTTTCTGCTGGATTCATACAAAGAAACAAAGGTTTGAATGTGCTGTCCTAGCCATCCCTCCAGCCTTGATTCATCTTGTCCACTGCCAAGAAATTCAGGCTTTGAAAGACAGTCAAGGTGTTGCCTACTCAGTGTGACTTCTTGGGAACTTACTGAACTGGCCACTATCAGTTTTATTTGAGGTATTTCTTTGTTTTACTAAAGCAGAAAGCATCTCTGATGCATTTATTTCAAGTTGAGAAAAAAAATATCAAATCCCTTGAAATGAATTTTGCATTAGGGCCAGGAGAAAAGACACGGGGACTCGGGAAAAGCTCTTTTAACTTATGCTAAACATTTGCTGCTTTGCTGGATTTTACTCGTCTCAACTCTGCAGCCCTGAAGGCTGCAAGCCTGAAACTAAACTCCTGAAATTATAAAAGCATAAAATAAAGTGAAGGTTAATGGTCACTGGCTTCTTTCCCACAGGCTCTGCAAGCCTGGATATGTGGAACACTAACAGAATAGGAAGGCATAAGGCAGTTATAGATTGTTGTTCTTGTAGTCAGCGTTAGTACTGTCAAGCAAAACAACACCTCCTAAAAAATAACACACCTGCCCTGACAGTTTTCCTGGGAAAGCTGCTCTTGGAGACCCTGGGACAAGCTGGCTTTGTCCATTCCACACTCCTGAACAGAATGAAGGCAGCAGAAGGGACACGTGTTGTGATTGTTCCCTGACCTGTGTTGCTTCAGGGGCACACAGAGAATGTAAAGGTGTTTGCTGGGGTTGTCAGGCTGCCCTCAACACCCTTTCAGGGGGGTTCTGCCTGTACCCTTTTGCAAGCTGCAAGAGGAGCTCTAATGAATTTGCCCATTGGAAAGGTAAATATATCTTTAGCCAACAGTTTCTTTTCAGGCATTTTGGGAGGAGGCTGCTTGGCCAGGAAAGCAGATGAGAGCTAAGGTGGAACCTTTTCCAGCACTGCTGGAATGATGCACAGGCCAGCCTAGTGAAGGTGTTTGACTAGAGCTCTTGAGTTAGGGGTATGAATCAGGGAATCATAGAATGGGCTGGTTTGGAAAGGCCTTGAAGATCATCTCCTTCCACCTCCCTTCCACTGAACCAGGCTGCTCACAGCCCTACCCAACCTGGCCTTGAAACAGAGCATCATTTCAGAGTACTGCCAGAAATTATCTGGGCTCCAAAATGGGAAGGATCTGACTCAGACACAGTCAGGGCTGAAATGAACTGAAGGTGATAAGTTTCAGGTGTCTGTCCACACGTTTTGCCATTACTGGCTAAATGAGCTTTGTAATTATCCCAGTGATTTTTATAATGCATAACAGAAATAGTGAGGGGCCTATTTTATAAAGTGATTTTGGCTGAGGCATTCCTTTCTTGCAGACTGTTTTCCAAACAGTTTAATGGCAGTACATCTTCAGAGATGTGCAAACCCCCTCCTTTCTCACTGGCACTAGCATGCAGCAGCACTGCAGTGTGTCAGCAAATGCTCCAGAGCAGGTGGATTTCCACAGAATCCCGCTCCATCTCATCTCCTGGCACAGCTTTCCATCAGCTCCTGCACCTCACTGCTTAATCTTTCCCTTCAAAGCTGTTAATTCATTCAGTAAAATCGGACTCACAGATTTATGCTGGAAAGAACACGTGACAGTGTCTGTGTTTCCTTTGTATTGGGGATGCAGAGAAGTGGAAGAGGAAGCATTAAATTGCATGAAATGGGCATTAAATTGAAAGAAGGTGCAGGTAAGGGGCACAGGCTACAGATATTCAGAAAGAATCTCTAAAAAAAAAAGAGAGTGTTTTATTTGAAACCTTTTAAAAAGGGGAGACTCCTTGTTCCAGGGTGTAGATTGTAAATCTTTGATTAAATCCTGAAACAGCCTTATTAAATAGACACCAAGTGCTCTGTGGTACTGAGGAGAAGGGATCATGGCTTATCCAGCTGCAGTTGTAAGAGTCATGCATTTTAATGAAGCCATCAGCCTGAGGAATGCTGGCTATACACTGCAGCATCCCTGCCTGCCTGCAAAAGCGTCCTGTCCATACACCCAGCACTTCTGTTTGCACAGGTCTTCTGAAGTGCATTTCCAAATATCCCTTTGGGAGAGATTAGTTAATAATTAAGCTATTCTGGAATTAATTTCAGGCAAATCTGCTTCCTTTTTGCAGTGGAAGGAAGTGTCTTGTCTGTCATATCCATACAGTGACTCAATAAAGCACTGATACCAAAAATTCGATTCTCTGTTAGCTGAGCAGCATCCTGTTACAGCATCTCATCTGAGATAGCTTTTGTTTCCTCATGCATAATAATTTCTGAACATTTTGTTAATTTTCAGTAAAAGTTGATGGGATAGGGTTCCTGCAGAGGGTACAAATACTCCACACTGCTTTATTTTATTTTTCTGTCATAGTGTTTGAGCATGAATCACTTCCCTGTACCTCATTTTATTTACTTGATCAACGAGACTTCTCTGCTGGGGGAAGCAATTTAAAACTATTGTGAAAATGTCTCTAACATTTCTTTGTTCCTGGAAGCTCACTTGCTGCTGGAGCTGAAGTTGTAAACAAGGCTTTACCGGGGCACAACTCGGTAGAAATTCGAGGGCACCTGGTACGTTTAAGTGTAGCTCTTGGATTTTCTTTTCCTTTCTGTGAAATAGCTCATCAGGAGAGGAGAGGAGCTCTGACTGAAGGAAAGAAGGGACTAGGCTGGGAGAGAGAAATCTAAGAAAGAAATCAAATAATGGCATTTTTCCTTTCAGTGAGAACTAAGCCTGATCTAGGGGTTTTCTGCAATTGGGAAGTTTCCCTTAATAACCCTCCTTAAGGTTATAGGCAGAGACAGAAAATCCTGTCGTCTGTGAAAAGGATGAAAATTCATAAATCCTTATGTTACTAAATGGAAATTAAATTTGCAAGTTGTGGATAACAGGGATATATTCCTTTAGCTCCCTTGTCCTTCCCATTCTTGCTGTAGTTCATCCTTAGCTCTGTAAATCTCTTTCCAGTTCTATTCTGAGCTAATTCTCATAGGGGATCTATCAAAATTCCACATAAAAACACAGAATCCTGGGCGTGCTGTGCCGTCAGCCATTAGTGTTCATACTGTTTGATGGATTAAAATGGTAGAAATTGAAGCTAAAATAGCATTCTGGCAGTGTCCCCTACTGCAGGCCTTTTCCCCAGCTCTTCTGGGAGCCTCTGGGTGAGGGAGGAAGGACATCCACCTCCCTTGGAAATGCCTGTCAAGCCCCACTTCCGCACACGAGAACGTTTACAGGCAAACAAGATTATTGTGGTATCTTTCTCTGTTGACACTGGGGTGTTGACATAAATGTGGGACACTTTCAGAATATGCACTGGGTGGAAGTAATGAGTACTTGTAATAAATTCTCAGTACAGAGTCTGCAGGAGCGTTTTCTTTTCATCATCTCATTAACGACTTACAGCCATTAACAGCCTAAAGTGCTGAGTAAGGATTTACATTTAATTTAAGTCTTCTGTTCTCAGCTGACAAAATGTATTTTACACACTTGATGGATGTAATTAGTGTGATGAGGCTTTAAAAGAAACTGGCTCTGTTAAATTTAGAGTTTGCCATGTCGGTTTGTACGTGAAGCCAAAGCATACGTATCAGTAGTTCTGGAAAAATACATTTTATTAATATTACTGATATATAGATGTTTTTCATTTATGATACTGATAGAGTCCAAATCCAGCCTGCTTTCAGATTTGACAGTGCACTCCATCCCATTAGGAGTTCAGGTTCTTTCATACATCAGAACTCACCATGATGCGCTACGGCTACAGAGCAGCTATCCTTGGATAACAAGGAATTGTGCAGAGCTGCCTAAATTCCCGTGCTTTACCCAACTCCAGCAACAGCAGAACTCCATGGAAACTGCTGGACCTGAGTTCCTGCAAGCTGAGGGCAGCTGCACTGCACTCACACTCCCTTTTCCCTGCCAGGTTTCTGCTCTCAGCTTCTCCCGTGCGATTCTCTCCCGTTTCCTGCGCTCTCTGGAAAAGGGAAGCACTCGGTGCTGCTCCAGCACCAGCAGGGATGCTACAGGGTGGTGACAGCTTGGGGTAAAGCTGGTCCTGAATGAAGGACAAGTTTCTGTCTGGGAGCTGGAGCTACCAAACTTATGTAATAATATTGCTAGGTTCTGCTGCATTTGGCATCAGTAACGTGACCTGGGAACTGCTGTTGGAGGGAAATGGAAGCAGGGACAAGTAAACATCAGTCCCCAAAGCAGAGAGCTGTTTGTGCCAGGGAGGAGGGCTCAGAGATGGGTTCCCATCCCGTCTGGAGGGATCCCCTGCTGGAAGGAGCACAGTAAGGGTGTCCCAGCGTGAGAGGGATGAATTTCCCCAGTGGGAATTGCTGGGATGTGTGCTGGGGATATGGCTGGGCAGCTCAGGGGGTTCAGGAGAGGCTGGATGCTCTGGAGCAGGGTAGGATGAAGCTGCACTGCTCTGAGGATATGACTCATATCACAGATGGCTGCAAGGCTAATGCTGGCATCCGAAAGTGTCAGATCACAGATAGTGCTAACTAAACTCTGGAATGCTTATTTGATGTTACTCTTCTTTGAAGAGGAAAATATGATCTTCTTCTCACATTTTAACTGTGTTTTTGTGTAAGAATACTATGAGTGGTGTTAGTGAGGAACGTGGGGAATAAACTTTTCTGACTAAAAAAAACCAACCAGACTTGAGAATCTGTAGCTGGTTTTTAAAGTGAACCACAGCTGATTATTTTCTGAGGTGAGTTCAGTGTAACTGCATGCCAGGAATCAGTGTGAGTCCTTTTTGCAGTGACACCCTTTCTCAATTCGCACTGTCCCTGCCCCATCTGCGCCTCACCGAGCTACAGCTGCTCCCTCACCCAAAAGGGAATTTGCCAAAATCTCTGGGGAGGTCATTTTTTAGAGTGGCTTCATGGAGCTGGCCAGAGTACTTTGTAGCCCCTTGAGTCTTGCTCAAATGCCCAGTCCTGGGCAGAAATGGAGAGGAGATAATATTTTGCAACACAGGTTAAGTGCTTGGCTGGTGCAACAAATGGGTGAGATTTGGGTGTTTAAATTCCCATCTGCAGGTTTGCAATCCTTTGCTACAATCTGTTTTAAATTAAACAGGATAGTCTATAGGAGCCTGAAAAGAGAGTCACAGCACACTAATTAAGATGAAATCAGAAGTGTTTTTCTCTTTGACTCCAGTCTGCTTTTTGTAAACTGTGGTCCCTTTCTCTACTTGTATCACCTGCAGCTTTTGCACAGCTCAGCCAAGGAGCTGCTTCTGCAAAGCCAACAATGCATTTTAACAAAGAAAAGCAGACAAGAGACGGTGTGCATGTTAGAATATACATGATGAAGTCTGTATTTCTGGTTTTCAGTGGATTTCTATCACTGATGTATTACTGTTGCTGATTATCTACGCTGGAGTGTTCAGGCTGCACAGCTCCTTCACCTCCAGCTGGATACAATCCCAAAGGGAGCAGCTTTCACTGGAGAGCCTGGCCTGTACCTGGAGCTTTCTGCTCCTTCCCTGCCCTGCCTCAGCTCATCCATGGAGGGGGTGGAAATCCCACAGCGTGGAGCCTGCTTGGGAGTTCTGCAGCCTTTAGGGAACTGGAAAATCCAAGTGGCCAAAGAATCCGAGCTGTGAATTCTCCAGTGCTAACTGCTGTGGACACTAGGGAGAGAGCTGGCATTCAAACATTCACTAAGTTGTTCCTGAAACTTTTTCTCTCTTTTGATTCTTCACTTCTCTTCACTCCTGGATTTCTCAGCTCCTCTGAGCTGAGCTCTTTGGGGATACCCCGTCACAGGGAGTTCTGTTTATCTCAGGGCCTGAAGAAAACTCCAAAGCTCGTTAGGATCTTGTTTCTCCTGTTTATTAGGATGTTATCACAGAACTTGGCAGGTCTCTCCAGACTCTGCACAAGTTCAATTCACCATAACTTGCCTCACTTTGGCTCTGAAGGCACAAAATGGCCCCGAAGCAGGCGGCTGTTTCATCTTTATATCCATTTTTACCCAATTAACAATAGACAGGTGTATTGCTTTTATAAATTAACAAATGAGTTTTCTATATCTACTTACACAATTAAAACTGTCACTGACCTTCAACCAATCACTCTTTGTGCTTCTAAAAACTGCAGAATCCTGGAGAAGAAGGAAGAAGGAGAGCTAAGAACTTACACCCTTTTTCCTCCATCTTTACTCCATGTATTAAACCCTCTAAAATCTCTATTTTTCCACTTCAGTGACATCCTAAACATTCTACTACTTTCTACTTAATTTTTTATCAATCCTGGTTTACCCAGGGATATTTGGAAGCCTTTCTGTCAGTGACAGGCAAGATTAATGTCATTTTGGAGAACAGGACAGACAGAGAAATGTCTCTCCATTTCTGGATTCCTAAGGGCACGTGTGAGAGCCAACAGCACAACCTAGGACTTGCCATGAAGCACAAAATAAATGCCAGGAGGATGTGTTCAGCTAGGATAATGTACATTTTACCTGCCAGAAGTATTCCTACAGGTGCTGGAAATAATCACCTAAGAAACAACCAAAGTAAGATGGAATATGTTTCGATTTTTTCCAATAACATCTCAGCCACACAGCTTTGGAAAGAATGTCTTACATTCTAGGAAAGTATTTTCTTCCTTTCATTTACTAAGGTAGGAAAGAAAAGAGAAGGTTTTTTGCTTGATGTCTAAAGATGCCCAGAACCCGACAGTAGCAACTTAAAAAAAAAATATATATATTAAAATACTTCCAAGAGCTGCAGAAATGCCACTACCACTGCAGTTGGGTTTGCTTTCTTTTGGCACTGAGGAATGAGGGTCCTGAGAGACTGACCTAGCTAGTTAGTGGGATTCTTAGCTTGGGGAGGAAAAGGATTTGCACACAGAACTCAGCAGCTGGTTCCCTCTCCGTGCTGTGGTGAAGCACTAAACCTTGTAATGCATTTCCTGCCTGGGTGGGTAATGAAGATATTTCATGTCCTTCCGTGTATTAGTAGACTTTGGCTGTCCCAAAACACTGGGAAAATTAGCAAGGTGAAAGTGTAATTGTGAAGTGACACATGGTCTCAGACAAGCAGAAATTCGGGCAGAAGTGTGAACTGTGGTGCACGGGCAGTGTGTGGGTCATGGACACAGGAAGGGAATGGATTTAGTGGTGAAGGTGACACATGAGGGGGTTTGGAGGAGTTTTTTTCAAGGGTACACCTCCAGTCATTCAGCTGCTTTTTGGTAAACAGAGTTTGTGGGAGACAGTAACAAACAGCAAAGTAAATAATAAAATATTTCGGTTTTTTAAAGAAATTGGTTGATTTTAGTGATGAAGAATCTTAAACTTGTGATTTTTCACAGGAATATCTAATATTTCCTGTAAAAACATCAGTAGGTCATTAAGCTCTTTAGGAAGAAGTTAATAAACAGGAATTAACTAGCCTTTTGTCTTTCCTCAGTAAACAATGCTTATTCTTACATTAGAATGCCAGTGCTGTGGTCACTGTAGTATCACAGCACGAGCAGGACAAGACTTGCAGACAGATACGACTTCTGTGATGGATTGGTTGAATAAAAAGATACTGCCTACTCACAAATCTTTTTTTCATTCTTGCTTTTATGGTGTTTGTGCTCGTTCCAGGTGAGATTTGCAGATTCTCTGGTAGGTAAAACGTCGGCCAGCAGCTCACAGCTAATTGTCCCAAAGGATAAAATTGGATAAAATCCTTTTTATTGTGTTGTGTTCTCCTCAGGTCACAGCTGTGGAGCTCAGTCACGTTTTACTGCTGGTGTGCCCTACTGTGTTCTGGTGGTGATGGCAGGGAAGGGTTGGGCTGCAGGAGACAATCACACCACAATCCCATTCTGCCCCACTCTCAAAAGCCTCTCTAGCAGTGGAAGTGACCTCCCAATGCACCTGAAGGCATCAGAAGTCACAATTACAACTGTATTTCCTCCAGGGTGGAGTGAAATGAGTTCCTGTGCTCCTTCTTAGGGGCACTGAAATCTGAGTCTTATCAACAGAGCTGTAATCCTGACTTCATTGTCTTCTCTCCTTCACTGTGCTTTAGGATCACAGCAGTAACACTGGCCCAGAGCTACTGAGACCTGGTGCAGACCCAGCAAAACGTTTTGCCCAAGCAAATCTGCTGTACATTTATGTCATGTTTGCCACTGTATGACTTCGCTGTTGCTTGGGAATTTGCTCTTGCATCGTTTTGTTCTCGTCTCTTTGGACATCGTGTGGTTTGGAGAGGAAGTTCTAACTTGGACTTGTTCCCAGGTGTTGAGTTGCCCTTCCTTTCATGTCTAATAATATCTGTCTCTCATTATGATAAAAATAAACTAAAAAAAATTACTTTCTTTAGTTTTCTGTTGTTAGGAAGTTGAATGAGTTGTTTGTGGCCTGAATTTATTTTCTAGTCTAGTAAAGGGGTGTTTTATAAATAATAAGCTTTAAATCAGTGGCCACAAACCTGTTAGAGCTCCTGCCCTTGTACACTTTTGCTGGCAGTAGTGACTGACACACTGGCCAGACCATTCCCTGGCAGCTTTCATCTGCTCCTGTTTTCTCCATGTCCTCACTGCATGTGGGTTATGGCTCCTGTGCACAGACCCACTTCAGAAATCACTGTGCTGCGAGAGTTTGATGCCTCTCCCGTGTGGTACAGAAGGATGCCAAGGGAAAAGGCAAACACATCTCTGTGTGAGTTGATTTATGCAGGAAATACCTGTGATTAAGCTCCCTACCCACTGGATGTCACTATTGTTCCACAGAAATTCATCCACGGACTATTTATCTAGCACTGAGGTCTGACAGCAAAGACCATTTGCTTGCAGCAAACTGAAAATTTCTAATTGTATTTGCAGGAATATTGTACATTTATGTTCATTTTGCAATTGGATTTTATATCAAGGTTCACCATTTGATAGCAATAAGAAAAGAGAGCATTGCCAAGCCTTCAGCTGTGATGACTCTGGAAGTGCAGATAGTGAGTCATGAAAAGCAGCCAGCAGAGAAGCTTGCAGTCATTATACTCAAGCCACTTGTTCTCATTATTATTCTCTTACTCTGCAGTTGCTGGAGGTGATCTCAACACAGTGAATGAACATTACCAGTCTTCTCAAATTTGCTTAGCACATTAGTTATTTCCTTTTCCCAGAGAAGTGTGTTCTGTGTGCTGTAGTGCTCTGAAATTGCACTTGAATATTCCAGGAGCCGAGTGGCTGAGAGGCCAAGCGAGGAGGAGGAGGAAGAGGAGGAGGAGGATGTCTTGGTGCAGGGGACTGGACTGCACTGCTGGTGAGACCCAAAAAATGACCTCACATCTCTCAGATCTCTTTGCCATCATCTCTGTGTCTCACAGAGAAAGTCAGACTGCCCTTAACGTTTTTGGGGTGCTACAATAAAATGAAGCAGTCTGGTGATTCCATCTGACATTTGTCTCGAGAATGCAGGTGGATGCAAACCCAGTGAAAATGACAATGGGCATGGAAGAATCCTGCACTTGTGTGCAGCTTGAAAAGCCCTGGTGTTCAGTGGTAGCCCCAGAACACCACACACTTCTCGGGAAAAGGAATAGTAAATTACTAAAAAACCCCAAAAACGTACAGAAAAACAAAAATAAAATTGCAAACACCCTCAAAACCCGTTGCTGCTCTCCTGAAATTTCAATATTTAGGTGGTGCCAGCTCCATTAAGGAGGAGCCAGGTCATTGAAGGCACTCAGTCACATCTCCTTCCTCACGGTGGTGCCTGCAGTGCTTGTGAAGGCTCCCAGCTTTGTGGGAGGTGTCACAGCTGCTGCTGGGGCTCTTACTTTGACATCCTCTGAGGATTGCTTGGCATCACCCCAGCGAGCTTTTAACAATTTTGGGAGAGACTGGCACCAAACCATCCAAAAAAACCAAGACAAAGCGGGATCAAGATTTTAGTTCCAGGAGAGAAGCAAAGGAGGAATTTCTTTGCTGGAGCCTTTGAGGCTTTATTTGCAGTCAGGAGAGGGGCAGCCTTGCACAGGGACTCCAAGTTGCTCAGCTGAGACCAAAGTCATTCCCACAAGATGATGAGAATTGGTGACTCTGGGGACCAGTCGCTCTTGGAGTGTTTCATTTGGCAGTGGCCAGGCTCAGTTTAGCTGGGTTCACGTGGGTTTTGCCCATGTGAAAACATGGAGTTCACAACGAGTTTTAAGGCTGGTTGAAGAGGATTCCTAAGGCACAGGCACTAGAATGGGATCCCAAAGCTTGGCTCACAGGCCTTGGGCTGTGCAGTTACACACTGACCCCACACTGCCAGGTGCTTGGCAATACCTGCAGCTGGCCTCTCCAGGCAATGCAGGAATTAGCTGACAATGTGCATGAATGGAGATGCTGGAGTTTTACTCTATTTTTATCCTGTTTTATCCATCCATGGTAAATGGCAGACTGGCCTTATTTTCTTTTTCATGCCTATAATTGAGTATTTTTCAAAGGGAGCTGGTGATGATTTTACAGGTATCACTTTCTGAAGGAGATTGTGGATTGGTTCCTTCTGAGCAGTTATGTTTAGAAAATGGCATTAAAGAAACACAAAAGAAAGCATATAAAGTCCAACCCAATTACAGACCACTCTCACAATCACGGTACAGTAAGAAGTTTTAGAAGATGTATTGAATATTTTTGCATAACAAAAATTCTAAAGGAATGGTATGAAATGATTTTCTGATTGCAGTTAGAACTCCTAAAACTAAATATAAAATCTTAATTTTATATGTATTTATATTTGTACACACATGTGTGTTTGTCTATATGAACATACACATGTTTTGGGGCAAATCTCTCGTGTTTTGGCTGTGCCTAATGTTAGTCACACTGCAGAGATGAAAGCCTCTGAAGTACAGGGATGGTTCTGAACGTGAAGTTTATAGCAAACTCTAATCCTTCAGCACAGAGATAACCAAGATGTGCTGGTGGAAAAGGGAATCCTGTGGTAGCTGAGATAATTAAATGTATATTGACTTTTTAATAGCAGCTTCCAAGGTCCAGCTCAGGCACAGCTCTGCTGCTCAAGTGTCTCAAGCACTTCACTGTTAATGGTGTGGGGGCCTTGTACCCAGGGAAATGGGAAATCTCTTGTAGGGCTCAGCTTCCACCCTCAGCTATTCCCTCACTGCATTCCTTGAAAATGACAATGGTTTCATTCCATGAAAAAAAAAAAAAAACCAACACCCCAAACCCCTCCAGGTGTGTTTAGCTCTTTTCTAGCTTTGTTTTCATTGTATCAAGCATGTTTCAAGGTGATCAGCTGTGAGTGGGTTTTTTCCAGTAACAATTCAGGAGAACCTTCTGCTAAGGTTTTGCTTTTCCTAATCTGCTGCAGTGAAACAGCCCTGTATAAATATTCCCTCCCAGGTGGGGTTTACAAAGCCAAACCCAGTTGCAAAATTGAGATAATTAAATTACTGGCTTCTATATTCTATAAAGGTGCTGCTGTATTATTTCATCCCCTCCCTTCCTGATAATCCTGATAATCAAAATATGATTTATTTGCAATTATGGGGGGGGATTATATTCTTCTGCAGCCACAAAATATATTATTTGGGGAGAAGGAAGGCAGGGAACAGCTGGGTTACAAATCTGTATTTTTCCCCGATCCACTGGGGTATGACAAGACATTAAAACTGAGTATCTGTGAATTCTGAAATGTCATTAGGGTTTTGGTAAGAGAGAAAAATGATTTGTCACTGATTTATGTAAAAGGAATTTTGGGTGTACTCCTCTCACACCAGTGAGTAACCAGTTTTCTCTGAAAGCTCTTTGCAGCTGTAGTATGTCTAAAATGCAGAGTGTTTGGCATTTTAAGTGATGAAGCTTTATTTAGTTATTGGAGGGACCCTGTGCAAAACATAACACAGAACCTTAGCAAGCCTAGCCCAGCAAATAAACAGAAATAGAGGAAAATGACGGATTTTAATGGTTTCCTCAGCTACATTAATGCCTTTGACAGGCTTGAAAAGAGAATTCCTAATGAGAGCTGAAACAAATGTGTGCAGGAAGTGGTCTTGCTTTTGCTGCTGCACATTTGAGTTCCTCTAATTGCATCAGTAAGGAATTTCTGCTCCTCATCTAATGAATGCCTTTTGACTATTTTCTGAAAGGCAACTGGATGTAGGGATAAACACTGGCACCTTTTGTATGAAGTCACACAAACAGGTTCCAATTGCTAGCTATCAGCCCCAGAAACACTGTGTTATAGTGCACTACAGGAAAACCCCACTGTACCTTTTCATTTTTAATTTTTTATTAAGCCTAGGTTTCCCTCTGCTTTGCCTCTGGTGTGATACCTAAGGGTGCTTTTTAGTCTCTCTTGTGCTGGGCAGCAAACAGGCATTTTTTTCAGAGCTGCTCCTGCACCATCTCTATCCTCAGACAACTCAGAATTCATATGATGCTACAGTACCTGGGTCTTTACTTCATTCTGGGCTCAAAAAGTGAGTTTTAGAGCAAGGACTGGGGTTGGGGAGGCAGAGGGGGACACCCTGACTTTGTCTTTATAATTATTTTTTTTCATGGTTGTCATTTTTCTCCCTAAACAGAGGCACAGTTTGTGCAGGTGCAGTGGATTACTTAGGAAAGAAGTTTTCTATTTAAAAACAGGAGAGAGTTTAATGAAATCAGTAGAGGGTTTGTACAATAGGTATTGTATTAAACCAGAGCTCAGGCTTCACATTGATTGCGGTATTTAAATTTCAATGAGTTGATTATGTATGAGAGTAAAATGACCAGTATTATGAATGTACAAAAAAAGGGACATGGAAGAGCTGTGCCAGAAAAGTGAGAGAAACGTTCCCTTTATAGTCCCTAGAGTTCAATAAAGCACCACTATTTCCCAGCTTTTAAAAGCTCTTTTATCACAATGGTTCATACCTCGCATTCCCTGGAGCCTGATTTGTTATACGTGCAGGGTCCCGTTCCATTCAGCAGCATCTCACTGGTTTCAGTGTTGGTAGGTTTGTAATCTACATAAAATTCCTGTGTGCTCGGAGTCATTTGCTTCAGCGACTGTCTTTTCTTTTTCCTGTGCCTCCTCATGAGAGAGCGCTGCTGCAGCTGCTTCATGCTGGCAGGGTAACGCTTCCACGACACATAGATCACCAGCAGGATCACCAGCACAGACAGGAACAGAGCCACGCTGCCCGCTATGATTTTATGGAACGAGATGTGCTCCGTGTCGTGCTCGGGCTCCGAGCTCGACTCCGTGGCCCCCGTGCTCGGGGGCAGAGGGGGTTTGCTGTCGTGTTTAGGCCTGGTGAGTTTTGGTTTAAACGTTGGCTTTGGGAGAGCTCGTGCTAGCTCAAACCTTTCCGTGGTGCTCTTGCCACAGATGCTGTAGTTTTTCACCGCATCGATAACGTTCACCCCCTGCAGCTCTTTGGGGCTGGCACAGATAATTGTATTTTCCCTCAGCCCTTTGAAACTTTTAAGCCAGTTTACCAGAGAGCAAATGTTTCTGCTGCATTCCCATATATTCCCGGCAAGGCTGATGTCATTGAGAGATATCCAAGAATCCAAAATTTCTTGACCAATAAATGTGAGCTTGTTTGAATCCAGGTTGAGGCGCTGCAAATTGGGCACGCACTGAAAAACGCTGGGTCCGCTGAAAGCTTCTATTTCATTGCCAGATAAATCAAGTCTTTGTAACGAGCTCCAGGTCCAGGACATAGTTTGTCCTATCACACTGATTTTATTCCACTGTAAATAAAGGTTCTGAAGGCTGACCAGCCTTGGAAAAAGTGCCAGGTTGAGCTTAGAAAATTGATTGTGCTCCAGATGAAGCTCTTTCAGTCTGATCATACCTGCAAAGACATTCCTCGCTAAACTTCGGATGCGATTATAACCCAGGTCCAGCAGTTCAAGGTTCCTGCAATCTTGAAATATTCGAACAGGGATGGTTCTTAGGGAATTGGAGCGCAAATGTAAACTCAGCAGCTTCCTTAAGCCCCTGAACTGTTCAGATCCCAGAGACTGCAGCTGATTGTATGACAGATCCAAATTCCGGAGGTTTGTCACAGGTCTGAAGGTATTATTAAGAAAATAGGAGATTCTGTTGGAACTCAAGATCAACTCTTTTAGTCTGCGTATTCCACTGAAAGCATTTTCGTCAATATTGCTGATGTGGTTATGGTCTAAATAGAGCCAGGTGAGTTGATTAAGACCTTTAAATTGATTGTATTTTAGTTTTTGGAGGCTGTTATATCGAAGGGACAAACCTAAACAACCAGCAGATATACTTGAGGGAATCTCCTGCAATTTCTGAGATTCACAATATACCATTTTGCCTTCACACCTACAGCCCTTAGGGCATCCTCGTTCAGCAGAAGCAAGCATTGTCAGTAATACAGTAGGGGCTATTACCAGAGCTACAGCTGATCCGCTCAGTAGCCTAATTACATTGAAACCTGGAAATAAAAACAACTTAGAAAAGTTATCCCCCCACACATCAGTCATTTCTTTCAATCATGCTAAAATCTTCTACTTAACAATCATTTACAAAGCCCTAGCTCAACTCGACTGCTTTTCACAGTGGCTTTTTTTTTTATTTTTTTGTGTTTCTCTTTTTTACTCAGCTTTTTTTTATTTATTTTTTTTTTTTTTTTTTTGGTCTTTTAAGAATACCTTGCTACAGGTACTGAAAAACAGTCGGGTAAAAGGTGCAATCCCTAAGCCATTTAAGCATAATAAGAAATCACATCAATGTAAGTCTATGGAGTAATTAAAGCACAGGCTATGCAGTAACTATGAACTATAAATTAAAAAGATAACGTGAAAAACATACCCATCCTTTGTGCTGTTCAAAGGTCGTCCTTAGGTCTTTTGTTTTTTGCTTAGTGTGCCACAAGCATGGCAGCCCCTGTCAGCTGCACCGTAGTGAGTCAGGGCTCGCTGACACCCAGGAAGAAAAATTGGACCCCTTGGGAGACGGACCGATTTTGGAACATTATTCTTTGCCAGCCGTGCAGAACACTCCAAGGATAAATCAATCCCAACACAGCCTTCGCAGCAAAAACGTCAAAAATCTTCCTAGGTAATGGGATCTTCACGGATATTACGGTTTAGCATGTTTCTAGTTAGGAAGGCGGCATTTCTACTGCTGTTTTCCGGGCTCGCATGCTGGCAGCCCCGGGCTCGCTGCCGGCCGGGCGCGGCAGGTGCGGGGAGCCCGGCCCGGGACGCGGCTCCGGCGCTGCCGCGCTCGCATGCCGAGAGCTCCGGCCGACTGGGGCGGGCCGACAGCGGGCTCAGCCTTATGTAAAGCTGCCCCCAGCGGCAGCGGCACCGCGGGCATGTGCAGTGCCTGCCTCGCCTTGCAAATGAGCCAGAGAGTTCTCCCGAGAGAGAGCCGGCCGCGCGGTGGGGCAGCTCCGTGTGCGCTGCCCCGTGTGCGCTGCCCTGTGTGCGCTGCCCTGTGTGCCCTGTCCGCCCTGTGCCCTGTGCGCTGCCCCGTGTGCGCTGCCCCGTGTGCGCTGCCCTGTGTGCCCTGTCCCCTGCCCCGTCTGCCCTGTCCCCTGTGCCCTGTCCCCTGCCCCGTGTGCCCTGCCCCGTGTGCGCTGCCCCGTGTGCCCTGTCCCCTGTGCCCTGTCCTCTGCCCCGTGTGCCCTTCCCCGTGTGCCCTGTCCCCTGTGCGCTGCCCCGTGTGCCCTGTCCCCTGTGCCCTGTCCCCTGCCCCGTGTCCCCTGCCCCGTGTGCCCTGTCCCCTCTGCGCTGCCCCGTGTGCCCTGTCCCCTATGCGCTGCCCCGTGTGCCCTGTGCCCTGTGCCCTGTCCCCTGCCCCGTGTCCCCTGCCCCGTGTGCCCTGCCCCGTGTCCCCTGCCCCGTGTCCCCTGCCCCGTGTGCCCCGTCCCCTGTGCCCCGTCCCCTGTGCCCTGTCCCCTGTGCACTCCCCATGTGCGCTGCCCCGTGTGCGTTGCCCCACACCCCTGAGCTGGAGAGTTTGAGACTTTGGTCTCAAGGGCTGACGTGGCATTTGTAGGACATGGATAGAAATTTTGGGTCGGGAGGATTTTTTTTTCTTGCTGCCTCATGTAACCTTTTTGCAGTTGCTCGCTATTTTTCAGTGAAGTATCAGCCCTCTCGGTGTGTCTTTTAGCGAGTGCTTTAGCGTGGACACTGCTTTTCACAACGTGAAAAATGTTTTTGGGGCTGACATTTTGCCTTTTTGCTTTCTTCTTCTCTGTTAAAAGGCTCAGTGCCAGGAGGTTAGAAGAGAGTACTGTGCTCATTTATTTCCCAACTTGCTGTCACTTTGTTCCACAACACTAACACCCCAACCACAGGCTTCCAGAAGCTTTACAACAGAGACTAAACAGCCTGGTGTAGTACCTTAATGAGGTGAATTGTTTTCACTGTCGCTCAGGACGTGGACAGGATTTTATGTGAATAAATAATGATGAGCTTTTTCTGTGTGTGATGCTCTACAGTCCTCAAATATCACCAAGAGAGCCACTTTGGCTTTCCTTACTTTTCCCTTCTTCCCTGGGTGCTGGAGGGAAAGAGCACATCCTCTCATCTGGGCAGAGCAAGGGTAAGATGGTGTTATAATGGCAAATAATGGTTACAAATAATGGCAAATACACCAGGCTGGCAGTCTGCCTCCAGCGAGCAGGATGTGATCACAGATGATGGTGGGCAAGTGGAAAATCCTGGCTCTTTGTTGTGCACAAACGGGCAGGAGGCTGAGGAGAAGTGTTGTGCTCCTTAGGAGTGCAGAGTGCAGTCCTCAAATGCGACCAGACAGTGCTGAGAACTGCTCTGCCTTTCTGGGGGAGAATCCTTACCCTTGGAATAATGTGCTCTGGCTTTTCCCTAATTTTTCACTGCTGTGAGAATAGAATAACTTAAAACTAGGTGAAAGCTACAATTTTCCAGGCATTCAGGTGCTAGTCCTTAGGCTGTGAATGACCTCAGGTTTGCTGTAATCCCACCGGTATTAATGCACCAAACCAGAGTCCCCAAATGAGGAAAGTCATTTCTGCCTTTCTTTCATGTCAGAATTACATTTTTGTGTCACGGCACATTGTGTGAGAATTCTTCTCTTTGGGACAGGCTGCTGGAGAGGGAAGGGGTTATCTGCTCCATCAGTCTCTGTCAGCATCACCATCTCCCGTTGTGTGCTGCAGCTTTTTGGGGTGCTGCAGTGTGGTCCTGGGGTCGGGGAGCTGCAGAGCTGCTGCCAGCAGCATCGTGTGCCAGTCTGCTGTCCTGGTACAGGCTTTCCATCCCTGCCTTGGGCTGTCTCTGCTCCTGATGGAGCAGCAAGAGGACACTTCACACCTTTGGGAAGTCAGTTTGGCTTTTGGAACTGCTGCTCTTCCTCTCTTGACAGTAGATGCCTGTGAGAGGTAAATTCTTCATTGAAGTGACTCTTTTAGGTTCCTAAACTTAAATGGCCTGAAATTAGGTCTGGCTCTTCACCTGGTTCAAACACAGCACCTAAAACTTTCAGTGACATCCAGATCCCTTCTCCTGAAGAATTGGTGCAACTCAGCATACAGCTGACACTCGGCCTTCTTCCCAAACTTTACCTTACTCTGGCTTTTCCTTTTTTTGTTCCTCTCCCTCCTCCACCTTGGTTATGGAGTTAAAGAGCAGCTTCTTGGCCACCATGAGTCAGCAGAGCTTCAGCAGCTTTCCCAGGGTTTAAATAATTGCCAAAATACTGGACTAATAAGAGGGAACAGCCACTCTTTACCAAGAGTTATTTTCATTTTTCTGAAAGGGGTGAGACATCAAGACATGAACAGAGAGAGCATCAAATCTATGTTAATGGATTGCCAAATTGAATTTTCTTTACTGAGATCCTTTTTGAATTACACAAGCAGGAAAAGTGCCAGAGTCTGATAAAGAGTTTTTTAAAATTACATTTCCGTATCTTTATACAGCACAATAAGTTCTTCTCCAGTTGTGGAAATAAAGCTCCTAGTACGAAACAAATCCCAGTACGAAACATTCCTTATAAAATTTCAGACTGATCTGGCCATATAAACTGTGACAAACAGAGAATTAAGTTAAAGCTGTGTTTTACATGAGAAGATACCTTTGCCTTGTATCAGCTACACCTTGTCTGTCAGTGCACCCCCAGTTTGTCATAGTGTATATGGCCAGATTCTATTTATTTGTGTAGTCTTGAACACAAAGTTCAAGTCTGTGTTTTGGGGTTTCAGCTTTAAACACAAACTGAGATACCACAGAACCTGAGTTGCTTGTAAGTTTTGAGTTTTACGACTCCATGATCACTCTAATTCTTTTTCCTGGCCTTTTTTTGAGGGGAAGATGGCATAGATCAGGAAATACAGTGGCAAACGTGTTACTAGATATGCCTTAACATCCATCCAGATGAAAAGAGATGTGCTGGGCAGAGCCTGTGATGAACACATAGTTTTCTTTGTCTACACCACAGAGAAATTCAAATTTCATGTTTGGAAATGATGCACTATGCTAAGGTAGTGATAGTCCAGATTTTTCTCTTGGTGTTAAACTTTCAGTGGGTTTTCCATCTGGATATTGTTCTGGATTGATTTCACTGCTATCTGATTTTGCACTAATTTACTTCAATTTAATTTCACATTTGGTTTTGGGTTTTCTTAACGTGGTTAGGTTACAGCGTGTTTTCTTTTTCCATTCATTCCAGCTGAGTTCTCTGTACCTAGATGCAACTTCCCTGTGGAAAGCTTAGTATGAACTGCAGCCAAAATAATAAATGGTGAAACAAGAGGTGGCATTCACTGTGAAAACCTCTTCCTCTACAAAGCTGGCTTGGAATTGAAACTTTTCACAGAGGAAAGGGGAATCAGCAAATTGTGCGTTTTTTAGGATTATGAGAAGGCAGCTGTAATTGCCAGGTACACCTGTTTGCTATGTACACTTGGAAAGAGGGGGTGACAGAATTACCAGTGTCAGTAGGATGGGGGTGAGGGGGCAGGGAAGGGATGCAAACTTCCCAGAGTGCAAGAAACCAGCTGCTAGAGGGATCCATGCAAATCCATCAAAAGCCTTCCCCTGTTCTGTCACATGGCTCACTTTAGCCTTCCTCAGGACATTCTGTGCTTACTCTTTAAAATCCATTTAATGATGATGCTACAGAGGAGAAAAAGGAAAAAGAATTAAAAGGTTTCTGTTCCTTCCATGAGAAATACATTCAGGAATGCAGTCTGAGCTTTTCTACAGGGCATTATGTTCGTAGTGCACAAAGTCTGGAATTCAGACTAGACCAGAACACGGCATTTCTCTGCTCACAGACAGAGCTCTGGGGCCAGGGAGTGCCTTTATGTGTGAATCACACATCCCTTTGGGGACCTGCAGTTAGCAAGTGCCGCGCTGTGTTCTCTTTGGCTTTATGAAGTGACACCGGGTGTCGTTCCCTTGACTTTATTCCCCCATAAAGAAGCCAGGAGCCAGCTGGGTGAGCAGTAGTAGCTTGCTCTGAATGGTACTGTAGTGTGCTATCGCTGTATCGTTAAGAGAGATAAGTCTAATAAAATGTGTCTGCAATTTTTGAGCCAGTGATTAAATGAACCTGCTGTTCCATGAGGATCAGATTAGAGCTGGGGGTGTATAACTCCCAGTGTAAATATCAGAGCGTGGGATGGCAGAGGGAAGCTCAGGATGCAGCGTTTGCTGAAGGCAGACAGAAGAAGAGCGAAAGCCAGGTCCAGGGAACATGCAGGCAAGGGAAATCGAGGCAAATCCAGAAAATGTTCTGAAGCAATAGGGAAAGAGGATTGAGACTAGAGAGGATCTTATTCCAGGAGTTCATCTGTACTGCCCTAAAGGACCATGGTGGTCAATTGTAGCTGAGGGAGGTGGATAAATTAAAATACTCTCTTGCTCTTCTGCTAAGAACTGTTCTTTTGCAAGGCCTCCCGCAGGCTCAGTGAGGGTGGAAGGATCCCGTGTGACACACATCAAGATGTGAGTCCGTGTGCCCTGTGCTGTGGGATGGCTCGCAGAGGACACCAGCACACACGTGCCGCTGTCACAGCCTGTTGGATGAGGAGGCTTTTCCAGCTGGGCTCTCCTGGTGAAGTCTCAGCACTGTGGACAGGTCCCAGGGGCCTCTGCACCGCCCAGAGGGAGGTGAGGCTGCGCACAAACCGTGGCTCACAGCAGCCACTGCCTGCATCCTTTGGGATGGATCCTAATGGGGCATTGGACACATACCTGCTCCCCAGCTGGCTTTTTGTCCTTTGAAGCTGCTGGAGGGAGAAAGGAGTGAGGGACTTGTCTTTACAAACAAACTCTAGGTCTGCTGATAAATTAAATTGGATACTGAGAGATGGAAGAAACAATGGGAAGAACCATAAATTCCATAGGAATTCCACTGATTGACACAAGGAGAAGAGAAGAGAGGGGTAATACATTAGAAAGGGGTCTTGGGGATTAGATGTTTTGGGAAGTCTGTACCTCTCAGTGTCCCTGAGAAAGGGACGTGTGTCCGGGAAATTGGGATACAAAGGAGGCTGTGTGCTCCAAGACTTTGAAAGACCCCAGGGGAAATGCCCCATGGGCTCTCCCTTTATTCAAATAAAGTTACAGGACTCTCCTGTCTCCTTTTTGGACATAAACCTCTGGTGTTTGTGGGTTAATTTTCTGACAAGGGCGCGCAGCCTGTGCTTCATTCTCGTCCTCCAGAGACACACCATGAGATGCAAAACTATCATTTTACTTTCCCTCTGAAATTGATATGACCACTTCTGTTTCAGTGGATTTAGTGTTGATCCATTCAGGTTTATCCTCCAGCATCTTCCCAAAAAGTTAATATGAGTAGAAGCAACAGAAGGTGCTGGAGGATGAAAGATCATCACGGAAGTTAGCTAGAAATTAATTACATGTTCCATGCAGTGCTTCAACCTGCAGAGCATGAATGATCCACACCATAAGTGCCCTGGAGGTGTGATGGGGTGACAGGCAGGGCTGTGTTGGTGGCCTCTGCCTGTGGCTGCGCCTGCAGTCTCTGTGAAAGGAGCCAGAGATATTAGGTTAGAATAAACCCAGGCTTGTCACAAATGCTTCCCACTGTTCCATGGGCCAGGATGCCTTTGTTGGAAGAGTGCCTGCTGTCTTGATTGTCCACACAATGTTTGTGTGGCCTCAGGTATCTCCATGAGGTGTGCTGGTCTGAGGAGAACCATTTGTCTCTGTCTTGGTTTAAAAGACAAATACCTGCCAAGGAAGGTGGAAGCCTCGCTGGAATGGAAAGATGACCGCTCGCTTTGAAAACCATGGTGCTTCCTGGCAAAGTATGGGAAAAAGGAGTAACAGCTCTTTACTAGAAAATATATATATATATATATGTAACAAGACAGAACAGCAACAACAACAAAAGCTATTTTAAAAGATAATAAACCCGAAGAAGCGCAGTAACCTCCTTTTCCCGGCCGCTCAGCGCTCTCCCCTCAGCCCGGCCGCCAGGGGGCGCTGTTGGCGGCGGGGCCTCCCTCACGCCTCGGGGCAGCCGGGCCCGGCCCCGCGCCTGCCGGGCGATGGCGGCCCCGGCAGCGGACAGGGGGCTCCCGCTTCGCCTTCCCCATCGTGTGTGCGGTGCGATACTCCTGTGTATCACGATACATCGTGCGTATCCTGGCGCTACTCCGCCGGGATCCCAGTCAGCAGCCGGGAGGTGCTCTCTCCGCAGACACGGAGGTGTGAGGGGCGCCGAAAGGGCCCGGTTGTGGGGCGGCTGCGAGCGGCGGAGTCCCGGGCAGCAAGGGGAGCTCCGCAGCAGCACCGAGCCCCTCGGCAGGACGGCTCCAGCGGCAGGAACAGCCCGAGCCGCCCCGCTCGGCCAGCCTGAGCTAGCCCCACTCAGCTAAGCGAGTGCACAACCCCGCCTTTCCCCTCCCTGCAGGATTGCAGTGAGTCCTAGAAGCATTGGCCTGTTCTTTTGTATCGGAATTGCCGACTGTTCACCCCCCGGGCGGCAGCCTCCTCTCCCCACAGCGTCTTCTTTTCGGGTAACAAAGATGATGAAGATGAAAAACCCGAAGCCACGGCAGCCTCCTGAGGTATCTGACTTAAGCCTGGCTAGGACAGTTCTGCATACGCATGTGAGGGACGGCAAAGGGAATGAACTTCCCGGGCAGCCAGATTTACGGACACACCTCACAGAACTGTCCATGGAGGAGTCCACAGGGGCTGGGACATCGGTGTGGAGTCATTGCGTAACTAATCCAAGCAGAGCTGCAGCCTGGGCCCAGGGAAAAGCAATAATGCTGACAGTGTCCAGATGTGGGCACAGGGAAAGGAGTGAGCCCTGAGCATGTCGTGGTGGTGAGAAGAGGAACAGTAACGCTTGACTAAAGACAGGGCAGTGCCAGCCGTGTGACCATTTGCACAGGTTTGTTGTTTGCCAGACTTCAGACCTTTTCAGTGTTCCATGTGAATGTGTAGTTAAAACCCTCAGGGCTGGCCTTGCCTCCTCAGCCGTTCCCTCTGCTCTCGTGCCTTTGCCTGTAGCTGCTCCTTTATACTCCTGCCCTTTTCGTACATCTCTGAGGGATTAATATTTGTCATTTGCACAGCATGGAGCTGTGCACATAGATGATGCATGTTCACACATTTCTTAGGAGTTTCAGACCTGTGCCCTGCCATGCATTTAACTCTGTGGGGCTCCAGATGAAGCTGCCTTGATATCTCGCTATGTGCTGAGGCTGTAGAATTAATTATTCTGTCGGGTCAGCCCTGGAACATCTCTTGGTTGCAGTGGCTCCTTGGCTGCTGTAGGGAAGCAGCTGGGAAAAACTTTCATTGTAGGAAACCCATGACATCCACATTGTATCAGAAACCACTATAACTTGTTTTCTAAACCTGAGCTTTTATGCTAATTTTGTGGGGTCCCAGTCTCTCATATTTCACTTATGAGAGAAGAATAGTGGCATGTAATTGTTCTATAAGGTTATCCTTATAATCTTAAGGATAACTTATAATAAGCATAATAGATGATTTGCATGACTTTTTGTCCAGCATCAGTTATATCCAAACATATACCCTTTCATCAGCTGAGCTGTCTGTTCCTTTTTTGGAATTCCAGCACAAGTTATTCTGTATCTACTGTGATTTTTATTGCTTGTTATGGGAGCCATTTTTTTGGATGCCTTTTTTTTGAGCTCGAGTGGCCAAATAGCAGAATTCCATGTGATGACAGTGTAGTCGTCAAATACAGAAACACAGACTTGTATTTAAAGTGCAGATTTATCTTATATCTGTGGTTAGCAAGTTTGCCAATGTCTGTTCACTTACAGAACCTTTCTAATGTTACAAGAGTACCATTTTGAAAATTACCTCAGTATTCACTGAATATTACCTTTACTTTTCCATACAAAAATTGCAACTGACGCATTTTTAGTGTCTTGAAACAAAAGATAAAAGTAGCATTTCTTAGGATCAGACCCAAATTAGTAGGAGATGTTTATAGGTGTACTTCCTAGTCTTACTGCTCTTCAGCATAAACAGGCATACAGGGGCCAGGAGGGCAGAGTAGAATGATTTCATTTGACACGTTGAAATATTCTAAAATACTTTCCAGTCTCTCCTTTGACTTGCTTATGCATGAAAACCTCCACAGAGAAAAAAGGGATTCCAGCTTTCCTCTGTTAGGACTCCTGCTTGGACTTCAGTGTGGTGTTCTGAGGCTGTGATTTCCAGTCTGAGACAGTCAGAGTGATGTGTTATTAGACAGCATTAGTAACATTTCGAAGAGAAAACTAAACATGACAGTTGAGCAGATTTGCAACTGAAAGAGGAAAACATGAACAAAGTTAAGAAGCATATAATTGTGCTCATTCCCACCGTGACTGGCATAGAAATTATTTATTCCAAGTGGCTGCAGTTGCATGCTTAGTCACTTCCTTCCCTGGCTTCAGCCTGATGCTGTTTTCTGCCATTTTCCTGCAATAAAAGTTTGTGCTCTTTTTCATCAAAAGTTTCAGATTTTTTAGCTTTTAGTAATTCAGTCAAGTCTTTTTCAATTAAGTGAGCTGTGGCAGCTTGTAGATATTCCAGCTCTGGTAGCCTGGTGTTCCTGAGAAGGCTCAGAACGTTAATTATGCTGACAGTCTTAGTTAACCAGCCTGTAATCAGCTGTTGCTTAGGCAGGGGCCACTCATCCATGCCAGCAATGGTGGACTAGAACTTTATGGTTTAAAAGAAAATAAAATACAGGCAGGTATGTTTTGACTGTTCCTTTCTGTATTTTCCCATTTTCTTTTCCCATTGGGGTGTCTGGCAGACAGAGCTCTGAAGAATCACCATATGTGATTTAAATGACCTACTAGCTCATCTTCTCATGTCACCCAAGATAATTGTCTTAAATTAAACGTGATTAAATAAAAAAAAATAACCATACAACCAAACCCCAACATGTTTGGGTGATTTTTAAAAAACGTGCAACAGACTTCTATATAATTAAATAAATAAAAAATAAAAAATCTGGGTTCCAGCATATTTATTTTGGATTATGTGTCAGGGTACTCTACTGTTTATTAAAACTAAATATCTTTCACCCAGTGGATAGGACAGCAAAGAAATGTCAAACCAACTCAAAGTGACTCGGTAAGTGCATAAAACAGTAAATATCTGCAAACCGTTAATTGCTGATGGACACAGTGCTGAAGGGTAGAGGAGAGGAAGCTGACATGAAGAGAAGGAGTTTTCACTCTTTCTTCTCTTCCTTGCAAGAATATTAGTATAGGCATGTTGTATTTTTGTATTTTTTAAATCCTTCCATCCAGCATTCTATACCTCCTAAGTAAGTAAGAGGCTTAAAAGCACCTTTTCCTCTTGCAGCTTAGTTGTGCAGGAATTTCTTGGTCAGAAAGCAAGAAATGCTGCAGTTGATAACCAGGTGGGCACTGTGGCCAGCCCATGTGGTGGAGACGCAGGAGAGCTGAGCCTGAGTGAGTCAACAGCTTGATTTTGTGTCCCTGAATGGTGACAGGAACAGGCAGAAAACAGAAACACTGGCAAACACGGGCTGGGTGGTTTTAAAACCATTTTTCCTCCAGGCAGACTGAAAGCAGGGGCACCTCCATCCACTTGCTCTTACAGAGAACCTCTTCTGTCACAGATTCGTGACACGAGGATCTTCTCTGTGTGTCATAGGGAAATTTCTTTTGTCTTCCAGCATATGGTTGTGTCATCATTTATTTGTGGTTTAAAAGACAGATTGACCAGGTTGAAATCCAGAGCAGGAATAGACACGTGCCAATATCATTAACACAACAAAAATGATTCCTGTGGCCATTTCTGCTGCTCTGGGATGAGCAGTTTCCTGTGTTTCTTTGTAAGTCTGAAAGCTTCTGGGAAATGAATGTGATTTATTCTATCAATGCAGAACTAAAAACAACTCAAATCTTAAGATAACTGTGTACAAATCTAATATACAGAGCAGCTGTAAATAGAGTGGTGCTACAGTGTTACTTAGTTTGAAATTCATAAGAAAAGTAGGAAAGAAGAACTTTTCAGGGAAAGCCAAATAAATATAACTTTGTGTTTTTTCTTTGCATCACCAGTATGTCTCATTTCAGCTGAATAGTTTAGTTCATACTATGATAATTTTACCCCACAATACGGTTCCTGAGGGACTTCTAAGGTGGTGTGCCCTGGTGCCTTTCAAGTGCATAAAGAGTTCACACGGGGTACTCAGTAGAAGCTAAAAGACATAAAAGTCTCGTGTTTCGGTGTAAAAGCCAGCGAGTAACCCACAGCTTGCAGGAAAAGGAAAAACCAAGGTACCCTATGGCCACGTTACTGAATAAGAGCTGTCTCCTACGAAGATCTTTGCAGTTTGCTTTAAGATACCCAGGATTTGCTGCTCCGAGACTGAAAGCTGGAAGAGATCCAGTGCTCTTATCTGACATAGCAATTTCAATGTTCTTCTCAGTGCGATTTAAAGTCAAGTAGAAATACGCTGTTGGAATTGAGATATTTGTAAACGGATAAAACTCTTGGAATTGTATCAGAACACCACTGCCTCAGAGCATTTCCAAAGAGAAAACTATAAATGTCCTTGAATGCATTTGCACCTTACATAAATACCATGGTATTTGGAATTCTGCAGCAGATACTTGGTGATCAAAAGATTAACATTTTAAAGAAGACGGTAATTCATATGTTCATGTAAAGACCAGGATTTAATATTTCACCCTTTCATAAACACAGAAACATGAGAGAAACAGTGAGTACCAGCCTCTGTAACAGTTGAGCTGCAGACTTCTTAATTTTGATAAAACCAAGTTTTACCTGAATCCAGCTTTAGAAGAGGTTTCCAATAACTGTTACTACTGGGGTTATTCACAAAGTCCAAATCTGCTTGCGATGTAACTCTGGGGAGAACTTTGGGTTATTGTAACTTTGGGGAGAACTGTTGCAGCTTCATTCTGTCACTGCCCATTCCTTATGTGGTGGGAATTGCCTTAGGACTGATAAACTTCCAATGTGGATCTTCTACTTGGGAAAGGTTGTTGTAAATTACATCAGGGATGCAGAGAATGGGAGAATTCCTACTCTCCGTAGGGTTTTTTTCCAGTGTAATGACTCAACTGCTGACAGGATTAATTATCATGTGGTTAAGTTGCAGAATTTCAGAATGGGAGGGGATTCTCCATGGGTATATTTTTCTCTCTTTTTGAATATTAAATCTCAGATTATATAATGAACTAATACAATATGTTATATGCAGAGATCAAGGGCTGGAGAGTCGCTGATCCTCTTAAGTATGTCAAAATTAGCCTTTTAAATGTTCAGCATCTAATTTGATAGGTATGGCAGTGACCTTTCCTCTGTTGCTGTTCTTTTGCTCAGCCCCTGGGAGTACTTTACGAGTCTTTTATTTATGTTTTATTTTCAAGTGCTTCTCTGGGACATTTGTATTCCTTGCTTAGGTTGCCACTTAGCTGGTATTTTTTACTTTAGGTCACTTGCAGCAAAAATGTATGAGATGCCTTCCATCCCACTGTGCCTAGAATGTATTTGAAAAAGAGTAAATGTTTTTAGTGCTTTACAGGTTTGCAGTCTCTGCCAGGTTTTTCTGCTGTTTGTCTTTTGCTTTCTGCACAATTTGCTTGGCTCCGTGCGCCGCTGCCTTGTCAGAGGCTGGCTCCAAGTGTCGTGTGTGTCCGTGCTGCCTTATTTTACTTGCCACAGTTTAATGCAAAAGCAGCCAGCAGCAGCAGCAAAGGAATCTGCGTTGTTTCAGTTCCCTTTCTTTCTGTTGTTGCCATTCAGGAGAGGCAGAATGCAAAGGAAAGCATTCATGAATTCATTAGAGAGTTTCTCAAACACAAACGAATTAAAAAATTCTGGAGAGCTCTACACATGATGATATGGAGTGAAGCACTATTTCAGGGCTTTCCAGGAGTGCTGATGAGCAGGAATAGCAGTGCCTGGATAGGGATGTGTATGGCACAGCAGCAGTGTCCTCCCACACCTGTGTGCCTGTGTCTGTCGGAGGAACTTACTGACCGAGTTTTATGGCTTAGCATAACACTTACTGGGCGTATGTTGTGCTGGTTTTTGTTCCTTATGGAATTAATTACTGTCTCTGCTTGTCTCTTAATTTGTACTTTACATGATTAGGACAGAGGTCAGAGGTAAATCTTCCATTAGTCACTGTTTGGGTTTGCTCCTGATATTCAGCGTGATTCATCTATCTTATTTTATACTGATTCCATTCATGCATTTTGAATTTGCGCATAATAATTCCCTAAGAGCTTGTGAGGATGCATTAAACATGCTTGTGTGTGCTGTAGGTAGTGTCTTTAGAAGACTGATAAAATCTGAAATGCAAATATTCTGTTTTCTTGGAGTCTAAGACTATAGGAGTTCTTGTTGGCTTTGAAACAAAATGAATAAATGGGAAATCACTATAAAGTGCTGCTGCCTCTCCTGAGTTTTGCCATTACCTATATTTAATGAAATAGGTTTTGACATCCATCAGGCAGCCGCACTGGCTTCTCATTCTCTTTACTTCCCCACGAAAGGGAATTATTTTATGTGATGAAAAAGCAGTATGACTCTTCTGTTAAATGCAGTCTGCCCGCTGAAGTCAGGAGCCATGAAAACACCGTAGAGCTGAAATGTTCTTGGCTCTGCTGCCACGAGGGGTGTGCACTGCTTAGTCCAAACGTACTGGCATGGGAGATGTTCTTCTCTTGTAGGTAGCTGTCCCTCACGCTGTTGGATGGCTTTGTGTAGGGTTTGGGAGACTGGCTCTAACACGGTGTCTCCAGTTTGCATCTCAATTAACCTGGAACTGAAGCAGGTAACTTCTGAGACATTCTGGAGGGGAGCTTTTGTGTCCGGCTGCTTGGGATGAGCGCTCTGTGGGGGAAGAGGCTGAGATAGCCAGATTAGCACCACCTTGTGAAAAGTGACAGCTCTTGTTTGTGTTTGCAAGGTTCATTTCTGCAGAGCAGATGAGAATATAAGATGGCATATTTCACCTTTCTCAGCCCCTCTTGGTCGCAGTTAAAGGTCGGTTGAAGTTGCTGATGTTCACCCACATGGCACCGTGTGTGAGTAGCTCCTGTGTGTGTGTCCCGCCCGTACCAGTTGTCAGACACCAGCCCTCAGGTTCCTCACAGCCTCATGTCAGTGCTGTTCCGGGACTTGAGGTGTTTTCTTTCTCCCTGCCATGTCTGTTAATCAATATCTAAAACCAACTTGAATCGCTTTCTAATGCAAAAGAAGTAATTAAACATCCACATGATCTTTAGTACAGGAGTTTTACTATAGCAGGCAAGGAAGATGTTCTCCTTTTTGGAAGACTGTCACAAACTGATGTTGCTCTGGCAAAAAGATTCCAAGGGAAATGCAATAATCCTTTTATCCAGGTCCTTGACATTCCCATTTAGATGTAGCTGAAACAATAATGGATGCTTCTGACACAGGTGCAAGGGGACAGATGGGTCCCCAGGGGTCCTGCGGGAGCCGGCAGAGGCGCTGCCCGAGCCCCGTTCCGTCAGTTCCCAGCAGCACTGGCTGACTGGGGAGGTCACAGGGGACTGGAGCTGGGCCACTGGGACACCTGTGCAGGAGAAGGGCTGGAAGGAGCACCCAGGGGGCTGCAGGCCTGCCAGGTGCCAGGTTCCACAAGAGCCACGTCCTTGCCCTGCGTTACAACAACGCCCCGCTTTCAATGCTGGCATCTCCCAGAGTTTATAATTAGACAAACGTGTTTGGAATGAACTAAGGAAATAAAAGATAACAGCTTTGATTTAAGGCACTGAATGGTTAACCTTCCTTCTCTTCTTTCTTCTCTGCCAGATAAAACTCCCACCACTTCAGTGTTGCCATGCAATAAATTTGTTTTGTTGGGTTTTTTCCCTCCTTTGACTTGATGATTCATTGAGATCAAACATTTGTTAAACTGCACTTTTAAAATTTCTGTTTATTATTTTTCTATGCTTGGTATTTTGAGGGCTGCTTGAAAAAATGACCTTTTTTTTTTTCACCAGGCTAATCCTAACTCATATTTTCTACAATCAATTTTATTGAAAGAAATTCAAGTTTCAAAAATGTTGAGTTTTTTGGTGTGATGGTTTGGGGTTTTTTTGTGGTTTTGGATTTTTTTGGGTTTGCTTTTTTGGTAGAAAATAGGCAAAGGAGGCAACAGGAGGGTGGCTGGCATAAAGGAGTTCCAGATTGTAGGCATTGTGGAATTAGCCTAGAAGAACATAATTGCAGATGCTACAAAGGCAAAAGCATTAGAGAAAGGAAAGAGAAAGGAGACTGCTGGATCTGCAAGAGTATTTTTGGAAGAAAGCAAAAGCAGAAGATCTCTGATAGTAAAAACATAAATCCACTTCTTTAGCACCAAGAAGTTATGATTGCGTTAATTGTAATCAGCTTTAATGAAAAAGCCTGGTTCTTGTAAATGAGAAACTGAGGCAGTTTAGGGCAGAAGATTAGGAGGGAACTCTGTCAGACAGGGTTTTCTGTATGTGGGGAAAATTCTTGCATGGATTAGAATTGTAAGAGCTCTGGAGTAGACACCTCCAGGAAGGGATGAGAGCTGTGGAGAAGGTTGTGGTGTCGGATTGAAGCAGAGAGTTTGTACAAAACAAGTGGGTTTGGGACAAGGGAGAGATCTCAGAAAATACTGTCTGGTCTGCTTACACTGAGAGCCTGTTTTAAGGCAATGACACCAACAAAAGGCTGTTTGCACCCTGCAGGAAGGCCATTCCTCATTCTCTTTTTATTTTATATGTGTCCACAGGATCTCTGATATTTTAATAGGAGGACTCTCCATTTATTAGGCCAGTGCCAGGATCCAGTAGTACAAAAGCGTCAGTGCCAGGTGCTGTCCTTGGGCCCCATGCACCTCGCCAGGCTGGGGCAGAGCAGCTGGAGAGCTGCCCCGTGGGAAGGGACCTGGGGCTTATCCTTTGGACCTCACCACCTCTTAGGACTAAAGCATTTACAAGCTGATGGGGACAAATTGTCACAGTAATGTGCTCATCTCATTTACTGGAGGTTAAAAGTGCACTTTGGGGGAAGTTGTCACTTCCCAGGGAGTTGGTGTGTGGGAATCCTTGGATACATTTGACTCAGGACGTGGTCTCACATTGTTACTACAATGAACTGGCAGGGGTTGTTGTTGCACTTCTGTGCGGCCCAAATCCAGCTGAGTTCTGCTGCCAGACATTTAACTATGTCTAAAAATTTGATAGTTTAATATTCCAGTCATAATTTCCTCTGGACACCACTGCTGGTATGGCTGCTGTATAATAATTGAGGTGGATGTGTTTGTTATTCTCAGATACTCACTGATTGTTGATTAGGGCTTTTATATAACACAGACTAGAGAATAGTTTCTGGTGGCCTCTCCCTTTTGGGAGGTCATGTAATCTTTCAGTTTAATGAAACCACCTGGGTATACTGAATAAGAGAAAATCAATTTTTGAGATATTGATTGGAACAAAATTCAAAAGGTCAAGTATAATGCTTGATCTTAGAGTCTCTGGCTTAATACTCTGTTCAGGTAGGTATTAAGTATTAGGCTTGGCTGCTCATCGTGGATCAGGATCATGAAACAGAGAATGAAATGCTGTTTAAGGCAAGAGTAACATCTTCAACACTTGCAAGCACACCTTCAAATAATAGCACAAGTTCTGTTTAGGTCTTTAATGTATAAATTATTGGCTGGAGCAGAGTGAACAGTATATGGAAAGGGTTAATCGCAGCCCTACGAGCTCATGGTATGACTGAAAAAAAACATGACAGATGTTATCAAAAGATAACTCACAAAGAGTGACATATATGGCTGTTCTTTTCAGAACTGCTCATAGACCGACCTGTACAGCTTGATGCTTTGACATCATGGATCCATATTGATTTCAATGGGAAGTTCAGAATGGTCGCTGCCATTATTTAATTAGTGCTTTGAAGCTATTGCAACAGACAGAAAGCACATACAGCAGCTTCAGTGCTGTTAGAATTGTAATGCTTCACTTTCACAGCATTTTATACACTGATAAATCAGTGGATCCTGCCAGCTCTGCCTGAACGTTGGCCTTAGCACAGATAGGAGAAGAATATTTGACAGCAGACAGACAATTAGAGGAAAAGGAAAACCCAACTGTACTTTGGATTTCAGTTCTTGGTGCATTTACATCTTTGATTCAAAATATTGTCCTGCATTCTGTGGTGATAGAGTTTTGAGAGATTTCTTTGGAATCACTGAATATTTAGTAGTGTCTTATTACTGCTTCTCTTTCCAGAGCTGTAACTATTTATGGAACGAAGCGAGCATTTCTCTGTCCATCCTCACCGTTTCACTTCATGGTAGTACGTAAGGCTGTGAGCGTTTCTCATATTGGCAGGGAATGCTCATCTCCAGGCATGCACATCTCCCAGGGTCCTAACCTAGGCCACAGTGGTTTTCTTCTCCCCTAGTCGGGGTTATAGCAGTGGGCAACTTGGGAGGCAGAAAGGCATGCTGAGCAGGCTCCAGCTAGAGAAACTGGCTGGCTGCAGGGTAACCTTGGATCCCGCATGGAATGAGTTAAACTTCTGTCCTAAATCTTTAAAATTGTGTTTATCCTGCAGCGAGAAAAGGTTCTTCTCTTTAAGGGAAGTTAAAATTGTTCAATGGGAATAAAACTTTTATGGCAGAAATTGTTCCCTGAGGAAGAATGGAATTATAAGAACACAGACTTGCCTACCAGTCTGGTCTCTGTGGGAATGACACCTTGTATAAACAGCATTTGTTCCTTTCTGAGTGTGTATTAAAGTGATATCCTTGGACACTTGTGGTGATAGAGCTCTCAGACCACAGCCAAATTGCCTCCCACAGCGGAAGGTATTTGAATTGAAATAATTAGAAAAGTTCTGTCAGAAGCATTTTAGTCACTGGGTTTTGCTGTTGCAGCAAAATGCAATTCATTCCTCGGGACTGTAGAAAGGTATTTACTTTAAAGTCAGTTGGAAAACTGGATTTAACTAACACCTAGTAAATACAGAATTAATAAAAACTAATGCACATACAAAACAGTCTTAATTGATTACACACATTACATTAGCACTTTCAGATGAAGTTGAATTTTAAAATGTTTGATGTTTGAATACATAAATCCCCTGAGACAGCAAGCAGCTCAATATTGTTGCAAAATAAGACACGCTGGTAACAATAAAAGAAACCAGTGATTTTATTGTTTTGTTTAGATTCCAAAAATCAGAGGTGAGGAACAAGATAACTGTGTTCCTAGATTTTATTGGTAAATTCCTCATCTGCCTTAGTGTGACTGAGTTAATAACAGCTAAATGGTTTGATGCTGCAGTGAGGGAGGATGCTTTGGAAGAGGTTCAGTACTGAGGTTTATTTTTCTTTCAAGGAAGATGGTATTAATATAAATCATTTTAACTTACCGATGGTAAAAAATACAGCTTTAAATGCCACCAGTGCTAGCATAATTTTTCAGGTTGGTTGATCTGAATATTCTGGCAGCAATCACCCCGGCACACTCGTGTCTGCTGCCGAGGCCCAGTTTTTAATCCAGTGTGCCTGGGGGGCTGGACAAACTCTCTTTCCCTGAAGGTACGCTGCATTTTTGGGATATTTCAAAAGTTAATTAAGGGAAGGAGGTAGGCTGAGCTTCACGCTTCTTCCACTGCTCTAAAATCCTCCTGCAGCTGGTAAATACCAGTGCAGCTCAGAGCTGTGAACAGACTTCTCTGTTCAACTAATACAGGGCTTATGCTCTTGTCTTTAGGTAGGCTCTGAAGGAAATTAAATAACTGATGGTTTTTTTCTACTGTAATAGAAATGCATTTTTGTTTAGTGGTTTGACAAGTTAACATTGACTGAATAACTAACCCATCTGATTTCCTCTAATAGCCAGAGAAAGGAAACCTTGTGTTTTGGATCTTCCACATCAGCCAAGCTGCTGTGAGCAATCTGTGTCACATCACTGCATTCCTTAAATCCTCGGGGGCCAGAGGGCATTGGCTGTGGTCCTTTGGCTGGCCAGTGCTGATTCCCCACTCAGGGTCAGAGTCAGATTTTAGGAGAAATAGTTGCAGTTCTCTCTAGTGTAGAAGAGCTTAATGAGGTTTAGGATGCCAGATTTGAAGTCTCCATTCCTCGGTCACTTCCATAGATGTTATAAATGTATCCAGCTCTATCATTCTGTAGTCTGGAAAGTTTGTTCTAAGGAATTTTTTTGAATGTGTGATTCTTACCATAGGGGCTGGAAGCTAAATGATAGGGAAAAACCCCAGTCATTTAATAAAAATAAGCTTGTAGTTGTGTTTTGTAAATTATTGAAATATTTGAAAATATTAGCTTTGGTGTTTAGCATTAACTTTGATGGGCAAAAAAACCCCACCCAAAACCCCCCAAATATTGCAAATCTTTCAAATTGCCATCCCAGGGTCAAAAGCTGAAATCTAAGTTGCAGGAATGTTGCTAATAGTTTGATCTGAGATGTGGAACTTCAGAAATAGGCTGTAAGAGTATAAAGTGTTCTTTTCCGGGAGGCTTAGATTTCTGCATTCAGAAATATTTAGCAATTCTTTGATTTTTCCCAGTCAGATATAGGTTTGAGACACTATATGTGTATGATAACTAAAATTACCTTTGTAGACATGCATGTTTTCAAGTGAAGTCAGATCTTTGGAATAGGTGTTGTGAGAAGTAGAAACAAAAGCAAAAGTATTGATACTTGGAGATGCCCTTGGAGACCTGCGATGCTGCGTGAAAATGGAGTGTTTTGGGATGCAAGGTCAGTACCTGGGCTTGTGGATTTGTGAGCTGGGAACTGCAGAGGGTTAAGGCATGAACATGAGGGATCAGGCTCTGAGGGAGGAGATCTGAGGAGTGGATCTCTGTAAGGTGGGATGGGAGACAGTGGGGACATACAAGTGTTCCTTGGAGAGGACATTTGTGTGGCACTTGAGGATGAGTGCCCAGCACGCCCAGGACAGCTGGGGGTGTCCCTCCTCTGCCCTGCGCAGCACAGGGCTGCTGCTATGGCCCTCCCTCGCTGCTCAGGGCCCTCCCAGGGCTGTTCTCTACTCCCTCACAGTTCCTACATCTCCATTTAGTGCTTATAGAGCACTAGCTGTTAGGGCAAATTTAGCGTTATTGAGGACTTCTCTGTCAGGAAATGCATTAAGCAGGCACAGCAAACTGCACGTGCATCTGTTCATAGGCAGTTATCCTTGGGTCACAAAAACATTTAGATTCACTGATAGGTATTTCAGTTATTAATGAAAAGACCTCCATTTCTAAGGGGCTGGTTTCATACACATTCTGTAGTTGCACTTGGAAGGCCAAGGAAAATATATTTTTCGAAGTGCTTGACAGAATGTGGTTGGTGTGATGGCAAGGATCTTTAGCACTGGTAGATTTTGTTCATCACTGTTCAGAACAGTGAGGAATTCTGATGTGTGAGAATATTTATTAAACTAAGACATAAGTGGCATCTAGAAGCACGTGCTTTCTGCTGACACTCATGAATTCCCATGGCAAAGATTGAAAATAGTAGTGGTGTCTACAGTGAATACTTCTACAGTGGCATATGCATTTTAAGAACTGTGAAGTGGATAATCTACAAAGTTTATTTTGGTGGAAAAGATCCAGAAGAATGAAAATATCTGTATAATTTTTTTAGTAATTTGCATAGCTGTTGGAAATACTCTGTTTCTCTGGCTTCATTTACTGTGCATTATTTTTACTTCAATATATGTTTTAGTTAGTGTGTTATGTTATTGTTTAGTTTAAAAGAGGAGGAGACTCTTGTAGGAATCTTCAGTATTTCAATATGAAATTTTCAAAGCTGTGCAAGTGATTTAGAAACCTAATTTATGGACTGTCATGAGAAATCCAGTAGCTAAGGCTTGTTATGGCACAGAGTTTCTCTGGTTAACTGGAGTAGTATTGGGTCAATCCCTCCTCCTCTTGTATTTTAATAATCTAACAGCATATGTGACACCTCCAACAAACAAAACCAACCAAAGGGAATTTTTAGCTTTGTTTTGAGATGAAGCACTGCCCTACCCGACCTATTCTGTCTGCATGTGAGACCTGGAAGCAAGAGGCACAGCCTGAAACCATGTCAGGCTGAGTGGTGTGATATCCTGAGACAGGTGTCTGATTTCTGACTGAGGAGGGGAATTGGATGCACTGTTCCTTCCTACTAACAATCTCTTGGTAGCTGTTCTTTGTGTGTATCATTTTCTGAACTGCCCTCTGGGAGCTGGCTGTCTTCTCCCTATTGATTGATTATAGAGGGAATGTAGAGTGCTATCTCTAGATGGCCTCCGGTTTTATGCATTGAGAAATTCACGTGGGTGCCTGGATCCAGCCTGAAATTTCCAGTGCAGGAGCGGGTTCTGCATTCCAGGATTAATTCAGTTGTGCCTCCACTCAGTACAAATTCTGAGTTTAAACCCTCTAGCTGTTTTGAAATGTAGTTTGAAAGTGCTGCAAATTGACGGGGATTAAGAAGATGTACATGGAATTTGGAACAAACATTCACAAGAGGCTTCTACTGTTGCTACGTAATCAGCATCAGTGCAAGCTATAGGTAATGTGTTTTTCAGCAGCCAGTTTCTGGTAGTCTGCTTTTCTTTCAGATTGTATCATTGAGGTGTGAGTAGGAATTCCAGGAGACACATGTGTCACTGACGTGTGTTTTTGTTTCTTGTGTTAGGTAGCATCTTGAATTGGAGGGAGGGGAAAGAGGGAAAAGAGGAGAGTCTTTGAGCTAGTGACTGTTCATGGAAAACAGTGGGGCTGAGGTCCTGGCTGATTTCTGTTTGCCTCATGCTGCACAAAGTAAAGGAGTCAGAAGAGATGGAGTTTCCTTGCAGTCCCCATCCCTGCATTCCTGATGAGACCTGGAGGGGTGAAGAAAAGGGGAGAACACTGAAAATTAGCAGCCCTCCAAGCACAGAATTTGGCCAAACATTTTGTCACAAGGAAAGGCTAAAGCAGCATTTGTTTGTGAATCGCTCACGAGCAAGCATTCCTCTTCACTTATATATTATCAACTTTGACATAGTTTGTGAACAAATGCTAGCCCTTGGGCATAAACTGTTTGCTTGAATTACTTGCAATTTATTGTTGATGGCGTGCAGTTGCTCACCTGGGTCAGAGAATATTGTTTCTGCTTTGAGGTTCAGTGGCTGAAGAGTAATGAATTCTGTGGAGTTGTGCTGAGAGGTGCATGCCAGCCCTGCCTCACCAAGGTCAGCGAGCCGTACTGCACATTGCCAACAGGTGGGAGCTCATCATTTGGAAATTACCAGTGTGTGTTTTTTCTGTCCTACATACCTTCCCTAACATTTCTGGCTGATTTCTGTCAGAGACAGGATCATGGGGCCTGGTTTCTTACACTCCTTCTTGTATTTGTGTGAAATCCCAAACACTTGTGGATCTTTTTTGGATGTGGTTGGGTGTAACATTGCACTAAATTAACTGGGGCTGATCTTTTGGAGAACTGAAAAAGAATCGTGGGTGAGCACAAACATCATACATGGGGTCATTTTATGGTTTGCTTTTGTGTCAGGTGGATTGTTCTACTGAAATATGGCAAAGATTATTTTTGTTCATTTTACCATTGTAAACTAAGTGAATGGTTCTTTATGGGCCTCTGTGGTAGCTGAGAGAAAGTCATATCAAAATTCAATGACTTGGAAGTTTGGAAAATAGGGACTAATAATAATAATAATAATAAGTATTTTTTAGTATCATTTGGAGTAGCTGAATAGAAAGACAGAACTTAGGAACAACAACATACTAACAATATGGCACTTACTCATTTTAATTTTTCGTACTTATTCATGAAGACATTCCTCCCTCTTGTTAAGGGCTTCCTCACACAACTCTATTTCTAGTCTATTATAAATTCAGGTTGTATGTTTGTAATGCAGTTCTGTACACAAATGGTAAATGTCTCTGCATGACAGTACATTTTCCATTATTGTTTAAAGCTGTGAGGAAAAAGAGGGAAAAATATAGTAAAAAAATACAACATCATTTTAATGGCACATTGAATTTGTTTATCTATTCATATGTGTTATAAGTAATTGGTATTTTTTATATGCTACTATTTGCATTTTATTGTGTATTCTTGCAGGCAATACCACTAACACAACTCTAGCTACTATTATTAGCAATGTAAAGCCATATTTTAGTGGTTATATCATCAATAAAAAAAACTCTCTCAAAACCAGTTTTTCCACATCTTGAGATTTTGTTTGAGCTTCAGATGAAAATGATATGTATATAGATTAGAATGAATGCTACAACAACACAGTATACATTGTTTTGGTTATAAAAATATCTGTATTTATAACCATAACCAAGGGAAACTTCTAAAGACAAGGAGATGAGTACAAAACCAGCACAGGAACTGATGTGAGCTGATTAGTTCTGTCCTGCTGGTTTCCAGTGCTGGCTTCACTTGTTGCTGGGAGAAGGTGAGGTCAGTGTGAGGAATCTCTTTTTGTTGGTGTGCAAAGTTTTACTGCACTCAAACCCCCTCTGCTATGCTTATTTGATTGGACTTTTTCACACTTAAAATTGAAAACTTATTTGATGTGTTTTCTTGGCTTGAGGCTTTTACAAAATAATTGCTGTTTAGCTTGGGTTCTTAGGAAAATGAGGCTTAAATGGTTACATTGGTGACTGTGGGGCCCCCTTGCTACACATCCCCAGCAAGTCCTGCTGTGGGCAGGCTCTGCTCAGTTCTCAGAGGCCTCTTCAGTCTTACACATCGTTCTAAGAACAGTCAGGATCGTGTGTGCCAGCTCTGAGCTGATTTTACTCTTGATAGGTTTTGAATTTCACATTGTGTTACCTTGTCTCCTGGGGCTTTATTCATACCTTACTATATGCTATAGTAAGAGGAAAACCTCTGAAAATAATGTGAGGAGCATTCTTGTGATTCTCTAGCTATTAATGGGTGTTCATGGAGGATTAGTAGATGAGCCCTGAGGACATCCCAGAGACTTCCCATGTGTTCTCCCAGGTATTCAGCACTGCTGTGGTGGTAAATGGGTTTGTCTGCAGTACAGGGGATCCTTGCCCATGTGCAATGTCAGTGCTGTTAGAGCACCAGTAATCACTGGTAATCCCAAAGGAAAGGGAACGGATTTGAGAGCACACTGCACCTGAGGAGTGTGCTGCTCTCCCTTCATGTACCCTGAATCCCCTCCTATTACCTTAAACCCAGGCAGTGGGTAAGCAGCAGACACCCTGTGCCCTCACCTCAGCCACATGATAGGACTGCTGTGAGGCTTGGCCATGTTCCTTCTGTAATAATTAATAATTAATATTCTGTAATAAATGGAATTGATTCATGCTAACTAAATTGTAATTATTTGGAAAGGTTATTATTAGAAACAATCAAAGAAATCAGTATTACAAGGCAGATGTGCCCCTTTACAGACGTTGCATGTTAAAATTAAGGTACAGGATGTAGTTTTGAGATCAGTGATGTCCCAAAATGAAATCGACCTTGAGATGGACAAAGTCAGAATGACTTTAAGCATAGGGCCTGAAAATTATGAAATGTAAGACTGATTAGTGGACTTACATAACACAACACTTAGCACACACATGCAAACCTGTGAGGTTATCCAGAGGACAGTGAGGATGAGTGTGAGCCTTCATCCAAAGACCCCCAAAAGAGAACTGGAGACCCCCTAACAACAAGTGAGGCCATGAGGAACAGTGACATAAAGTCAAAAAAATCAGAAATAGGAGGAGACTTATGTGAAACATTAATGAATATGTATAAGCACACAGTATATAAATTTAGCTTGAATTGTTTTGTTTTATTTTGTATGTGAGATGGGGTGAGAAGCCCTCTCCATACCCCAGTCAGTTTTGCTTATGCTTTAATCATACTTAATTACTGGCAAATTACATACATAAATTGTAATTTTTTTGCTAAATTGTATGCTTTTACTAAACTGTATTCTTTTATACCAAATTACTATACAATTCATTAAATTGTATTCATTTTTAATCAAACTGTTGTTAACTCAATAGACCTAGTTGTCTGAAATACTAATTTCATTTATAACACTTCCACTGCAGGGCTACAGCTTTTGGCTTCAAGGGAGGGGAAGTGGGGCAAAAGAGAGTGAGTGTTTTCAGGGTGCTCTTGTAGTGTTACTTAACTTTGGTGGCTTTGGTGGATACACAACTAATAAAACCTGATACCTATTTAATTGTCACCCTTAATGGCATGCCAGAGGTGTGTCTGAGACCCTTTGCAGTACACAGCAATGACAGTGGTGCTTCTAGAATGGCTTTGCAGGAGCAGTTTGTCACATAACCTGAAGAGGCATTTTGGGTGACAGGAAGCTACTGCTGGGTTCTCCCTGAAGTCACCAACAGCATCAGGACCCCCAGATTTTCAGGCCTCCTTCAGCTTCTTCCCAGAGGAGATGCAGAGACTGCTGCAGTTGCAAACCTTCCAGAACGAGGGATGGAGGCAGAACAGTAAACTTTTGTTGTCCTTTTTCACAAGCTACAATCTTAAGGCAGTGGAATGGCCCCAAACTGTGTGCTCTGAGATCTTTTGCAGTTCCTGGGATGAAGGGCTGCAGATCCACATTTAGAGGAGGAAAACCTTACATGAAATACCTCCAGGGTAGGCTCTGGCTCTTAAAAGATACGAAGTCTGTGAACAGGGGACTAGTAATCAGAGGAATTCAGGGACAAAGAAAGCTTAGGGAAGAAATGAAAAGAGAGAATTGTGATTTCATAGCAGATGTAACGAAGGTAGCAAAAGAGAGGCCATGCTAAATGTAATCAGGCATTGATTCCCTTTGGGGAATGCCAGAATGGCAGCGCTGCCGGGGCTCTGTGCCAGTTCCATCCATCGCCAAAGTACCCGTACAGCTGTTGTTTGGAGATAGCATTGCTCTGCAATGTGCCATTTTCTTTTATTCTTGGGGGGGGGAAGTGATAGCTAGTTTATTTGAAATCCATCAATGTAAAATGTACTGTAAACAAAGGCTGCACATGCTATCATGGGACACCTTCTCCCATTTTATTATCCCTGCATAAGTATGTACACCCCCCTCCAGGTTGCTCAGTGGAGGGGCTGTACATGAGTGACTTGTGGCATACACCAGCCTCTTGCTCTGAATAATAAGCAAAATTACTTAATTGTGCAGAAGAACATGTTATTTCTGCTGCTTAGAACAAACTATCTCAGGCCTTAAGGGAAATGTCCTGTTGTATCTTGGCTGTGAACAGCCGTGTGTGTGCTGGTGATTGCTTGGTGATTGTGTTTCTGCCATTGTCTGTCTGTCATTGATTGTCTGTCTGTCCAGCTCTGGGGAAACGCCTTTCACTCCCCTGGATCCTCACACCTATTGCTGGGGATGCAAGTGGAGCTTCCTCTGTGATGTGAGGAGGGTACTTGGGCAGTCAGGCCCTTCTTCTGTCTCAGACATTGTATCTGGAACAGCCAAAGAGCCAAATCTAGGACAGGCAAAAAGAAGTTTTAGACCAGGAGTTTAATCCTCAAAAATGAGAATACAGAACCAGGCTGATTCTGAACAGCAGATAATTTGTCATACTATTAAGATATATTTTAATTCCACATTTTTAATTGTAGTGAAATTCCAAGCTCTTTAGCATGTCTTCCTGGGGCAAAACAAAACAAACAAAAAAAAGCAGATGAAAATTTGCCTGTATTTGCAGACACAGGGACTCAGTTTCTGTCATTCAGCAGATCAGTTCACTCTAATCATCAAGGCCAGCTGCTCTACATTAAGCTACATCTTCCTGTATGCCTTGGACTGCTGGAAAAGAGTATGTTGGTGTGACTTTTAGATTGGGAAAATGCAATTGAACTTTATGCTTTATAAATTCTTTGGAATTTTTGAAATGAAAAACATCTCAGCAAAATGTAGTTAATTTGAGTGTATAATTCAAAAAAATATGTATTTTTTGAAAAGAGGTGTTTTAGTTTCCAGTAGTTCAAAGTTTTCTTGTGAAAAAAATCTTCAGTTCTGCTTCCATTTGGACAGGTGGTAGTGTTCCTGCTGCCTTCAGTGGATGCAGCATTGTCTTCTATTTTTTTTCTGTCAAATTTCTGAAATATTTTTTGTATGTTCTGCATGTTTTTATCCAGCTCTCCCAGTAGCCAATTTCAGGTTTTTTAATTTAGTGGCTAAAGAAATAGTAAAAACTTTGCCTGGCTCAGGGGACATGCATTTTATGTTTGGTGGGTTTTTTTGGGTGTTTTTTTTTTTGTTGTTGTTGTTGTTTGTTTTTGCTTTTGTTTCTTGGGGTTGCTTTTTTTTCCCCCAAAAAACCCCAAAACACCAAAACAGAAAAATACCCAGGCATTTAATTTACAGTTATGCAGTGAAAAAAACTTTCCTAGTGACATCATCTGTTTCCAAAAATAAAGGCACCTGTGGTTTTGTTTTTTGCAGGCTTTGATTTTAACTCACCTCCTTCCCAATAGATCAGTCTTCTTGGCTCCACTGAGTTTTACATTCCCTGATAACAGAAATGCAATAAATTCCTCCCCTGGAGCTCTGGTCACTGCTGTCCTCACCTGGACAAGACAATCTAAGAATGGAGGGAGGGTCTCTAACTATCTTTTCCATTCTTTGGGTTATACAAACAAAATATTTGTTTTGATACTATGCCATAGCTCAACATATATGTGTATTATACCACTATTTCTAAGTTTCATCAATAACAGAAATAGAAGGAACCATATTAATATAACAAAGTTTTCTAACCTTATACATGTAACATTCATTTTAATATTTGTGAAAAGCCAATAATACAATATGTATCTATAACAGTGAGAAGGGGGATTTTGCTGCACTCAATATGTGATTTTCCTCATTGTTGTGTTACCAAGCATTGACAAATCAATGGACCCAGATAATAAAAACAGAGACTTGAAATTTAAAGTAGCAAACATTTGATACACTAGGGCCTTTCAGATATTGACTAATGGGAAGTCTAAATAGGTCAGTACCTTCATTCTGTTAGTTTTGTACTGTTAGAGATTAATGGGCTTCATCAAAATACAAGATGCTGGAACAGAATTCAGAGGATAACTAGCCTTTAAGATCAGAAGTATAAATTCCTATATATTCCTCCCTCCAAACTTGTCAACATAATGCAAACAGGAAATTCTGAGATCTCATGAACTAGCAGGGGAGTAGGTGTGAGTTGTTTGAGACTATCCTAAACAATATAGGTTGTTTTAGAAAGCTGAATTTGCACTTCTGAATGTGATGCTAGATGTCCAGCATATATTCCCCTTCTGTTTTACATTCAGGGCAGCTTTTAAGCGGTTCAGAGGGAATTGATATTTCCAAGATCTCTGACTGTATCAGTGAGCTACGCCCATTTGGGTGTAAATCTCAAACACTCCACAAATCATTTGAAAGTAAATGGAAAACAAATTTAAGTTTTGTGGTGGTCAAGTGCGGAACTGGGAAGCCTTGGGGTTTTCTCCTTCATCCAAATGGATATGACTCTGAGGTAGAAAATGAATACCAAGTTAGGAACAGAAGAAATACAAGAAATAAATAACCACAATGCAGCTCTATAAGATTGGTGTCTTAAAGGCTGAGAAAATTAAAGGGAATTTGGCTATAATAAAGATACTGTATCATAGTGAAGTGTAATGCAATTGTAATGTTGAGTCCATTTTGTAGGAGCAATAAAAAAGACCCTAAAAAGGATATTTTTTAAAAACTTTATTCCATGTGATATCGCAAGTAAACTATACAAATTTTTCTCATTCTTAATAATTACTTACCTTAAGCAAATCTACTTGACATGCCCACCAGTAAATTGCCACTAGCCTTATATCAGAACTGAACTGTTCCTGTACTTCCTGTCATTCTGTAAAGTTTGATAGTAGTTATTTTTATATTCTTATAGCTTCTGCTTTCTGAAGAAATATAAAGCTTCTGAAGCTTCTGCTTTTAGAATCAATTCTGAAATTGATTCCAGGTGTCTGAGAATCTTTTTTTTTTCCTGTGCTGAAGGCCACTCAAAATCTTCTCCAAAGTTATTTGTCTCAATGTAGCAAATAATTGTGTTCCTGTAATGGTGGTGGACAGTATTTCATGTGCATGTCTCACATAAAGAATGCAGAAGCAAAATATGAACAGCACTGAGACTGTGCCTTTCCCATTATATGAGGAGCTACATTACAGGATCATCCTGCTGAGTTATTAACAAAGGCTTGGCTGGTCGTAAACATTTCATAACTGCAAAGTACACTTTGCAAACTGGATAATGCTAACAGCCTTTTAGCCCAGAGGATTTATCATGGCTAAATGCAGTAAAAGTTGGCTTATTAGCTCTGTGATGGGAGTCCTGTGTGGCAAAGGCACTCTGTGGAACAGTGGAGAGCTGTGCAGGCAGCATGGCATCCCTCTTGTCAGGCCTGTAAAGCAGCTCTGGCTGTTTCTTCTTGTGAAAAACGAGGTTCACATAATTTTTATAGAATTTAAAAGTTTAATAAAAAAAAGACAATTAGGAGAAAAAAATAAAGTAAAGTATACAGATGTGGCCGGGTGTCTCTGCATTCAGCCAAGAGAGCACACCTTACTGACAAAGGATTGTCCCTTAAAAACAGAGCCCTCCTACATATCCATAAATTCTCATACATATTCATACATTCTCCTTAGGATCTTTGGTGTTCTTCTGTTTAGTCTTCTCTTGCCCCTTCCCAATAGATCAATCTTCTTGGCACCATCGAGATTTACATTCTCTGATACCAGAAATGCAATAAATTCCTCCCCCCAGAGCTCTTGTCGCTGCTGTCTTCATCTGGATAAGAGAGTTTACAAAAGAAAAAAAGGGTCTCCAGCTATCTTTTTCAGTCTTTGGGTTACACAAACAAAAGCAGTTTTTATTTTAATACGATGTCATAGCCTAACATATATGTATATTATACCACTATTTCTAAGTTTCATCAATAACAGAAATAAAGAAAACTATATTAGTACAACAAAATTTTCCGTTCTTATACACATACCATTCATTTTAATATTTGTGAAAAGCCAACAATATAATATGTATCTATAACATTCTGCAGTCTTGAGGTGGCAGCAGGCAATACAGCCTGCATGCTCCCAGGAAAGTGGGGTCAGGACAGGCTTTTGGCTCCACATCTGGATCCCCATGGGCCCTGTGACTGCAGACTTTCCCTAAGCCACTATACTCAAGCTGCAAAGCCCAGTTTTGATCCCATCATAATGGATTTGTGCTTTCTTTTGTGCCAGGTGATCTGTAGCAGGAGAGGAAGTGTCACTGTACTGAATATTCCACCTAATGAAATGTTTTCAATTAGGGAAGGGATTGACAGAACAGTTTTTAGGGACTTTTACCACTTTCTTGTAGGTGTAGCTTGAATATCAAGTTATTAGTGACCCAAAAATACCTGCTGTCTGAAGGTTGTGTAGCAGTGATCATAGTCTGGAGTTCATAAAACAGTGATTGATAATCTGTCCAAACTGGCTGTTGTGGTAGGTTAAAGATGTGCACAAGTAGCTGCTGTCAGCCTGGGCTGGATGTTTCTGACTCTACCATCCTTCACCTTTTGACTTGATACGGTTTTATACTTGATGTGCCCTGCATTAACTTGTCATCAGTCACTCTAAGGTACACAGTGCCTGTCAGACAGCTGCTGTATTGATGCTCTACTGTTGATTCCTCTGAGAGTGCAGTTTTAAAGCAGCACTGTTCTCTTTTCCCCAGGAGACTGCAGAGAGACCTCTGCCCCTCCCCTCCAAGCACAGGTTTGGTATCTGTGACTGCTGAGAGCTCAGTCCTGCCTGTTCCCTGCCTGTTCCCTGCAGGACGGAGGTGCTGGGGGAGCCCCTGGGGCCACCATGGCTGATAAACCTCTGAGCCACTGTGGCAGGGACAGAGCCAGTCTGTCCTGGCATCCTTTGTCCTTTTGGAGAGACAGACCTCAGCATACACGTGATTTTCATATTCAGCAGGGCTCTGAACACACCAGAACAGCAACACCTGAGAATGGGAGGGGTAAGGAAAAGGGCTGCTGGGGTTGTGTTCTCTGCCTTTAAAAACTTCAAAACATGTGTTTTGTTGTGTTTGTTCTGCTAAAAAAGGGTCTGTCAACTGCAGTCAGAAGGGCAGTGCTTACTTTTATTTACTGGCATCTTTGTTTATTATCTTAACCCCAAAAGGAAGCACCGTGTGGACGGGTAAAATTAATTAATTTCATTCTGAGAGTTACTTCCTAATGTGAGAGAAGAAGAAATCATGAATGATAGCTTGCTGTGCTCTGACCTGCCTTTTGACTGTAGTTTCATAGCTAAACAAAGAACTGTTCATCCAAAACACTCTCAACTGTCACTTTAGAGAGCTTAAATAAGATTGATCCATCCCTAAATCCACGGAACAAAACAATAAAAGAAAGTGCTTTTCACTGCTGCTTGTTTAATGGTGACCAAGACAGAGGGATGACAGTGCCTGTAAGGTTATATGATGTACACTGAAACCACTTGCAGGGACTCCTTTGTCTTGGAAGTGATTGATTTAAGCTTTTGCTGTAATATTTAATTTGTGTCTTTGTAATGTGCATCAGTAGTCTGGCCAACTCGGGTTCCTTCTGTAGCCACAACTCTGTAACATTTGCAGAATACATTTTTGGAATTTGTATGGATTTATTCAGGAAAATACATCTAATTTCTGTGTCCTTCCTTGGATGAGTGCTGCACAGAGTACGATCCAGGTTAAGCAGAATAAATAGATTCTAGAATAAATGGATTCTAATTGTTCTAGTTTGCATCACCTGCAGATGATTTTGTTCTTCAACAAAACGTTAATTCTTACCAAAGTTTTCCTGCTATTGCCTTTATTCTTTGAAACTTTTTATTGCTGCTAGGAAATATAATAGAATTTGTACTGATAATTGTTCTAGATTGATTTTTGCCTGGAAAAACCCAGGGATGTTGACATTCCCATTCCTCTTAACCTTGTTGTGGGTTGATGGCTAACTTTTCCATTACTCAGCAAGTCAAAGTAGAAGATAGACCCATCTGCTGTTTGAAGGGGGGAAAAATGTTTAGAAGATGAAGACATGGCTTTATGAACACAAAAGCAGGGAGACTGAAAGGTGAAATGATTCAGCTGCTGGTAACTGGAGGCTGTGTATCCAGTTTTCCATGCCTGCCTTGTTAGGATTGTTAGGTGGATAATGGCAGCTGTTCATGTGATACTGCATTTCCTCACTGCAGTGAGTTAAAGTGACAACTGGTGGATACTGAGTCTGTGGTGTGAAATGCTGACTTCACTGGGAGTCTTGTCTCAGGAAATCCAGATTTGTGCTCTAGTTCATTGCATTGGCTGCACTGTTATTTACCCCGTGTGTGTGTTCAGTTGTGTTTTCAGGTGTGACCCCTTTGAGTTAAATTGCTTTTCTTAGTTTTATTTTCTATCTCTGGCTTTTATTGGCCTGAAGGTGACAATGGCCACATAACATCACCATTCTGAGCCTCAGTTTCCTCATGGGGAATTCAGGGAGGAGTTCTTGCTTTCCTTGAGCAGCCCTGTGAGAAAGGCTTAGTGGAAGAGCTGCCTCTGGCTGTTGGATTTGCCAGTTCTGCAGTGGTTCCCACTGCCCTGTGCATGAGAGATGACACCAGACTGATCCTATTGACAGAACAACCAAGTGCACATACCCATGGGTCCTTGAGTGCCACTCAAGTCACAGAAGAACCTCTGGCTCTAGACCTGATTCTTCTGCAGGAAGAGTAAATGAAACAATCAAGTAGTGGACACTGAGCTCCGAGTGTCTCTCAGGAGTGTCTCTGCTCTTTGTAAATCCTGAGCTATGGGCTCTCTGTGCTGGGTTCAGGGACTGCTCATTCAGTCTGTAAAAAGGAAAGAGCTTAAAATTGTCTCAACTCTGGACTTAAAGGATCAGAAGATACAGTTTGAGAAAAGCTACTGTGGATCTTATGCTACTGAACACCTATTTGGTGTCATCAGACTCAAGCTGATTATTTGCTTTGGAGAAGCAGGAGCAAGGCAGATAATAAGATTTTATTCTTTTCTGTGTTTACAGAGGTTTTAATGAGTGGGTTTTAACAGCAGCATTAAAGTTTTCTGTGTGTCTCCATGCCATAATTCTGAGGGGGTATGCAGTACATCTGAGCTTACCCTTTTGATTATATACTTCGTATCTAGAGTGCTCTGTTACGTGAGACTAAGCTGCTTTAAATTTTGCTTTGCTGCCTTGTTACAGCTGGGCACTTCCGTAGCAAGTGGTACCTGCATGTTTTGTCATCTCTGAACCTATGTTCACTGTCTGTTGTGTGATTTGTATCAGTCTCAGAGAGGTCTGTCTTTGAGTAATAACATTACTTACACCTTTAATTTGTTTTCTCCTTATAAAGTATGGCCTAGCCAAAACCAGGAAGTTCATAGAATTGTCTCTGAATCCCAGAGTACCCAGGATTTTTGCTTTTTGCCTTCAAAAATATTTTTCCTTTAAATTAATGTTACTAAATTGTCTATAACAAATATACTTGAAAAAGCCATTGATACCTTTAAAATGGAATTAGCAGCTGCTAATTGTAACACCTTTCCATGTGTGTGTATATTTTTATTTGTTAATTAAATGTTCAGTGGCGAGAAATCAGCAGCAATACTCACGTTAGAAAACTTCTAAATTAGTGGCAATTTCAACAAGCAAGCCACATGACAAAAGGCTATGAGCAGAAGTTGAATTACTCCTTCATGAGCAACTTCCATTGGCTTCCTTTAACACAGAAAGGTTTTTAGTGAACGGTGAACATTTGGCAGGTGATTAATGTAGAAGTGCTACAATATGAATGTGTCCTGGGAACACTTATTTTGGAAAAAAAAAATTAGAAAGGAAAAGAAAATGGAAGAGAACAGCAAATTTCAGCTTCAACATGCACAGTACACACATTTTCCACAACAACTGCAAAAATGAAGTGTCAGAGTGGACAGGTAGAGATGTAACATGTGAGTTTAGCAGCTTTTCAGAAACAGCAAAAGTAAAAACATCTGGGGTGCTAGTGCTTGATTTGGAACAGAGGAATTAAAATAAACAAGAGAAAGAAACTTTAAAAAGTCAGTCACAAGTGAACTCTTAAAGGTGTGGAGAAGGTTTGAGGCCCAGAGCACATTCATAGCCCCTGTCAGAGAAGACTTTGAAATAGCCTCAGAAAGTTTAAATCACTAAACAATAGTGTAAATGTGAATGCAAAATAAAAAAGTTAAATCACAGTCACTTTAAACTAAGACATGCATAAGGGCTTGCAATGATTGCATATAAGGTGATCCAGAAATGACTGGAATATTTTCAGTAGTGGCCACAGAGTGCAAATTCACCTGTGTTCATTAGGAAAGTAGTTGATAGGATTCTTGCTCCCACTTTTACAGTGGCCATCAGAGGTCATCCTCATGAAGCACAGACAAGAAAATCAAAATAAAACTAGAATGAAAACCAATAAATCTTCGAAGCCCTGTAATCTTGTGCTAAAGGTGATTGCCAGACTGCAGCTAAGCTGTGCCTCTGTGCTAGAGCACTGCTGCTGCCGTGTGAACCTCTGGTGCCAGGTGATGCACAGCACTGAGGCAGTAGAGGTGTTTATCTGGAGAGTTTGAGTGACAATCCTGTTCACTGGTGAACAGGGATGTGAGGCACAAAGCAGGCAAGCTCAATCCACTGCATTGTGCTTTATATAATTAGACACTCGGGCTTTTTCACGTCATGTGCTTCAAATCCTGTTTGCTCTTTTGCCCTCAGGGAGTCCTGTATTATCAAAATTGTTGAGACCAAATATATGAATGCATTTCTAGTTGTATCACAGCCTTACCTGCTGTCACAGGAAGCTGTTGCTGTTGTTGTTGTTATTGCTGGTGTTGTGATTGTCACATTGTGTTCCTGTGTTCAACAATCTGGCCCACCGAGTTTTGGCAGCCTGTCTGCTCAGTCCAGAATTACCCAGTCAAGTTTTCAAGGATGTCAAAGAGCTTCCTAAATACAGTTTGAATATGTAAATGTTCTTTTCTACCAGTTAACATAAAGCCACTTGTAGTGTAGCCTGTGAAACCATTTCAGTGTAAAGTTCTGAATAAACACCTGACTGTGATGTTGAAGTGTAAATATTTCAAAGTAAGCCCAGTAGGTGCAGTCTTACTCCTGTTATTACAGCATATTTGGTATGTCAGGAAATAACTGCTTTTTGAAGGTATTACAAGTTGTACTGTTTCCTTGTCCAGTCCTCTCTGTTTTCAAGTATTATAATTCTTATTTTACGATAGACTAAAGATGCACACGTGAGAATCTCGGAGCATCCACTGTGACAAGGGCTGATGAGAAGGTTGATAGCCGTGCTCCATGACTGTAATGAATATTGTCTCCAGTGCACTTGTTCCCAATGGGGATCTCGTGCTAGGGCATTGTGTGTAAGGAGATAAAAAGGCTTTGCAGAGTTTCTAATGCACGCAGGTGAGCATGAGAGACACGGTGTCATGGCATGATCAATGTGACAGCTGATCCTGTCTTACCAAAACAGCTCCGGCTCTTTGCTGCATCGCCTGTGTCTCTGCTTTCTCATCAGGCTTCATAATACTCTGCAGTAAAATTCACTTGCTACAGTAGCACAGAAGCTTCAGGAAGGACGTGGTCCTGCAGATCAAAGCAGGCTGGTAATTGCACTTGTCTGTTCTGTGTTTGCCTGTGTCAGCTCCAAATTACTTCCAGTTTTACATCTGAATGGCATTTTTTTCTGGTTGTATCTGTGGCTTGACCTTGCTTTTATTTCCTGGCAGACAGACGCATCTCCCTGGCCCTAGAAGTAATATTCCTTGATATCAACTGTTTTCCACCCAAGGTGAATTTGTAAGAGTCTGTCTCCATATATTGTGTTTTTCATGTTAAGCTATGCCCAGTGAATACCTGCTGGTGAATAATGGACAGGGAGTAACACTTTAAAGTTATTTCTTATTTTCCTTTGAGCAATAGAGATGAAAATATGCTTCCCTGTTTTCTAACTGGCCAGCACACTTTGTCCAATTTCCCTTTCAAAAGAGAAATAGTGTTTTCATGTAATAGAAAATAATTTGCTAAAATACTTACTTTAAAAAGGAAAGACATTTCATATTTTTTTCAGCGATATGACACTAAGGTCAGTGGGAGAATTTTTCTACTGGGGCTCTGAAACATCTTTCTCCTTTATTTCAGGTAAATGGAGAGTATATGTTTGATTTCTTCCTCACTTTTATCTCTTTTTGCTGTTGCAGCTTGTGTGCTTTAAATTTCCTGCCACATTCTTTATGCTAATTTTTTTCTTAACTTCTTTGTAAAAATTGTTTTCCTAGTCCCGTACCCCTCTTTTGATGGATATAAAGAGTGTATTATGCATATTTGAAAGTAACTGTGGGGCTTAAGTATTAGAACCCATATAGTGGTCAGAAAGCTCCAGGTGAAAACATCTCCAAACAGTCTGTGTTGCTGGTACTAAATTATCCATCAGGAATGCCTTCTCGTGGACAGTGTTTAGCTGGCTTGACTGCATGCTGTGTGTTCACTCAGGGGAGACAAATCACCAAGACTGCTGCTTGCCCTAGACATTCCTAATTCTCTGGTGAAGAGCATTCTTGCCCTGCAGAACAGTCATGTTAATTTTTCCCATCTTTATGAAAAGTGGACAACCAGAGGATCAGCCCAGCCTGGGTTTATGAAAGGCTGGTGCTGCTTGAACAGCCTGAGCTCCTTCTATGCCCAGGTGCCCACCCCAACACACGAGGAAGAGGAATTGTGTGCCTGGAGTTTGGCTGGGGAGTGATTCCCAGAGCTCTGCTCAGGCCTCAGCCAGCTGCTGTTTGCTGGGCTGATGGCACAGGGAGTGCTGTGCATGGAGCTGCAGCCTGCTGGGGCTGGCACCAGGGCTGCTCTTTGTGCTTTATTGCACAAGGGCATCGAGGCCACCCCTGTACCCTACACCGAGCTGGGGGACGGTGGTGACCTTCAGGAGCTCAGGAAGGCTCTGCAGGGGGATCTGCACAGGCTGCATCCGTGGGCCCCGGCCAGGGGCGTGAGGTTCAAGCCAAATGTCAGGTCCTGCCCCTGGGTCACAAGAACCCCCTGCAGCTGCAGGCTGGGCACAGGGGCTGGAAGGCAGCAGGAAAGGCCCTGGGGGTGCTGGTGCCAGAGGCTGAACGTGAGCCCAGGTGTGCCCGGGGGGCAGCAAGGCTGAGCCTGCCACTGTCCCCAGCACTGCCACTGGGCACTCACTGGCCCTGGAGGTGTGTGAGACGTGCCTGTGTGTGCACTTGGGACATGGCTTAGTGCTAGGCTCGGTAGTGCTGATTCAGTGTTTGGACTCGATGATCTCAAAGGTGTTTTCTGAGCTAAACGTTTCAATGATTCCGTATTTCTCCCGTGCCAGGCTCTAGATCTCCTTGATGTTATCTGGAGCTCTACCAGCTGCAGTCTGAGCACACTGATGTCCTCTGTCTTGCACTGTGTGCCTTGGAGGATTCCTGGTATTGCACAGACACCCTGGGAAGGATCTGTTTGTGGCAGGAGGCACAGCAGAGCGATTTAAATTGGGCTTTCACTCTTTAGATGACGGTTTATTAGGTTTATTAGTGTTTGGAGCTGGAGTTCTGACCTGCTTGTAACAATGTGACACAAACCTATGCACAAAGCTCTTCCCGGTGAAATTATTTGCAATGCAAATACGTGTTTGGATACTGAGTGCTGTCTTCGCTCGGTGTGTGTTCTGTGTCTGGAGACAAGCTCGTTGAGGAAAATGAGAAATGGCTGTAAACAACGAAGGACTTTGAAGTTCATCTCCGGCCTCTGTGATCACTAGGGGTAGCTGTTCTTCGGCATTCCATTACCGAGAGCTGCCTTCATCTCTGGGAGAACGTGGCAAAGCATCACTACAGGCATCGCTGTGCTCTAGGGCCACGTGAGATATGTGTTAATGACACACTCAGGAACTGGTGACAATGGGTAGCGTTGGACTAGCCGGGTTTTATTGAAGGTATAAAGAATAAAAGGGACAGAAGCATCATCCCGAGCAGAATCTGCAAATATTTATAGGTTTTGTATTGTCAAAACTGAAGTGGGACTTAGGTATTCTTTAGCACAGTGTGGTCCCCAGATAGGAAATGTATTTTACAAAACTCGCTGATCTTGGTTTGTAATTGAATCAAGTAGTCTTCATTGAGCCTTAGGTGAATGAGACTTTTGTTAGCAAAACAAAGTAAGAAAGGTTTGAATTTGGTTCTGCCATGTGTGCAGAAACTGAAGAGCTTTTTAGAATGTGTCAGAAATGTGGTGGATAGTCTCAAAACTTGTGGAGGTGAATTCTTCATGAGGTCACAGATGGTACTTAGCATCCTTTGTAGGAACCAGCAGCTTTTAGAGTTTCACTCTGAGTCTTCTGTGCTGGCTCCTGTAACTTTACAGTACACAGTGCTCAGGAGGGGAATTAAATTAGAAGCATTTTTCTGTTTGGCAACATTTCCTATTAATTCAAATACAAATTCCAGGAGCGGTACCAGTGTTGTTTGTGCTCTAAATAAGTGCATGTTGTGCACATATTTAATTTAGGGTATTTTCTGTCTTATTAATCAGTACATTGAATCAGAAATTTGTCTCATTTAAGTATGAATTAAAAATTGGATCAGTCTTTTCTTGCACTTTACCTGTTTCAACACTGCGTGACCCATATTTTGTGTGAGCTGTGGTGTAGTGGGTGGGGGTCACAGGACACTAATTGCTAATGAGAGAGGATTAATTATTGCTAACTATAATGGATGCTCACCGCTTCTGTAACAACAGAAGCATATTTTTAACAATGATTTTGTTTCTTGAACTTCAGTTTTTCTTCCAAAACATTGGAGAAAAACTGCTTGATAAAGCCCTGCTTTTCAAGACCACATTGCTCTCTAATAAGTCAGCAAGTAAACAACCTCCAAAATTTCAAGTTAGCGAGAACTGTGGCAGTTCCTGTCCTTCTCTGCCCCACGCTGAATGTTCATTGATGCTGGAATTGAGTTGCTTGATTTTTGTTTCATCACTGATTTCCATCATGTATAATTTAGAGCCCCTGAGTATGCTTCTCTTTGATATTTCAATTATATATGAAAGTGAAAGCAAAGTGTTGTTTGTGCTGCTTAGAAGCTTCTTCTTTTTTTTAGCTTTATCAGCAAAATTGTGTACAGTGTATTGAGGTTTACCAGCTCTTTCAACTAATGCATTGAACCTTTCAGTTTTGTTGTCTTGGTTTTATCTAGGCTCAGGTTACAGGTAAGATTTGAGTGTATTTATCTTTCAAAATTTTATTGGATGGCATTAGGTTGGATCATTTTTTAGTGGATGAAATTTGTTAAAAGCATAGCACTTACTTGTGTATTGCACATTTCCAACCTTGTGATTGCTACCAAACTACTTTTAAAACTGTTCAGAATGCAAAATTAAAAGTGCAACATTTTCAGTAAATGCCATAAATATAGTTTGATAAGTAGTTAAAGATATTTTGTATAACATGGGATCTTTAGCTTTTTATTGTACAAGGACTAAGTGGATATTACAGTGTATTTCCCTCAGCCTATTTGATCTCCCCCATGCACATAATTTCTGCTGGCACTCAGGTTGGTGTTGGCTGCTTGCTGCAAAAACATCCACAAAGTGAACAGAGCTAGAAGCATCTTTTTTTGAGCTTCTGCAGAGTGTGTATGCACTCACGTGTTCTAAACAAAACCTGCACTTGAAGTTTGTGCAGGCACTACAGTATCCTTCTTCCCTCTCAAAATTCCTTGAAACAGGATAAGAGCACCCAGAGGCTCCCAGTGCACGTTGCCCACACGTCGTCAGGGATTTCCCAGAGCACTGCTGTTCTTCTGCTTGTGGTGGATTTCACTGACACCTTTTAAAAGCTGCTCAGCCTCTATCCACCAGTATCGCTTCAAACTGGACTCATTTAAGAGAGACAACACTTATTTTTTTACATGCCTGCATGATGGCTTAATGACAGCACATCCTGTTGGACATCTGTCAGCTTTTGGGTTTGGACTTGGCCACTGTGGGGTACATGAAGTGATCCTGTTTGACTGTGTCATTTACAACACAAGGTTCCTTTCTCCTTTTGCTCAGGCTGGTGTAAATCAGACACAGCTCCAGTGCCCTGCAGCTCTGCTGTTCTCCTCTCTGCATCACTCGGGGCACAAGTGGTTCTGCTGAGAGATTTGATGGCATTTCCCCAAAGCCAGAGAATCTTTTAGTTGGCACCTGCTCTGCTAACACAGGCTTAATGTCTTCAGCTAAGGAGAAGTTCTGGGCAGTATGGATCACAGCATGTCTTCCAGCTTCGGTGCTGTGCTTCTCTCTGGCTTTGTCTAGCTGTCAGAGTTCCACTGGATGGTGTGTGAGGAGCCAGCTGTTTCTGAGCCTGGATGAGCAGAGAGACCACCAGGAAGCTCTGAGGCTCTTCTCAGCCAAGTGGCCGTGCTCAGCATGGCTGAATGCTGCAAGGTGCACGAGCCTTTGTGGCTGTCAGGCCTGTTATAGATACATATTGTATTATTGGCTTTTCACAAATATTAAAATGAATGTTATATGTATAAGGTTAGAAGACTTTCTTGTATTAATATAGTTCCTTCTATTTCTGTTATTGATGAAACTTAGAAATAGTGGTATAAAATACATGTACGTTGAGCTATGGCATGGTATTAAAACAAAAACTACCTTTGTTTGTATAACCCAAAGACTGGAAAAATTAGAGACCCTCCTGCATGCTTAGATTGTCTTGTCCAGGTGAGGACAGCAGTGACCAGAGCTCTGGGGGAGGAATTTATTGCATTTCTGTTATCAGGGAATGTGAAACTCGATAGAACCAAGAAGATTGGAAAGGGGGCAAGTTAAAAACTGAACAAAGGAACATCCAAAACTTAAGAGGAATGTTTGAATATGTATGAGAATTTATGGATATGTAGTAGGGTTCTGTTTTTAAGGGACAATCCTTTGTCAGTAAGGTGTGCTCTCTTGGCTGAATGCAGAGACACCCGGCCACATCTGTATATTTTATTTTTATCCCCTAATTGTCTTTCTATTAAACTTTTAAATTCTACAAAAAAAATATGTGAACCTTATTTTTCACAGGCCCGAGCGCTGGGTGTGGCTTCTTCAGCTCAGTACTTTGTATTTAGGTGATGTCTCTGCCTGCCTGCAGTGGCTCTTACATCTTAGTGCCCACCTGAGGTTTCTTGAGGGTAGCAAAAACCTCTGTTATATTCAATTTGCTCTTGTTTTGGATGAGTGTAGAAGTGTATCAGTAACCTTAAAAAAATTATGAGCTGGAGTTTGATAGTCTTAAGCAAGCAAAACTAAGCCCTGGTTCTGCAAACTCATTTCATTTTCGAGTATCCTTCTCTCTCATGCCTTCTGAGTAGGAAACAACTCTTCCATAATTCATAATTTAATTTATTTTTTGTAATTACAGAAGAAACCTTGCCCAGAATATTCACTTTGCCTTTTCTGCTTAGCTTTCCCATTCTCATTCTCTAATGATTTTGATTTTGCTCTTATTAACATTCTTTGCAGACACAGTGTCACATCAGCTTCATGCTTTAAGTAATATGGTTTACTACGGCATCCATTTTCTCTTAAGTTATAAGCACAATCTGATATAAAGCCTTTTCATGTAAAATTGCTCCTGTGTTTTCTTGGATCCCATTAATGTGGTTTTGTTCAATGATTATTTTTGCTTGTTTTTAATTATATAATGTTGTCATGTGATTGAAGAGGTAATTTGTCTACTTTGGAAGATATACTCTAATTAAAAATGAACATATAGCACCCTTGAATATCCCTGAAAAAGAAGTGTTTAAATGTACACTTTCCATGTGAAAATTCTAGTGAGTTAATAAAGGAGCTTTCCAGCCTTTGTTTTTAGGCAGTGCTTGTTGTGGCAGTCTGGAAGCATGGCACCCTGAAGTCTATTCCAGACAAGTGCATTTGAAAGTGTATTTATTTACTATACTATATATAATTATATACTAAAGATGGTGCCAAACTGGAGTTACACTTTCAGCACCGGGCCTTTTAATGTGTTTCATACTTTTGCAAATGGTTGATATTTGAAGTGATTCCACTTTTTTCTCCCCCACAAACAGACATACACAAACAGACATAAAATCACAAATTCTTGTGATTTTAGAATTGGGAGCTCAGGATATCTTTTGGTGGAACAGGGGTGGAGGGGAGGGGTTACAGAAGAGGGTTTCCATTCTGCCATACTGTTCCTGGTATGATAGCAAGGATTTTGTTCATGGAAGTCTGAAGTAAATATATCTAGTAAGTATTACATTGTCTTCATTCTCAGAATCATGCCTCCAATTTTACTACATGCTACATGCTATATGCTAAAGTCTCTTTTCGTGGAACTTACTAACAGTATTTCTGTACCAAATGAAAATAAAATTGGCTTTTCTTTGATTTGGAATGCTTAAACGTGGCTCTCAAATACGGTAAATAACAAGGTTTGTACACTTGCTGTTTTGAGCCTCTCATCAGATCAGCCTGAGGTTTTGGCAGCTCTTTCAGTCCAAAGTGGGTTTATAATGAATGTAAGCTAAATGCAGTCTGACATACTCACCTCTATTTATTTTTGCATATGCGTGTGTGAGGATTGCGATGTGTTTGAAGAGTGTATCTGTGTGATGAGATGCTCACATGCATGTAGAGCACTAGAGCAGATTTGGAGCAGCAGGAGCACGGTGAGATGGGAGGGTTCCGTAAAATGCTGCTGCCCCTGCGAACAGCCAGGAGGGGACTGGCTGCTGGCACGGTGGCGCCTCATCAGTAATTACACGAGAAACTTCAAAACTACCTGCCGGCTAATAAATGAAAAGCGATAACTGGCTGCCCCTGCAGCGACAAACACAAGCACTTGCCGAGAAAGAAGGAGACTTCCTTAGCAGCGAGCTGCTGTTGGAGCTGGCAGTGTGGCTGGCCTTTGACTCCTGCTCAAGCCCCCATCCATCGGTGCCGAGTTCCTGCTGAGGGACAGGGAGGGACATCCCAGGGCAGGCACTCGCTGGTTTTCCTGAGGAAACCTTTCAGACCTTACACACCGGGATGTGGGATGTGCCCACTTCTTGATTGCAGGTCCACACAACCTGAATATTTCTTTAATATAAGTAGATCTTATATGCATTTATATAGAAATGCAAACTATAAGTGTTTGAATTGTCATGTACAACTAGGGAACCGTATTTATGAAGATTCTATTTAACCTTTTGCTTTTAATCTTCTGATTAATTTTTAATGTATTTTTAATGTTTCTTAAACTTCACTTGAAATTCAGTAGCACACATTTACAGCAAGAACAGGTTACTCATTAGATTTCAGCCAGGTATTTAATTTATTTCATTGGAAGTTGAAGGACTTAGTATAATTCTTAAAGGAAAAAAGTAATTGAGCTCTATAATATTTTTGCTTTAACCAACATAATTCCTAATGACTTTTCTACTGATTCTGTTCTAGTTAAGTCTAGGAGTCTATGTTTCTCCTTTCCTTTTTTTGCTATATTCTTCCATGGAGCTGATGACAATTATATGAAAATTTAGATTAATTTATAAAAAATTAATTCCTTGGCTAATTGGGATGTGAATAGTTAAAAAAAAATAAACATGAAACTTTGCCTTTTTAATTTAGATGAAAATTCTCTATAACATTTAAGGTAAAAGTACTGCAGAAAATGAACTTCCAGCATGAAGTATGATTGCTGTGTCGGAATGTCAGAAATATTGCGTGCTGAGTTTGAATGTTTCCACTGGTACATTTGGGTGTTTTTCCTGTGTATAAATAAATAGGGAAAATGCCCAGGGTATTTCTGGATAGGACTGCAGAGGAGTATGCCCTGAATAGCAGACTCTCCTGGTCTCATGCAGGATTCTGCAGATCCCAGCCCTGCAGGAGACTGTAATTTTCAGTTGTCTTCCCTGCATGCCATCCCATACAGCCTCCCTTGTTCCATTTGGTAGCTGCTACTTTTAACAAACTGGGGCTTTTCTCTCTTGTAGAACCCAGGACCTTCAAACTCGTGCTGCGAGTCTAATCCAAGGGCCCAAGTAATGCACTGATTTCTCACTCTCCAAATCCATCTGCTGAGTAAATGGCTCTGCAAGGCCCCTTTCTGGCAGGCCTCAGTGGAAAAGCATCATTCAAGTGCTCTTCTACCAATCTTCTCTGTGTTCATTCCCCACAAGTGCTAGCAACAGAAACTTTCTGAGCTAGAGGAGATCTTCTCTAGCTAACAATAGCGGATTTTTAAATATCACTTGAGTATTTGAAACGTGCAGTCGTGAGTGTCTGTAAATAACCACCCTGGAGCCGTTTCATTGTGTTGCTGCAAACAGGGGTGTGTTTTGTTCAGGAGCCACTGAATTCACCCAGTGAGATGATGGCATCAGCTACCACTGTTCCCCCAAACCTCCTGTGTTCCTCTCTTACCTTACAGTGCTCTGTACAGGCTGGACGAGTGTCACAGGAATTCACACAGTCTGGACTCACTGCACACACAGGATGCTGGATACTCTTCAGCTCAAGTGTTTGTAAATTTGACAACTTAACTTAGTCCTGTCCCTAAAAGCTGGACTTGCCTTCACTGCACGTGCTGCTGTGCCTCCCAGCCTCCTACATTCCCAAATTGCATCACAGCATGGTGTTACGTGAAATTAATTACTCTGGATTAGAAAGGGATTAACTAATACAATTAGTACATAATTAAATGGAATTACATTTTTTGGTCTGTTTGGGGTTTCAGTATTTAGCTGTTATTTAGAAGTACAGTTTTGAACAGAGCCACATCCATAACACGTGTGTTATTTGAAATTACCAAGCTGTGCCTGGTTCAGAGCTGAAGTCTTGGATAAATAGCTGTTTCCTAAGGTTTCTGTCTGTAGGCCAAGTTCTGTCACGGCTCCACCCATATTTATCTCAAGCTGCTTCCTTGTGGGGAACTCCACAGAAATGCTAAAGTTATGTGGGAGGGAAAATCAGGGAGCTCAATCTTCATTAGCCACCCAATGTGATATCAAAGTGTGCTTGGTTTTCTGTTAAGAAGTATCACAGCATGTCTGTTCTGTGAGTGATCATGAACAATATCATAGAGATTTTCCCAGACTAATGAGTGTGTCAACACAGCAAACTTCTAAATTTTCCTGTTCTACCTTCCTTATCTCTCCATGGTACTCTTTGATACAGTGGAAATACAAGGAGAAAGTGTGAGGGTACTGGATGGCATGGAATGGTTATGAGGACTTGGAAGATATTTTTTAGAAAAAATTACAATTTTTTAGTCACCCTATAACCCTATATATTTTTAAATATATATTATATGTATTTCTAATGCTGTTTGATTTGAGTGCTGATCCACTCCTCTTAAGACTACAGGAATCTATTTGTGTAGCACATTGTACATTAAAATACCACCTCAAAAGCCACAGTAAGCTTGTGTTTGATTCGTTGAAAAATGCAGTTTGTGCCTTTGCTGTGCCACTTTGGAACCTGCACTAAGTCAGCCTGTCCCTAGGTAAGGCAGAATGAGAGTGCCTTGCTGCTGGACATTTTTCCCTATTTATAGCTGCTGTTTAAGACCATAACTTTCAGATTTAGAGTACAGCTAAGACTTTTAAACAATCTGGATGAGAAGGACTGTCTCAGCACTCCACTATATTTTATTTTGAATTCTCTTCTCCCTCCATCCCCTTCCTCTTTCTCATAGCAGCATATAATCTCCAAGCAATTTATATGATAGTTCATCATAGGAGAGTCTTATGCTGCTGCTGTAGAACGAGATTTTTTCCAACTAATTTTCTATTTTGCTGCTGTAAAACTGCCAGAACACTTTGGTGAAAGGTAGATGGATATTCAATTAAAAACTTCCATACTAGAAACTTAGAAAATTGCTTCTTAGTAAAAGGCAGATTAACCTCAAGTATACTTCTTGCTGTCAGTTCGATAGTATTGCTCTATTTCTACTTAGGTTTGCCTTTCCTTCCTGCATCATCTGTGAATGACACTAACATCTGATTAAAAGAAATTTAATGTCCTTTTTACTCCCTGCTGATTCCTCTGATAGGCCTGGAGTTGAAGACAAACCAAAATAAAGTACGACTGGCCTTTAAGGTTTCTCTATCAAGAGATATCAAGGTTTTAAGACCATCATATTTCAAATATGAAGCGCCTGTGGCATTTGGGTTTTGCTTTAGAAGTAGTCAGTGATGGTTGTTAATAAGAGATTGTTGTATTTGCTCTGCAACGCACTGGTTGTGACACATGTGACACTTCCTGGGACACCTGTCCCTAAATAAGTACTGGAAAAGTCTGGGTGTTTTTTCAGGATCGCCTTGGAGTCATGCTGAACTTTTCTAACATCCCCAATGTGAAAAAGTAGGAGAAAAACTGATAAAAGGAGATATTTGTCTTAGGTATTAGAAAGAAACAATAAAAATTTAGAATGGTGTAGGTTTCTTGTCTTCTCTTATGACTGGATCCCAGTCACTTCCAAGAGAATTTATTATCCCAGGGACAAAGATCCCAGCTCTGTCCTTTGAGACAACCTGGCCACCCTCCACACCTTCAGCTGACTGACACCAGTGTTTTGGAGAGTGGATTAAAATGTGCAGTATTATGCATATTCCAACAACATAGTTCTTTCTGAGATTTTAGGATTAATTTGGATCTGCAGATTTCAGTGTTTCAATGATTTTTTTTTCTAATAATTAAAAGGTTATGCATTCTAAATTCTGGGGTTTTTAGGCTGCTTGATGTGTGCTTATCTAGAATGAAATTCGAAATCTGTTTTGGAGTCTTACAAACTATATGTAACAGAATGCCAAAAAATAGTTGTGCTGAGAGGCTTTAAATTCTAGGCTGTTCCTGCACATTGATTGGAAAAGGGTAATTGACACAGGAAGGAGAGCCCTCAGTACTCCAGTTGTAGCAGTGGAGTTGAGATAATTAATTTCTTACGAGGTACTTCACGTCTCACAGCATTACATCCATAGGGAGTATTCCACGAGGGCTTGGAGAGGAGGAAAATGACAATCTCATATTGAAGCTGTTGAGGAAAAAGCCCTGTCTGTAATGAGAAACAGTTCCACATGAAGGAGTCCTTATTTGCTCACTTGCATGTGATTTTCCATACCCCTTCAAAAAAATATGCTTACCTGTTTATCACAGAAATAGGTTTTCTTGAGCCAGGTGTCCTAAAAAAGTCACACCGGGGTGGGCGTGTTTAGAGTAGGGAATCTGTGTCATTGATGGAGGTGGTGATTTTCATCTTAAAGTACTTGTGGGTTATTCATTTGTGTTTCCTGTATTAAAAAATAAAGGTAATAAATGTACTTCTAAATTAATTTTCCTTCCCAGGCTTTTGATGTACAGTGAAAATAGGCTTTGAAATGCTGCATGAAAAGGCCTGGGAGCTTTTACCTTTTCAAAGGAAAAATGTCAGAAATGTCAGGTTCTGCCTTAACTGCCTCGTCAGAGGATTCCTTGAATAACTTCTGAAATGTTCATGTGAGAGGTTTCTGAGGCAGTGAATAGTTCCATGTGAATAGAAATAGTTCCATGTTTCACTGGGGTTGCTTGTGCCCGAGGAGTTATTCCAGATGGGGGAGAACAAAGAGGTCTGGAAAACATTTGGTTTGAAAGCATGAGACATACTCGAAAAGAAGAACTGTAAACAACTGGTGCATTTATTTCTGAGTTCCAGCCTGACAGAGACCTGTCCACTGAGTTCTGCAGGTTTGGAGGAGCTCGTTGTTTGGTTCTGCTGTGTTTAACCAGACCTGGCACCTCCAACCAGCAGTCCTGGCTTTCACTTGGACACTGCACTTTGAACAACAAGCTGAAAAACCAAAGGGTAAAATAGTATTTAAATGAATTCTGCATTTAAGTGACAAATCCCAGGGCCCAGTGGTATCCAGACTGGTACAAAGGAATACAAGGAGGTTCTGCCCCACGCTTGGCATTTCTCACATGGGCAAACAGTCATCTGGGATTTCCTTCTCTTTGGGTGACCTTCAAGGTGACAAACCCTTTGTCTCCTCCTAGCAAAGAGTGTAGCAAGTGGCATTAGTTTTATTTAGTTACTGATGGCTGAAGCACAGTGTTAACTAGTTCTGGCAGCTGTGAACCAGCTGGGGTAAATGAAAACCGCAACAGGATTGAATTTATAAAGGTTCATGGGCTTCTTTGGGGCTTTTTTGAGACAGATGTTGCAGATGTCTTTACTTAGTTGAGTTCCACAACAGGATTTGAAAGATCAGGGTTTCTATAAGTTGTATATGAAAAAAAAAACAAAGAAGTGTGGAAATGTCCCAAGTAATGACAAAATTGCTTCATCATGCAAAATAATTTGTAAAATTGCTTTTTATACAATTTTCTTATAATCTTATGGTTTTATTAGAATTCACAGTGACTTTCCAAATCAAAAAAGAACCATTTATAAATTCCATATGCAATAAACCCCAAACATTATACGTTACACGCAGAATTGCAACAACAGACAACAAATAAAAAGGTTGGTGTCTCTATAGAGGCTGTGACTTTGCTTTAAAATCCTACCTAAGAGAGTTTGTTTTTTGGGTTTTTTGAAATTAAGTTGCAATGTATGGGACTCTCTAATTGCTGAGTGTGGGGTTATTTTCAGTCAACACGCAGGCTGAAACAGTCAGTCATTTAATTAGAGCTCTGACATTTATAAAGTTATTGTAGTATTGATTGGTGTTTACCTTTTAGCTTGGCTTCTTTTTTTTAATACTTCCATAGAGAACTGATTTTGATAAATGTGCTAGTCTTCTTTTAACTAATCCTGTTTTTGGATACATGGACCTCTATCAAAAGCTGTTCATCACAGAGCCATGGTACAGCTGCTGGAGACGATTGACAGAGGGCAGGGGAAAGAAATTCTCCCTGGCAGGGTGGGCAGGGGCTGTCCCAGGTGCCCAGAGCAGCTGGGGCTGCCCCTGGATCCCTGGCAGTGCCCAAGGCCAGGCTGGACATTGGGGCTGGGAGCACCTGGGACAGTGGGAGCTGTCCCTGCCATGGCAGGGGCTTGGAATGAGATAGGCTTTAAAATCCCTTCCACCTCAAACCGTTCTGTCGTTCTGGAATAAACAAAGAAAATCATGCTAGTAGATTGGACTGTTTTTCTATTTATTCCTCCCAAGATTGTGCAATGACCATTTAGGAACAGACATATCCCATGAAACAGAACACGTGCTTAATTTCTGGCATGGATCTTTAAATATGGGAACATTAGCCTAAGTACTAGAAGAGATGAGATGATCACTCAAGTAGTTCTGCCCATATCTTCCTTATAATCTCCTGATCAGTGCAACTATCAGGCAAACATTTGTGGGCCTTCAGGAGTATCAACAAAGTGAAATTAAAGCCCTCCTCAGAGTATCTATCCAGTCCTTTGTATAAGATCAGCTCTACAAAGTGTGCAATTCCTGCAGCCCTTGTTGCCGCTGGTGGCTGTTGGCACCCGCAGAGGTTTGGCTGGACACTTGTTGAGTCCTGCCAGGCTGTGCAGACATCAGGGGTTGTACCTGTGTACCTGGGGCTGCAGGAGGCTCTGCAGTGCCTGGCGAGGTCACAGAACCTCGCTGCTGGAAATTCCATCAAACCAGAGGGGACACGGCCACGCGTTCCTGCTGAGAATCTGCCCCCAAGTGTGTCCTGCTCTCCATGGAAATCCAGCAGGAACCATTTTCTGCACATGTGGGTTTTGTGACATTCAACTAATGTTGTTTGCCAGTGTGGAAAATAGATGGGCCTGTATTATTTGCAGTACCCAGCATTTATCTTCAGGCTAGCCAGTGTTAATTAAAAATACTTACTTTCACTCTGTGGAATATTAATAACACTGTGACTTAGTGCTTGTAAAATGTTTCAAATGTTAAAAATGCATTGAAATAGGAACTAGATATTGCTTTTAGGATCTTCACAAGGGAGCCACATAGCTGGTATTTTTTTATATTTTGTAATATAATATAATACAATATAATATAATATAATATTATGTCATGTGATATGATGTGATATTATGTGATGTGATGTGATATTGTATTATACAATATTATATTATATTATATTGTTATGTTATGTTATATTTATTGTATTATATTTGTTATATTATATTATATTTATTATACTATGTTATATTTTACAGGAAAAAACCAGTAGGTGAGTGCAGAATAACTGAAAGGCTCAGTTGTCTGATTTTTAAACTCCAGACCCAGAATAATGTGCATAATTCACATTTCCCTGAATCAGTCACTCTGTACAAGAAGGAACAATTCCAGGATAGGCTTGTTTGAAGTCCAGCAGTCACCAGAAGGATTTCATTGCCAAGCAGATGCAGAGTATTTCACCCCCAGCCATGTGGGTTCCATGGCTGGGGGTGAGCCAGCCGCACTCTGCTGAGTGTGGAGGTGTTGGGGTCAATCCCAGGTGGAGATCTCACGTGTCCCCCGACTGGAAAAGACTGCACACGGTTTAGAAGTTCCTAAGGATTTACCCAAACTGGAGTGTGGGGCTGTTGATGTTTACATTTCTTCAGGGAAGAATGAGAGTCTGCAGTTATGAGGTTACCTGCAGTCTGGGCTGTCCATATTCTCCAGCCTGAAGCTGCATTTACAGTGCATTTGTGGTGGATTTATTTCTTCGGGAAAACATGAGGTGAAGAAGAACTTCATTTATAGTTATATTTGCTTTCTAGACATTGACCATTATGTTAAGGATTTGAGAATAAAGTGTCTTTAACTTGTTCACTGTTCAATATTTTATGCCGCTTGCTGCCTGAGGTTATTTAATATTAGCTGCTTCAAAGGTTTAGGTTAGCTTAGAGCCAGTTGTATCATTACTGGCCACCTTTGAAGTTACAGATTACCAGAGAATTCGAAAAATATCCCAATATTTTACAATTATTTTATTTTTGTAGAAAAATAGGCTCTAAATATAAAGCTTTCATAGGATATGCCAGTGCATTTTTGTAGTCTGAAAATGCATAGGCATTAGCTGAGTCATACCCACAGGGTTTTTCCTGGCCCTGTTTACCTAGCAGTTCAGAAGGGATCATTTTGTTGTCAAGGTTGACAAGAGCTTGCAAAGCATAATAGAGGAGTCATTATTTATACTTCAGTTCCTGTGTAAGCCTTGCTACAAGAAATGATGGCGTTGCTGTGGAACAAAAGCGAGTATCCACTTCCAGGAATTCCCTGAAGGTTTTAAGGTGAAGTTCAGACCTTTCTCCAAGACCTGGTTTTGATCATCTGTTCCCTGCAAAGACTGTAGGCAGTTTCAGAGATAAGTCATAGGAGATTTTCTAAATCTCCCTGAAAATGCAAGCTCAATTTTTAAAGCAGTTTTTCCTTTCAGTTGATAGATATGTGATAATAATTTCAAGGCATTTATGACATTGCACATTCAATTTTAATATAAGAGTTCTTTGCTTGCCACCTATAGTCTGTGTTTGAATATTAAGCTTATTGTCCTGTTCACAGGTTTCTTTAGTAAGGAAATAACTCTGATTGAAGTATGATACATAGATAACGAGCTTATACTCCTGGGTGCCTACTGAGATATTATTATTTTCCTATTAATGTTAATGTTATTTATAAAATGGGACAGTCATGCTCATAATAGAGACTTCCCAGTGTTTGGTAAGTGAAGTCCAAATAGCGTGGTCAGTGTACATAGCTTTTGCTTGGCATTTATGAGAGTCTGGTTCTTTGTGCTGTAAATGTCATGTGTGCTGGCTTTGTGTAAAGCTATTTGTGGTTCTTTCCTTTGGACCAGGGCACTCCAAGGTAGGGAGCAATGATTGCTTGCTTTAGGCAAACAAAGTTCACCAGGCATTTTGGATTCTCATGTAGTTTCTGTACTAACAGGAAGAAAACCAAATTCAAACCAGCTAGTAGGCACAGGAGTATTACGGTAAAATTGTAGGGAACAAAGGCTGGGCAGTCCAGTGGAGTGTGAAGTACACCTTTCAAATAGGTAACGATGATAGAAGCACTTTCCTTCTAGATGGAAATAAAAAAATAAAATTGTTTAGAAAGTAAAGCTGATTCTCTTCAGACCTCTCAAGTATCTCAAGAACTCAACCTACTAGATGCTGAGGATGAATGTGCTGTGGGATGAAGAGATTGCCATTTCATGGATAGTGTTTGCATTGCAACATCTTGGACATTTTGAAACTCGCCCATTCTGTTTTACAGAAGGAAAATAAGGAACACTGCAGACAAAAGCATAACCCAACTGCATTGTGGGCACCTGAATTTATACACTGTTTATAGAGAGAGAACATTATTTTTCACTTGAATAGGGTATTAATGGATTGCCATAAATATTGTCGTTGTTATTGTTACTACTATTATTAATCATCATCATCACTATCATCACTATCATCATAATTCTGTTCATGTTGTTGATTACCCTGGGAGTATTACAGCAATTCAGAAGTTAAGAAGTGTTTATTTTGTTCCTGTATACTGCTTCTAAAGCATATGTTTTGATTCAGCAAATTATGCTTAACATCACAAATTGGCATTCTGTGAATAGTGTGCTACTGGCTCTTGAAATGTATGAAAAATACTATGAATGTTGGAAAAATCCTTCGGCATGTCCGATTTCCCAAATGCTCTGATGCGCTGGGGACACACAGAATGTGCTTGCTGGGGGATCCCAGGCAGGCAGTGACTGTTTTCTGTCCTGTTGGTTGCAGGCTGACAAGGCAGAGAGAAGCGATGCCTTGAACGTGGCCATAGAAGGGATGTGCAAGAGGACCAGAGACCTCCGCAGGCAGGTGAGCACCTGGGCCAGTGAAAGGTGGGAAAAGGCCTTCAGGGAGTCTTCTCCAATGTGCTATTTTCAGTTTATGCATTTTGAAAATATATTTTTTTCCCCCAAAATAAAATGTATTGAAGACAACTACACCATTCCACAGAATATTTACATACCAGTTTTTAAAACTCTGAGAAAACCCTGCCAAATGATACTGAATATATATCTGTATGTATACATGTTTAAATACATTTGCTGTAGATATCTATCAGTAATGTACTCTGGCCATCAAGATATATTTAATTTTCAATAATCTTGACAGACACCTTGAAGGAACTACTGAATCACTATGGGTGGGTCTTTATGGTTGTGAGACCTCTCACCACACAAGAGGGTCCTTGGAACACCCAGTCCACAGTCTGCCCCCCATTTTACATCCCAGTGTCCTAAAACTAATGTGAAACATGGACCAGGATCCACACCTTCAGTGAAGGGAAGAAGGTTAGCAGTAGGCATCAGCTGTGTTCACGCCCTTTCTCTGCAATAAATATCTTGGGGAAAAACTGTGAATTATGCTGGAAGTGTATAATGTGCCTTTTGAGAAAGAAGACACTTGGAAAGTCAGTAGTGCTCTCAGCCAGGCTGCCCCAACCAAGTGCATGAAAATTTACAGCTGCACAGAACAAGAGCACACCTCTTTCATCCTGTCTGCAGCTCAAACTGTTTATCAGCTCCCTGGTGGAAGACTATCCCTCCCAACTTCACATTTAGTCTTGCAAGCCAGCCTGTGCTTCAAGATGAGGAATAAATTCCCTCCTGCTCCCATAATCAGTCAGGGGAAGCCTTGAAAAATGAGAATATCATATAAATACAGTATTTTCAAATAAGTAGCTATTTGGTTTCTGCTTAGATTCTGTCCAAAATGTGTTCAGTGCAGAGCCCTGCATCACCAGCTCAGTGTATCTAGGAACCCTTCCATTCATTTCCTTCCAAGAGTTAATTAAACTCTAGCTTAAAACACTTTATTGACTCTGTTACAGTGGTTAAAAGCTGTTCACTAATTCAATTTGTGTCTTTCTGTAAACCTTTGGAAAACGTTCAGGCTGGATGTAATCATGCCCAATTTATAGTCAATCTAGAACCAGTAATTTTCTCTTACCAGAACAGCTCTGCACTTCTTGACATTTTTTCCACTGGAAAGCATTTATGAGAAATATTTTACCTATTTCCTCCAATTCTATATTCATACATATGAATTGCATAAGAATTGTTTCAGGAGGAGTGCTTACTGCATGCCTAATTCCTGATCTGGGAGACAAGAAATAGTGAATTTGTGCATGCAGATACTGCACCAGTCTTATTTGCTTTCACTTACAAACATTTGTTATTCTGTCTCCTAGCAATTTTACAAGAAACACGAAAATTGTTGTTTGCTCTACTCTACAGCTTTTATGATACTTTATTTTTTAGTATACTCTGTACCTGTGCTGGTGTTGCATCAGGTGCTCTCAGTGGATTCAGGGTTGTGGTGTGCAGTGTGCTCTGCTTTCAGGCATGACTGGGACTCTGCAAAACTGGCCTTAAAGATGAAACCTTATAAAGCTGTATTTTTAAAATCTCTTCAGTAGTAGCCAACAAAGCAAACCACCAGAGAGGTGCTGTCCCAGTCAGCTGCTGCCCTGGGCCCCTCTGGAGCACCTCTGCACCCCACAGCGAGGGGATAGAAGGGAGGCTTGTGTCTGGCAAGACTGAAGGCAGCAGTAGCTGTCCCCACAACAGGCAGCTATCAAAACTCTCAGGCTTTTCAAGGGAAGTTATTTGCATTCATTTCAGGAGCTTGGCCAGCACTTCCACGGATTTTAAACTGATCTTTGTTTTGATTTTAACTTGTATTGTGCTGGAGATGTTCGTGTCATTTCTGTGTGTGCAGTTTTACCTGGATCACTGCTTCCCTGCCGAGGAGAGCTGCACAAACAGCCAGGAAGGAATTGCATATTCCTTCCAATTTGTAATTATGTGAAATTACCATACTCAGTTCTTGCCTCCCAGTTCTTTCCCAGCGTAGCATGAATGGACTGCACAGATGTTTCTCCTGTGGTTGTTCTGCAGTTCTGGCTGGTTGGTTGTTTTAATAAATGTTATTCCTGGTGATATTCTTATGTTTTTATGTAATTTCTTCATCATGGGTAGCTGTTTCTGGACACAGAAGAGATGGCCTTGCTGGCTCTGCTTCAAAACGGGAAAGGGAGATCCCTCAGGAAAAACTGCTCTGAGGTTTGTGCAGGACTTTTGCCAGGGTCATCTAGTAAGGCAAGAGGCAAGTGGAGGCAAACAGAGTTTTCTGTGCTCATCAGTACTGATGTTGAATAGTGTTGCAAACAGCTGCTGGCATTTTTTTCTCTACCCTCCACTGTTTTTGACAACCTTATGCCCCATGTTTTATAAACAACATGTTCCGGTGGTTTTCTTATAATGCATTTTGATATCAAAACAAAAATTCTCCATGCTTCTCTAACAGTGTGCTCAAAGGGTAAGACCTTGCATCTTAAGAAGAAAACAATCTGTCAGACATCCTCCTCCCCCTCCTCTCCCTCTTCTGATGGTGTCTCTTTCACTTAAAAATATGAGAAGAAGTTTAATTATAGCACAACTTTCCTAGGATTGTGTGCTGGCACTACTGGTGCTGTCCTTTGCTCCTATGCCTCCCTCCTGGCTACTCAGCTTTTAGCATTTGGCCCTACAAGTGGCCAGAGTCAGAAACAGACTTACCAAGTCATGGGAGAAATGCTTGTTAGGATTAGCATGAGAAGAAATAGATATTGCCTCAGATACTCCTTTTTTCTTTCGTCTTTTCCTTCTTTTTCTATGTTGTATTTCTTTGTTCTTTAATGCTACACAAGGCATCCTTTGCAATGCTCAGCTTCACGTATTCCTTTGCAGAGCTGCAACAGGAACATAATTTCAGACTTGTTTGTGTTCAGCAAAGACACAGCATTATCTCTGTTTTTTTGAAGAAGTGATTTTGCTGCATAATTGCAGGATAGAGCATTTCTTAGAACGAAATAGTAATGATAATTTCTGTGTGAGAGGTTAATTAAGCCAAGAAAACCAGTGAAAAGCTATAGCAAAGAATTATGTAATGAGAGATAAAATGAGGCTGCTGGTTTGAAATTGGGTACCTGAAGCTCACCACAAATGTGCCTGAGGTTATTGTAGTGACACTGTGCTAAGGCTGTGGAAGAACTCCAGAATATTTCTGTTGGAGATAACGAATCATTTGCCATAGGTATGACGGTTCCACAAGTTTTTGTTGTTGTTTTTTGTAAATGGCAATCTTAATTTTTAAACTGTGACTCTTCAAGGTCACATTCATGTACCTAATTTTAAACAGGCAAGAATATCTGTTTTCTTTAGTGGAGCCTTTACAACAGAGAAATCTTAGCAGGTAACTTGGCAGGACTAGAGGTTCAATGTATTTTATTTCTGGTAGTGAAACTTTCTAATAACATTTTTTTTTATTTTTTTTTAAATTCTAGCCTGAATAAAGCTGAGAATGTAAGAAATCAAATTTTGTATTGGAATCCAACAGCCTCTGTCTTTGTAAATGACTTTGCAAACATGCAGTGTATCCAGACAGTGTATCCTAATGTGGTAGGCTGCAGTAGGTTAGGAGACAAAGAAACCATTCCAAACATAAATTGCCTGTGTTTGTCTGTCCCTCTGGGGAGTCAAGGAGAGCTGACTTGAGGTGCTGAGGCTATCTGAAAGCCAGTGGTGGAATTCATATCCAGATCTTGTCTGAGAATCAGCAGATTTCTCCACTACCCTTTCTGCTGTGCATGGTCACTGCCCTACCTGCAGACACAGCAGCATCAAAAAGATTGTGTTTTTTTTCTATTTTTCTCCTGGTAGGAGCCTTTACTTCTACTGATTTTTCACACAGATACCTTGGAATAAAACACCAAGTGGAAATGGTGCTTTGGCAACAGCGTGATGAGCTGAGAAACATTAACATCCTTCCCCGTTCCAATCAATATCTTCTCTATATACTGCAAAAATACTGGACTGGGAGTAGGAAATTCAGTGCATTTAATAATGAATTGCACTTCATCTATTGTTCCAGTTGGTGTGTTTGTTGTACTGCTGCATGATCTAAATGAGCAGCTGTCATGTGTAGGGAACATGCAAAATAACCTTTTAAGTGAAGTAACGTCCCAGTGATTGGTTACAAGCTTCTCTGAAGCCGAATTTCAGACAGGTAATTTATAGCAGAATGTTATACTTCTTTAATAATTTAAGTTAGAAGTTCAAGAACAGTTAATTTAAGCAGAGAAAATTGAACTCCAGCCTCATTTATAGATCTTCTTGCTCTATTAATACATTATCAGGTGGCACAATCAGTAATCTCCTTGACATAATTACCACGAAGGCTGCCATTCTGCAAACCAGACCGTGTCACTGGGTTTCCCAGAAACACTTGGGTAGTTTTGCAATTATGAAGTCATGGGATGTAGCTATTTTGTGAGTACAAACATGATTGAATTAATATTTTCTTTGTAAGATTAAATGGCCTTCTCCCTTGGCATCTGAATTACAAGGGAGAATACCCAGGAGATACGAGGTCTGGGCTAACTAATTTTTCACATGTAAAATCACTTAAGTAGCCTATTCATCGAGGAGGAGGAATATTTGTTTGGCTCCCTGGATTTCAAGAGAACCAGTACATGTTGTAGTGTTTTATCTATCTGTACAAACACTTACAAACAGGCATATTTACCTAGTGGCATATTAAAGTTGTCCTTCAAATGAAATATATTTCTCTGTGTAACACAGAACTTGTAGCTGCCACAGGTCTCAGACCTACATTGCCAATAACGCAGGAGTACAGCGTGTAGGTGTTGATGTTAGAAATAGGGATGGACAATAATTACAGCAGACTTTAACGAATAATCCAGTTAGCAGGTACTGATGTACTGCTTTCTTCTGCAGCTCCGGAAAGCCATCATAGATCACATCTCAGACTCCTTCCTAGACACCACCGTTCCACTGCTCGTTCTCATTGAAGCTGCTAAAAATGGAAGAGAGAAAGAAATAAAGGAATATGCTGCTATATTTCGAGAACATACCAGCAGGCTTGTGGAGGTATGTTTGATGGAATTGCACTTTTTCTGGAATATGTGGTGTGAGTGGCTTGCCACTGAACACTCCCTTTGCTGGCAGCTATCAAAAAATGTTCAAGGCTGTCATTTCAGGAAGGAATAAATAAGTGGCCTTGGGTAATAGTGAATGTACTCCATTTTCCTGTAATGGTATGTAGTAGAACACAGGGCTTTGTGCTTGTGTAGCATTTCACTGCATAGAAATTAGATGGTGTGGAATTAGAATTTGAGAAATCGGTGTAAGCCTTTCCACCAAGGTGTTCTGTGGGAGCTTGACTAAATGTGTGTTTCTGGGAGTATTGGCTCACAGCACTCAGGAGCTGCTGCCCAGAGTTCAGGAGACACTGTGTTAATGCTGTTTGCCAGCTGGGAAAGTCTGTGAGCTGTGCAGGGATGTGCTGGAGGGGAAGTGGGGCTCTGACCCAGCTCAGAGCCAGGAGCCCGCTGCCAGGGTCACTGCGTATTCCCAGGTGGAAATATGGATCCAGGTGACCCACAGATCACTGAGCCCAGCTCCTGCCTGCGTGCTAAATGAATCCCTGCTTACACTGGAGACTCAGTGCTCATTTCTAAGGGCTCTACTTCCTCATGGCTTATAAATGACTCTTCTTCAGCACTAAGAGATCTGCAAACACGGCTGGGGGAGATTTTGGTTTGTTGGACAATCAGTCCTGCAAACGTGACTAAATATGCACTGACCCAAACTCATTTCAGCTGCAGCTTGCAACACTGCTGGCATACTAAAGTCAAAAATTCACAGCAATATTATCTCAAGTGCCTGGAAGGAATGCATAAGTAATTTTTGTGGGGTTTTTTAGCTTCTGGTGCTTTTGTGTGCAGTAATGCAAAAATGGGGGGAAAAAATCAATGAATTCACTCTGCAGCTGAAAATTTACTTAGGAAAACTATTTGGGTCAGAATTAGTAATTCACCTTGAGTGATCTAGAGAAAATGAAAGAAAAATAGGTAAAGAGCTAAAGTAAAAGTAAGGTATTGCATTTATGTTTCTCTTCGTGGTCACATGATTACACAATAAGAACAGTTGTTATTCTTTGATTCACAAGAGTATCTGATTTTGACCATGCTGCAAAATCAAGCTGAAACTCCAAGTTCCAAGCTTTTCTGATTTTTAATACTGAAGCTAAACCATCCTGAAGTGACTTAAGAGCAGGTACTCACTGAAGATCAAGTGACCTGATTGAATTTCTGAGTCAAGCTGAAATACCCAAATCATTACTCATTTTAGAAGACATAACCCTAAAATCCAGCATTGGTTTCCTTTCATGGGTTTGAATTTGTGTCCCAAATGCAAGGAGTAGCTGGCCAGGAGTGTGGGTGTGTGATTAGAGACTGATGGCTGCACAGATTCACTGCCTGCAAAGTCCAGACTGATCTTGCTGTATGTGTGAACACACAGTGAGTGTGTGTACATATTTATATTTATGCTGTGACTCAGAGTGCTGCCTACGGTGCAGAAAACTTACTTCTAAGGAGAGACTGCACACAGTCTCCTTTTGTTGAATTACACAACTCCTATTGTTGTATTAGTTGTTCCAAATGTCCCTTTACTGGGGATTATATCGTGGGCTGCTATTGAAAATTAACTTCAATTTTACTTTATGTTATCTTTGGGATATCTAGTAGAACTAAGTATCTCATTTAAAAGTTGCTTACATTGGTTTAATGCCCTTACCAGTATCTCTAAGCAAGAGTTTGATTGATGGCTTTTTGATAAACTGTATTTATCAACTGCTAAACTCTCCAGCAAATTAATTAGGTGATAGTTGTACTGCATCCATCAACAGTGAGCCTATCTGAGGTAAAACAGAACAAAAATGAAAAAAGCATTAACAGCTAAGCAAGTGGCCACAAAGGGGCTTTGTGGAGATAAACAGATTTATCTAATTTTTAAGAAAAATCCAGTCATTTCCAACAGCACCATGTAAGAGAGAGAAGCACAGCAGCTGTTTTGGGGAATGTTTAATACCAGTTAAATTTATGTAAATGTAATAGCTTTTAAATAGATTAGAGCAGTTGCTACAGCAGTTCCAACTGGAAGCATATTTGGATTTTAGTGGCCTAAACCATGTTAAGATGAGAATATATGTATTTTTCAACTGATGTAGTGGAGCACTGCACTCTTGCTTTTATTTCTCAAGGAAAATAGTATAGACAGACTTGGATCTGACTAGTTGTGGTTTTCAGAAACGTTTGTACTTAAACATACACATGCTTCAGAACTGAGATGTGGCAAATATGCTTGGAGCTTGGTTTCCAGCTGAACACGGGGCCATGGATAGTGCCTGTGCTGCAGGAATCAGGTCTGGCTAAAAGTGCTACTCAAAGCAGGGAGCCTGATTCTGCCAGAAGGGCAGGACAGATCAAAAGGAAAAGAGCTGCCTTTGGATCCTTGCTATTTCTATTACCCCTTTATTTATCCCAGAATTTATGTTTCCTGCTGAAAATTCTGATGTATAAGCACCACTTGTCCCCTTTGGGACAGGAGCCCAGCCTTTAGCCAGGGAAGTGTTCCACAGTGTGGTGTTGGCTGTTCTCTGTAAGATCTGGAGTAGGATGGCAGGTTAATTGGAGATCCAATCCAGTATGAAATTCCTGTAACTTAGGAGCAAGTTGCCAGGCATTACTGTATTTTATTAGGGGGTTCTTAAATGGCAGGTACAGTATGTGTGTTTGCAGGGGAGGCCTCACATTCCTTCCTTTGGTGTTGATTTCCTGCACTGATACAAGAGCCAACAAATTCCCTTACAGCACAGAGGTCATGGAATACAACTCCAAAGGCCAGTCACGTGTGCCATTGCAGAAATGGGCTTCATCTCTGCTCCTGAAAATAATCTAAGTATTGAAGTGCCGGATCATGGGTGCCATGTACCTGCCTATGGAATACTAAGAGACAGTAGGTATACTTAAAATATTTTAAAAGCTAAACTGCTGAGAAAAACGTTGCAAAGAAAGGTACAGAACAGCAAGTGTACCAGGGAAGGCTGATGGTGAGGGAGATGAGACATCAGGCTTTTGAAATACAACTGTGAAAACAGTTTTACCATCTAGGTGTGTTTGTGACATCCAGGGAATTGGGTGGTTTGTGGGAACCAGTTGATAGAGCAAAGGCCAGTGATGCGAGCGAGACTGCCCATATTGTTAAATACACAATTTAAAAAGGGTGGCTTTTCTTTTTTCAGCTGCAAGTAGCCTTTGTGGGGCATTTGACACAGCGGAGCTGTTGTAACCTTTGAGAGGTGAAAACCACCTCAGATGCTGGCAATCCCTAGATTTTGTCTAGGGGAACAAAAGCTAAGGAAAAACCTCATTTGCATTCTGAGTGTGCTTTGTTTCTGACTGTAAAGCACTCCAGGTGTGAGTCTGAGCCCACTGTCAACTTTGATATCTCAGCATCCTGTGGTAAAGAGTTCCACACCCTGACTGTGCATTGTGTAGAGGAGTGTCTGTGATACATGATCTTTTCTTTTGCTGTCTCTGAATTCTGGTATCAGAAGAGAAAATGAACACCAGTCCCTATTTTCCTTCTCCATGCCACTTACTCTTTCATTTCTTTTTATTGTTTTCAAAGCATTTCTGCTCTTTTAAAAATTTCCTTCTTTGGAAGCCACAAAAGGATCAGTTTGCTCCCTTCCCTGTACCTTTTTCAGCAGCTTGCAGCCCATGAGGTGGGAGGGCAGAACTGTGTGTGCTAATCCACACAGTCCAGATATTTCATAGAATCACAGAAACTTGGTTCTTTCCTCACAAAATGACTCACTTTTAATCCCTCTAGACCGCATTTCATCCCTGTTACCATTTAGTCATCTAGCACCATGACACCCTTTTGCAAATCTTCATTAGTTATTTTATTTACTGCTCCAAATAACTTGTTAAAATATGTGTAAACAAAATCTATAACAAGTTAATGCAGACACCACGACCACAAGGAAAATCCTGTTTCACAGCTTTTTCCCAGTTTCCTGTTGATTTGTTCCTGAGGCTGAAACAAGTGAAGCTAATCTGTCTGAATCACCTGGGAATTTACTGATTACTCAGGCACCCTAATTCTTGGAGGAGTCTGGCATCCACATGCCTGGATCTCATACACGGTACAATCAGTAGTCCAGACCTTTAATTCCTCCACTGCCTTCATGTATGAAAACTGGGGTGTCCATTCCTGCTTAACATTGCTCTTCTAAAAGATATTTATGGCATAAGGAAGATTTATGACTATTTCCTTTTCATTTTATAAAGGTAACTAGTTGCACTTGAAGATACATGCTGTGAAATCACCTGTGTAATGAATGCTGAAGTTTAATTCTCTCCAAATTAAGGAAAAAGTGTTTTCTTTTAAAAAAAAGTAGGTTTTCCTGAATCCAATCATGAGTTCAAGTTCAGTGATTCTGCTGTTCTAAAAAGCAGTGTCTCAGCTCTGTCCTGTCAGTGTTCCAGCAGAACACATTCCACACACTTGTCAGGCTTCAGGTTGAGCTGGGCTGATGATGATAGTGTTGCACCAAAGTTGAATTTGATAATAGTAATTTGAAAGTGAAGGCAGAACAACATGTCAAAAGAGATGATACTGCATTCCCAATATAGTGAGCAATAATTTGAATCAGCACAGTGCTATTGCCTACTCTCATAGATCCTTTGTCAATGTTGTTCTATGGCTCAGTTGTAAATATGCTGTTGTTGCCATATTGATTAAACCATCAGCATTTAATTTTCCTGTCACAGTATTTCATTTGACTGCAGAAATGTAAATGCAGAAATAAGTTTCTGAATCTGGACCACAAAGACCAGTGTATTTGTGTAGCCAGATCTCCAGCCACATAAGAATGGATTTTATTATTGCAGCCAGCAAGTTCAGTGGTGATAGTAATAAAATGGTTTTGATGTTACAGGACTAGGCTCTAAGTCCATTTTTAAGTAAAACAAGCCATTGATATTTGTGTTATTTCCAGTTTAAGCTTTTCCTTATGTGCTCAGTCTAAAACCTGTACTAATCCAGGCCTGTACCCACCCACCAGTATCACTCCTCTCGGTGCTCTGCTTGCTTTGTCTTCTTTCAAAGTTAACAATTCAAGCAGCTATTCTGAGATTTTATTGTGTTGGTCTTTTTTCAGTTTGAAACCTTATTTACCCCACTGACTCTTAACCCAAGATAAAGATTTTCCGAAGATTTCTCTTGATTAATGAAGCACATGTTTCTTCTTTGACTAAATGATTAACTTAGTGTTTGGATGCCTAATTTTTAGATGCCAGAAATCAGGTGAGTTGATTTATACCTTGAGAGCTGACTGTTGGCCTGTTTTGAGACGTGCATTATGTTGCATTTTCTTATGCTTTGTGTAGCAGTTTAAACCAGGCCTATCCTGTATTTGAGGGCTGTTTCTGAATCAGTTTTTGAAAGATCGAGGATACTTGAAGAGTAGATTATGAAGTGTTTTGTATATAAACACAATAGACTGAATTGGGTATTATAGAAACAAAAGTTCATCTTCTCACAAAGGTTAATCCAACAGTGCATTTGGCATGGAAATTAGAAGTACTGCTTAAAATATCAAGAGAGATTTTGTGTGGTTTCTGTTTTAATCTGAAAATGAAGAATTCTCTAATAGAAACAACAAGTCTTGAGAAAGTAGGTACTTTTTGCCCTCTTTGAATAGGAAATGTTAATTGAGCTAAGCTAAATTGCTGCTACACTGACTCACTGCTCACACTGTAATTTAAGAAACAAACAGTATCCTCATAGGCCAGAGACCTCTGTAAATCGCCTTGAGCAGCGAGATCTCTTTTCTCCCTTCTGAATTGGCATTTGGAAGTTACAGGCCTTCCTTCAAAAATGGATTTAAGACATAACAAAGGAATACAATTCAGAAGCGTGTATATAAACATCAGTGAGATGGAAAGACAGCACCATACCAGCTCTGGGGCAATACTATTTCCAGAGGTTGTAGCAAGTAATTATCTTCTTTCTTGTGTTCTGAGGTTTCCTCTGTGCTGAGTTTATGAAGTGCTCTGTGCTCTCAGCCAGGAGGTTCAAAGGTGCACAGGCTGGAGCGTCAGCCACGCTTCCCAGGAGCATCAGCTGGGCCTCTGAGGGCAGCACTAGCACTGGAAAAGCTCAGAGTGTGCAAAGGACTGGAGCTGCAGTGCTTGACACCTTCACTCTGCCGCAGCTGCAGTGAGTGCACACACCAGGGGCTGTTCTCAGGGCAAGGGCTGTATTCAGGTACGTGGAGGAAGAGGAATAGTCCTGGTTACACAGCAAAAAAGCCCCAGAAGCACATTCAGCTGCCCACTTGGGCTACAACATTGGACACTTCCCACATATGCAATGAACGCTCAGCTGCTAAAGCGTTTTGATGAGCACCAAGGGTCACGGTAAACATTCTTCTGATGGAGGTTATTTTAGGCTGCAGTGCCTGATATTCCTCATATACTGCATCAAATACTTCTAAGTCTGAATATTGATTATGTAACATTGAAAAAAACCCTAGAATATATTGCAGGATGAAAAAAGATTTGGGTTAAGATTCTCTCTGCAGTCTAAGTCTTTGTGAGCCTTGGCTAAAAAAATTCTTCGCAGATCTGTTTTTTTTTAGAAAATGCTTGTTATTAATGGGAATTCCATATTAAAATGCAGCAATTTTGAAAAAAAAAATTTCAAAATATTATATAATTTTATATATATATATAATATAAAAGAATAAGTACTTTCAGATTTGACATTTAATTTTTGCTTGGAAATTTGCTTTTCATTTTAAATGTTGCAATTAAATTGCAAATCTAGTTGAAATATTTGATTGTACGGAAACATTTTCAAAGAGTCTTCTAGGACATTTCAAAATAATCTCAGAATATAAACATTATTTTAAATTATGAAAATTAAGGCAAAATAATAATAATGAGAAATGTTATGGGACCCAGGTGTACTTTCCAGCCCCCTGTGAGACATGCCTGTTTTTGATGACTGGAGCATTCTGGCCTCTGGTTCACTTCCACCAAAGACAAAAGCAAATCCTGCTGTTGAGATAACAAGTATGTACCAGTGAACAAAAAATAGGTAAGAAGAAGACTGAAATGTCACATCTACACGAGGAGAAAAGCAGGCCTGGTGCAACTGGCAATTTCTGGTTTGGGGAAGCTGACAGCCTGTTCTCCTGAGCTGATCCATCACGGAGATGTAATGCTTTCTGAGAGGAGGAGTGATAGGCTGGCTGAACTTGAGATTAAAAAAGGAATTTGATGGGAGCAGGGAAGAATGCTCTGATTATCTTTTCTTTCGGCACAGATGCAAATCTCCCACTGCGGTGTTTAAAGGTCAGCTATACCAGGCAGAGAGATTTAATAGAAGTGGAGGCGATGATGAAGTGAACTTTGTGTTCTTCATCCCTTCCCTCGGTACACGAATATACCTTTTCTCTGTCGTTTGATCTAATAATACTGACTTCAGATCTGCCAATACATAAATTTGACACTTCAGCCCGTGGCCTAATTCTTGCCATGTGTTTTTCAGTTTTGCCTGTATTGCAATATACAAACGAGGGACAGTAACAAACAGCAGGTATATTTAAGTGCATCAGTGTTGTGAGGTGTTGATATAGAGCAACAGAGGCGTGCAGGACACAGAGTGTTGCTCAAAAAACAAATTTGCAAGTTAGTGCACAGATTCCTATTGAAGGTGAATTGTCCTTAAGAGAGCATTTAAGAAAAACTAAACTAAAAGCTGTAAAGGAGAAAAAGCCCATGAGTTATTAAAATGCATATTGTTTCTATTTCTATAAGGATATTGAGGTTCTAGATATACATAGATTAAAAATGATGTTTCATTTAATGCTGTTAGAATTACAATGCCATTTTGGCAAACAATATCGAAGAACTTACATATGGTAAAATGAAATGTTTTCAGCATTTGCAGTTCATTTGCAAAATGTTTGCAAAACTGAGGACAGTGGAAACAATAGCAAGTATCTGGTAACCAAAAATAATATTGACAATAAATTCATAAGCATGCTGAAGAAAATCCTTCCTTTCTCCCAAAAGGTAAAACACAGCCACTGGCTCTTGAACTAAAGCTGTCTACATCTGCCTCTTGTGGAAAACAGCTCTGCCAAAAGTCAGTTTTAACATGGAATCTGCAAAATCTAACAGGTTGCTGATTATTTTCTATACAAACAGTAACTATTTCTCTTTAAGTACAATGGGAAAAGTCTTACACTTCAGTCTGTTTTATTGCCATGCATGTAAAAGATGATAGCTCTTATTCGCCACCTTGTCTGATTTTGGATGTAATTTGATACATCCTTCTATGTCCGATTTTAAATGTAGTTACCCAGAAAATTGGGTTGAGAGCAACTTTCCATAGGCCTGGAAGATGAAACAAAAACATCCCAAACAAATCATCTCACTCTTGTACTTTCCTGAGTGTACAACAACCAACTTTCAAGCAGCCTGTGACAGCTGCTACTTTTGCCTCTGAACACCCAGTACTTAAGGACTGCGTTCTTTCACCCCCAAAAAAGCTAAGGTCCATGGAAATAGAACTCTTTGAATTCTGAAAAACAACAACCCCCCTGATTTGATACCAAATATATGCTTGTATAGTTTCCTGACAGATAGCAGCTTAATCTAAAATGGATTTAACAATCCTTTAATTTTGCCTTGTAAAAAGTAATATCAAAGTACTGCATGTACAAAGTCCTGTCAATTGGAAGACTCTGATTTCTTTCTACCACCTTCAAAGACAATTGGGAATTGAGTATTCTCAGCACTACTCCTATTTCTATCAGTTTTAATCCCAGACTGGTAAACACAAAGTAAAAATAACATTTTAATCCTTCATTGCCTCTTTTTTAATATTGATTTTACTGTGCCATTGAAAAACAAAACTACTTCTGACAATGGCAGAACTTCAAAACCGTGTGTGTAGAGGTCAAACTGACAGATTACTGGAACATCTTTATTAACTATCAGAATATCAGAAGAGAGCAGAATCTTTTATCATTCTCCTTTGGAGTATAATCAGAGGACAAGAAGCATGAATCCTGTTATGTGGAAGTTTTTAGTTTCAGGCTGTTCAGTGCTAAGGGTTTTCATCCCCAGATGTAAGATCCAAGTCAAGGGCTTGTCATTATTTTGCTGTTGCCTTTGCACTTACTGTTCTTCTTTAACCCATTATTATTACTTTCAGTGTATGATCATATATGTCAAAATAGCAGTTGAAGACTGCAAGCTGTAGAATATATCCTCATATCTAGTTTTGTGGTAGTGTTTGCCTGTTAGTTGTGTACAGAAGCATGCACAGCAGCTGTCCTGAGGATACAGGGTCCCTTTGCACAAGGGGGTCTGCAGGCACTGAGCTCCAGCGTGGCTTTCTGCTCAGAGAGCATCCAACTGTGGAGGAGTTGGCATATGGAGATGGGGATGCAGAACAGCGGTCAGCATTTTGGGAATAAAATGTGTCTGTCAGCAGATTAAGATGTCATTTTTGTAAATAAGATAAGCTCTTTTAAGCACGATCAACATTTATGAATGGGAAGTGGATTTTCATTACATTACCATGCTAATTAACCCTCCTCTCTTATCACCACATTCTTTAATTTATTTTTTTTCCTCTCTGTTAGTGAGCTAATGCTTTGTTCTTGAGAGGAAAAGCACCCAATTTTCATTTGGTAATTTCTGTGCCTCCTCAGTTGGTGTGATTGGGAGTTGCCATTTGGTCTCCCCTTGTTGCTGTCTGACTTTCTGGCCTTCAGGAGAGCCGTGTGTGCCGCCTCCCCATGCAGGCAGGGCTGGGTAATGCCCCACGAGGGACATGTGGGCACTGGGGGCTCCTTTCTTATTCAGTTCAATCCAGACTCCTCAGTGGACCCATTGGAGTAACCTGACTGCTGACTTCACTAGTTTTAGCAAGCCTGTGATTAGCAATACTAATCTAACTACAAAATAAAATTAAAAAAAAAAAAAAAATCAACCCCAAAAAGCACTACCTCATTTTACTAAGGGACACTTATTTTTCTTTCCTGCAGCTGTTTAAAAACCAAAGTTTTAGTGTCTGAAACACAAAGGCAGTGGTGGTAAGCCCAGGAGTTGGGTGTAAAGCCCAGCTTTCCCATTGCAGTGAGTTTGCCAAGTCTGTGGGGGCAGCCTACAAACCCACTGCTGCCAGTTGTTGCTCCAGCTGGGGGGTGTTTGCAGGGAGCCTGCAACAGGTAAAGGTGCCTCACCTAAAGATGGTATTGGTATTTGAGGGGAAGGGTTGTGTGGAATTACTTCTAAAATTAAAGGCAGCACGGGAATGACGCACAAATTCTTTTTAAATGTAAAAAAGTACCCTGTTCTAATAGAAGCAGTCTGGCAACAGTAATTGAGAGGTGGCAGGCAGATGGAAGGAGGCCTTTAAAGACAGGTAACTTGTTTCTGGATGTTTTGCAGCTAGTGGACAGATGCCCAATGGAGAGCTAATGTGGTCAAGACAGCGAATTAAAAAAATGAATTCAATAAAATTCAGTAAAAGTCAGGCATGTACTTCTAAGTGTATGTAAGCTTTAAGACTTTGAACCTTGCTGTTTAGGGGCTCACAGAGTTCTAGCATTTTGCAGCAAGTCCTGAATTAATAATGCAAAGATTTTTGTACCTCTGTATAATTAATCAAATAAGGTCCAACTTTCCTATTACTGATTGAACTACAGGTGATAAATGGTGACATTTTCATTAATCCTCTTAATCACAGCCTTTATTGCCTAAGTGAAGCAAGGGAAAAACAGATAAACAACCCAAAGATTTAGCAGACTTTCTGTGTCTGAGGGGTGCATTTCAACAGCTGGAAGTGTCAGGCACCTCGTGCAGCATGCTGGGGTTCCAGGAGCTCCCGAGGGAAGTGGCCTCCCCAGCAGGATACACTGCTTAACATCTGTGATACTGTACAGAGAGCTGACACAAGTGTGTTGGCACTGACTTCTTGCCTTTTATTACTGCAGAAACCAGATTTAGAAGTTCCTCAGCATATTAGAAATTGTGATAATTGTGATTCCATTATATCCCCAGAAGTCTCATAATTTTGATACATTGATCTGTAATGAGCCAGTCAGCTGTAACAGAATAATTCCAAAGGTGCCAAAAAAGGCACTCATCATCAAAATACTGACATCATTTTACTACAGCTTGTGCTTCACAAATACCAAACCAGTCTCTCTGTTCATTTGTTAGGGTTAGATGGCTTGTTTTTATTTTTTTCCCTTGGAATATGAATGCTGTAATAATTGTTAAAGGAAGAGGTTTACTCTTCATCATTTTAAACTGAAAGAGGGTAGGTTTAGATGGAGTAGGAGGAAGAAATTGTTCCCTGTGAGGATGGTGAGGCACTGGCACAGGCTGCCCAGAGAAGCTGCCCCGTCCCTGGCAGTGTCCAAGGCCAGGCTGGACGGAGCTTGGAGCAGCCTGGCCTGGTGGGATGTGTCCCTGCCCATGGCACTGGATTATCCCTTTCAACCCAAAGCATTCTATGCTTTAAAGGGTATTTTCCTGATGACTGGGCAACGATTTGGCTTGCTCAATTTAACCACCTCTCTAGGAGTCTTCCTGGTTATTTTACCAATGGCAAATGGCTTTTGAACCAGTGTTTTTCCTGCCACTGCCTGGGTGATGCTTTTTACAAGACTGTATTTTGTGACATGAATTTCTAGATACGCTGAAATAACTCATAAACATTTATGTTCTGAAATGCAGTTTGTACACAATACCTAGAGGAACTATGTCATATCTTGCTTGTATTTGAGACAAGAAAGCAAAAAGTAGGGCAAATTCTTTTATAATACAGGCATAGCAGCATAAATGAAATTAAAAAAAAAAAAAAAGAGTGGCTGGGGGGGGAAAAAAAAGTAAGGAAAATTTCAGAAAACATTGTGGGAAGCCATGGAGTAGAATTCTGATTACAAGGAAGGTGAATGATCATTGTTTATCAGGAAGTTGGACATGTTTTTGTTTATGACAGCTTAGCTGACACTAAAGGAACACCTGCTAGGTACTTCCCTTTGGTTTTATTCATCTTCTGCAGAAGTCTTCTAAAAGAATCTGAACATCAAAACTGAGTGATGTGCAGTAATGTCAGTGTAGTTACTGCCAAGGAATTCACATGGCTTACATTTTAATATCATTGTACTTAATGGCTTTTTAATAACTGTTAGGCTAGCATTCAAAATACTGAGTTAATGACAAATTTCTAAAACCTTCTGAAAAACACAGGCTGGTCTTGCTAGGTGTAAGGAAGGTCCTTGCTAGGCTCAGCAGGCAGAACTAACCTGTGCAGACATGCTGTCGCCATATGAGCTGTCCTCAGTCACACTATCACCGTCACTTACCCAGCTGGGGCACCGAGGGGACAGAGGACAGCAGTAGCCATATCCCAGGACCTTTTGTGATAGGAAGTTCAGATCAGCATGTTCTGAGATTTAGCTTAATTAACCAGGACTCATTTGTAGACTTAAATTCTAGACTTCCCTGCACAGAGATTTGTTTCCTTTGAAATGTGACTCCTGCATGTCGTTTGGTTGCTGTTGGACAGGTGTCTGCTGTGCATGAGGATCATTTCTTGTCAGGGCATCACTCTACGGTGAAAAACAGTCAACTCATTTGCCTCTTTTCAAGGCCAGTGTACTGTAAAGATAGAATCCCCCAGGAGTTTTTCAGTGAACTTAGTGTGATCACATTTCTGCAGTTTGAATTCTATGCACATGCTTTTGGGTGAGCCCACACTGACGCTTCAGACAGCACTGCAATCTGCAGTTTGCAATCTGGACAGTTTTATATGTGAGTTTTGGTTGGAAGGTTTATGAACAGTTTTAAATGTTTTCTTTGTGATCAGTTTCACATTTCCTAGATCAGAAATCACACACCAAAAATTGGTCAAGGGTTTCTTATAAAATGTTTTATGAACCTTTAAACTCCATTAACAGAAACAGAGACTTCCACTGCCACAGAAACATGGCTTTCATGAGTAGAAAAAGAGGAGAATAAAAACTAATAAACCTAAGAAAATTACTGATTCATTTAAGGGATAAAGGAAGGGTGAAAATTAAGGAGAGGACTAATTACATTTTTACAAGATATTTGAAATGTAAGCTATATTGAATGCATAAGGACGTACTGTAACGCAGTAATGATGGAACACATAAGAATTTACCGTGTGTGCCTGTGGATGGCGGCTCCTTGCGGTGTGGGGGAACAGAGCTGTGTCTGTCCTGTGGGACACACACACACACACACAGAGCTGTGTCTGTCCTGTGGGACACACACACACACACACAGAGCTGTGTCTGTCCCGTGGGACACACACACACACACACAGAGCTGTGTCTGTCCTGTGGGACACACACACACACACAGAGCTGTGTCTGTCCTGTGGGACCCTCACACACACACACACACAGAGCTGTGTCTGTCCTGTGGGACCCTCACAAACACACACAGAGCTGTGTCTGTCCTGTGGGACCCTCACACACACACACACAGAGCTGTGTCTGTCCTGTGGGACCCTCACACACACACACAGAGCTGTGAGCGATGGGACCCTCACACACACACACACAGAGCTGTGTCTGTCCTGTGGGACACACACACACACACACAGAGCTGTGTCTGTCCTGTGGGACCCTCACACACACACACACAGAGCTGTGTCTGTCCTGTGGGACCCTCACACACACACACAGAGCTGTGTCTGTCCTGTGGGACACACACACACACACACACAGAGCTGTGTCTGTCCTGTGGGACCCTCACACACACACACAGAGCTGTGTCTGTCCTGTGGGACCCTCACACACACACACAGAGCTGTGTCTGTCCTGTGGGACCCTCACACACACACACAGAGCTGTGTCTGTCCTGTGGGACACACACACACACAGAGCTGTGTCTGTCCTGTGGGACACACACACACACACAGAGCTGTGTCTGTCCTGTGGGACACACACACACACACACAGAGCTGTGTCTGTCCTGTGGGACACACACACACACACACAGAGCTGTGTCTGTCCTGTGGGACCCTCACACACACACACAGAGCTGTGTCTGTCCTGTGGGACCCTCACACACACACACACAGAGCTGTGAGCGATGGGACCCTCACACACACACACACAGAGCTGTGTCTGTCCTGTGGGACACACACACACACACACAGAGCTGTGTCTGTCCTGTGGGACACACACACACACACACAGAGCTGTGTCTGTCCTGTGGGACACACACACACACACACACAGAGCTGTGTCTGTCCTGTGGGACCCTCACACACACACACAGAGCTGTGTCTGTCCTGTGGGACCCTCACACACACACACACAGAGCTGTGTCTGTCCTGTGGGACCCTCACACACACACACAGAGCTGTGTCTGTCCTGTGGGACACACACACACACACACAGAGCTGTGTCTGTCCTGTGGGACACACACACACACACAGAGCTGTGTCTGTCCTGTGGGACACACACACACACACACAGAGCTGTGTCTGTCCTGTGGGACACACACACACACACACAGAGCTGTGTCTGTCCTGTGGGACCCTCACACACACACACAGAGCTGTGTCTGTCCTGTGGGACCCTCACACACACACACACAGAGCTGTGAGCGATGGGACCCTCACACACACACACAGAGCTGTGTCTGTCCTGTGGGACCCTCACAAACACAGACACACAGAGCTGTGTGTGTGACGGGACCCTCACACACACACACAGAGAGCTGTGTCTGTCCTGTGGGACCCTCACACACACACACACAGAGCTGTGTCTGTCCTGTGGGACACACACACACACACACAGAGCTGTGTCTGTCCTGTGGGACACACACACACACACACAGAGCTGTGTCTGTCCTGTGGGACACACACACACACACAGAGAGCTGTGTCTGTCCTGTGGGACACACACACACACACACAGAGCTGTGTCTGTCCTGTGGGACCCTCACACACACACACACAGAGCTGTGTCTGTCCTGTGGGACCCTCACACACACACACACAGAGCTGTGTCTGTCCTGTGGGACCCTCACACACACACACACAGAGCTGTGTCTGTCCTGTGGGACACACACACACACACACAGAGCTGTGTCTGTCCTGTGGGACCCTCACACACACACACAGAGCTGTGTCTGTCCTGTGGGACACACACACACACACACAGAGCTGTGTCTGTCCTGTGGGACCCTCACACACACAGAGCTGTGAGCGATGGGATCCTCACACACACACAGAGCTGTGTCTGTCCTGTGGGACCCTCACAAACACAGACACACAGAGCTGTGTGTGTGACGGGACCCTCACACAGACACAGAGCGCTGTGAGCGACGGGAGCCTCAGGCACTGGGAGCCCCAGGCACTCGGAGCTCTGACCGACAGGACTCTCACAAGCCCGCACACCGCTGGGTGCAATAAGGCGCCGTTCGCAGCCGCTCAGGGCCGCGCCCGCCTCGCTCACTTCTGGAAGGTTCGGAGCGGGGGCCGCAGCTGCCGCGGGCGGCTTTGGCTTCGCGTTCCCGCATGGCGCTTGCAACGCGAGTTTCCGTCATCTGCCGCTGGAATCCTGCTGTCCCTGCCTTTGGAATTAAGCTGTTTTGTTCATCGGAATTCCACCTTTTTGGCCGCCGGTGCTGAGGGGAAGCGTTGCGGGCAGGGCGGGCCTGTGAAACCACCCACAGTCGTGAGTTTTCTGCTTTGTCCTCTACGTGGAGAGGTTTTTACTGGTTTGAAACGGGGGAGCCTTGGTGGCCTTGCTGCTTTAAAGGGTAACTGTGTGCAGCATAAGTTCTAAGATAGCAAATCTGTGAGGCAACAAGAGAAAACAATATGTTAGGAGTTTTTTTTCCCCCATGAGTTATAAAATTTTCAGTCTCCGTCGCTGGAGGCAAAATGGCGCCCGCTGAGGTGAAGGGGTGCGGCTCAGCAATGGTGAGGGACAGGCAGCCCGCTCTGGGGTGGTTTTGGGCTGCTATTGGGGTTTAGTTTCTACACTTTGTCATTTAGTTCAAAGCTGTCTGGGGATGGAGTATTACCTGCGCTTACCGCTTTTTCGAGTCCTCTTTAGGGGAAGCAGGACAACAAAAGACTAAAGGTCTTTTCCAAAGGCTGGAGGGAGCCACTTGGGTTGGAGAGAGATTCCAGGAGTACTGCAAGAGGGAATTGACTCCTGATAAGCTTTGGAAATGGGATTGGCTTTCTTTCTGAAAAGCCACCGCTTGAAAAGAATTATTTAAATGCACATGATGTGTACTTGTGTGAAGTGGGAGATCTTGGTGGTTCTGTATTACATAAGCTGCCTTAGGCTCTGACTTGCTTTCTTCAGTAAATTTCTTCTTTTAAACTGCGAGATGGACTTGTACTTGCTCTGGGAAGGTATTCAGAGTGCTGGGTTTCAGATATTGCCACTGGCAGAATATGGAAAGCTGGATGACCTTTATTTTTTTCCTCCTTTTGTGGCATATTTGACTAGCGAGTAATAAGAAAACATGTAAGGATGTATTCATGCATATGTTTGAGTCTTCACTGTGCTTTATAGATTAAAAAGGCCTGCAGGTTTGAGTATTCTGTTGACAAATTATTGTATGTGTTGTATTTTACTCTTTATTACTGAAGCGCAGGAGATGGAGGGTTTCATGCAGTTTTGAGAGCTGTTCGACCCATCCTGATCCTTACTGAGTTCCACTGGTGATAGATTGTGAGAAACGATGCTCACCACTGAAAAAGGTTTATTAAACCTTAACAAAATACAACAGAAGGACTGAATAAGGGAAGGGACACAGCACCGGGAGCATTTGTCCATCTGCCACGTGCTCCTCTACAAAAATGGATGCTTTGCTTTTTACACTCCCGGCCTTTCCCTAAGTCATGTCAGTGAGCTCCTCCTTTGCCATCTCTCGGTGGAGATCGCTGTCTTACATCTCGATCGGAGGTCTGGTGTTGCCGGCCCTCCCCAAATTCCCCGACTACCGAGCCCATCCCGTCACAACGATACGAGGGGGAGGGGAAAGAGATATATGGGAAGATATATCACAATAACATAACTATCTATCACTAAACCTTTTCTTAACGTGCACATAATATTCATCCCTTAATTGTGTGAGCCAGCCATTGCTTTGCTCATCCATAACATAGATGTTGATCACATTTTGCTACTGCCAGACAGTTAGGGGCAGTTAATTAATCTGGTTTTCAGCACTTGTGCGTGCCTTGTTCCTCCAAGAGCTGTGTATTCTGGCAGGGAATTGTGATTACTCCTCCTCACGGTTGTTTTAAGGAATTGGCTACTTCTGTGCATGACTGGTGTCCTCTTGCTCCGTGGTTAACTGCTGTCTTATTTGTCATGTTTTTTGGCTGAGATAAAGAAAAGGAGAAGGTTATGTGATTACAGAATTGGGATAGCCATTTTATCCTTTTGAAAACCCTGCTTTTTTCTGGTTTAATATACTGCATAGTTCTGGAAAGCCCCTTGTTGCTAACACTCCAGTAAATGGTGCTGAGCGGGAGGTTTCACCAAGTAGTTTACCTTTAGAGCTTTCATTTGCTGCTACATTTAGCCTGTGGAATTCTTCAGGGATCAGAGGCCACTTCAGTTACTGCAGTGGATCAAGTCTGGTGCTGGTGCAGATGGGACATGTTCTGGAGAGACCATTAGTGACACACAGGTCACAACTGCAGGCAGTTTTTATTTCACTGGAGTCTTCAGCTAGCTTGCCAGAGCATGATTATATAATACAAATACAGACTTTATTCTTGGCTGTAAACAGAGCTCAGAGTCTAGAGAGGGAATCCTTACCTGAATTCCTCAAATGTAACTGTGACTTAAAGCACTGAGAGAAAGCTTAATGGGGCTCTGCATCAGGCCTGACACCTTTATTGAAAAGGAAATGGTTTCTGGAATTTTACTGGGCAGTATTTTCCCTTACATGTGTGCTGTGTTTGTCTCTAAGTGCGTGTGTTACCCATTTTCCTTTTGGTTGAGGCACAGTTCATCAAGACGGTCTCCTAAACGAACTTGTATAAGAATTGTCTGAGCATATGGAACTTGAAATAAACCACTTGCAGTTGTGCTGTTAGGAAAAAAAAAAACCACAGCAAAACTCAACAATCCAGTCCATGGGTATTTATATATGCTTTATTAACTACACAAGCAGAATCTTGGACATGCTTGGTAGGAAAGAGTTGAAGTTGCATAATACTCTGAGGAGTTTGAGCCATTTAAGCAGGTGATTGGTAACACCTGGAGGGGCAGGGATAAGCCTCAGGTGCAGCAGGTTGAGCTCATCTGGTCAAGTCAGCGGTGGGTTGGTACAGTGACGTAGTGCTGGGTACTTCAGCTCTGCAGAAAATGGAAGGAGATGGAGACAGGCAAAACTGGGAGAAGTACGAAAGAAATCGAAAGGTGAGTGAAGAAGCTTGCAGGTGTGTAGCCCCTTACTGTAATTTAATTAGCAGATTCAAGAGTCTTTCTGAAAGGGTGGAAGGTGAAAATGTAATAGAGGCAGGGAAAGCAGCATAATACAGGTTAAATGCATATTTGAGTAGAGTTTGTAATTTTTTCTCCACAAAAGTAAAAGCTAATAAAAGGGAAGAGTGTAACTTTCGACCTGAGGTATAACTTCTTGACTTGATCGGGAAAGAAATTTAGTTTTATGGTAGAATAATGGTTTGGAAAACAAGCAACATTGTGATATTACTTTATTGCGCACTAGAGGTTAGTTTTTAGTCCACAGGAATGTTTTTTTTTCATTATAAACAAATACTGTAGTCTAAGTTTTATTAAGCCCATAAAAATGCACAAAGTAATCATAAATGCATAGAAAAATGCAGCAGTGACTGTAAGACATACATATATCAGTGTAGCTTTTCTTGAAAAAGTATAGTCATTATTTAATGTTGACCTTTGAAGGTTTTTTTTTTTGGCTCTTTTTTGTGAGCAGTCATTTTCCTCAAAAGACTTCTTAAGGCTTCATGAATAAAGCTAGTGGTAGAAACTGAGAACACATAAAAAAAACCTGTAGAAGATATTTCTCTGTACCACGAAATTAGAAGCAGGAAATACATGAGTACATTTTTTCATTTATGATTTGAAGAGAGCAGGCTAACAGTAATAATGAGTTTATACAGAGTATATAATTTATATTGAAAGCTGTATTGACTGCTGTAATGCTGGAATTCAAATGGTATTCCTTAGCTCAGTATTCAGTTGCTCTCCTACAAATCAAATATTGTCTGAATTGTGATTATTCAGGATTAACCTCTACCTCGATGGATTACTGGACTGTTTTTATGTCTATTTCTGCACTGTCCTCCTTAGGCCTTTTTAGCTCCCTCCCAGTGCCAGGGAGAATTCATATACATGTTGAAGTGACACTATAACTGATTTGTGTTCCTTTAGAGGTGTGTATAAGAAATACTTCTGCTTGGTTTTGTGGAAAATCAGAAAATTTTTCTGATATTTACTATGTGTTAAAAAAAAAAAAAGAGGCAAAATGATAGGATCAGTACTTTAAACTTCCTAAAGACTGTATTTGAAATCTTGTGATGCACAAGTTCATTTTTTGTGAAATTTGAAACATGCCAGTTTTTATTTTAGTAGCACTTTCCCAGCCACTATGGTACTAAGAATTTCTGTAGGGTTATCAGTGGGTTCTTTACACTAGGATAAAAAAATCTCCAAACTACAGACTTTGGCCTTAGTAGTGAAGGACTTGGGTAATTTTGGCCTAGGCAGAGCTTTGGAAGGTCTTTCCTCAGTGAAAGAGTTTTTTGAGGAGGAGGTATTTAATACAAAGGACAGGAGATCTTCAGCAAGAAGAGGAAACAGAAACTTTAATGGAATTAACGACTTGGTTATCCTTAGTGATTTACAGTATGGTATGAGTGAGTTGGGACTTTGGGTAAAATAATGAAAGGAAACTGAACTTCTATTGGTGGAGCAAAAGGGATCACACCTAGAGAACATACTGCCTCATTTTGTACAATTTATAGAAGAAGAATTTTGCTAGTTAGCAGACAATCTGTTCCTGAGCAAATACTTATTTTTGGGAGTTAATGGAGTGAATTTGACTGAAAAAAATCCTCGGGGGTACATTTAATTCTTGCTGTGCAGTGTGGACAGTAGATTAGCAAAGCTGTTCTCAGCTGTGAATGAAACAGGTGGTGAGGCAGTGCTGTGATTATTTGCTCCTTGACTAGTTAAAAATCTCACTTTTGTGTTGTGTTTGACTTTGCATTTTGTTTTTGCCCTGGAGTTAACAATGAACTATGATTGATTCCTGAACCACTGTATCACATCCTTAAGTCATGGCTGGAATGTCTCTCCCAAGGATTTCTCTTCCTTTCCAGCAGAACCTACATAAGACTCCTCACCGGGGGAAGAGGCAGTCTTGGTTTGCATGTTAACTTCCACTTCCCCTGAGGCTCTTAAGGGATTTGGAACACATCCTTTTTGTCTCCAGAAAGGATACCGGGTTATCTCTGTCACTTCCAGCTATAGATAGCTTCAGGGAGTTGGCTGTTGGCAATTACCACACCTTTCTGGAAATCCACTGCAAGTAATTAGTGGCTCTCCAAGGTGTTCTGCCTACAGGTGTTTTCTGTTTTGCCTTGATACCAGGTGGAAAGCATTGGGAAATCTGAAATTGAATGAAGCTTGAGGATGACTGAAAGCTTTCATCCTCGGCTTGGGGAGAGAATATTAGGGGATTCACAGTGTGAATGCAGTTGTGTGAGCACAGGCAAGGGAAAAAGCCTTCCACCCCAAGGAAGTTTGGACAGCAGAGGGAGCTTGTTCATGTACGCTGTATCTCTCCCGGCCTCTAAGTGCATCTTTCTTTGCCTTTCAGTTGTTTGGTAAAGGAATTGAAAAAATCTGGGCACACATTTGCAGTTGTGCTCTCTACTAGATACACAAGTCCCACGTAATGTGTAAATCAAGGAGAGGGGTATGATCTGTTGAATTGGTTTTTTAACCGAGTATATCTGCTATACACAAATCTTACTCTTCAGCAATTTCTACCTTGAAAAACTGTTGGGTCACCATATGCTAAAGAGAGGAACCCCCTCCCCAGTACAGAAAGGTAAACCCTCACCCAGTAAAAACACCAGTTAAAGTGCCTGTAAGAAGCTTGTTTAATAACTGCTGGAATAAAAGCAATCTGCATTGGCATATCTTCTGTGTACAGGTAATGGGCATCAAAAAATACATTCTTAGGTGCCTTCACAATCTAAAAATCCATCAGGTTAATGAAATACTTAATCTACTGCCAGTGCTGCACTTACATGCTCAAAGCCTTCCTTTCCCACTGCGCCTTAATTAGTGTATTAATTGATGTTGCTAAACCTCATCAAGGATGGTTTGTTCTCTGTTCGTTGATTTCAAGGAAAAGCTGTGTAACTGCTTTTTTAGTATCTTAAAAATGTTTGGAGAAAATTATGATGATTTTTTTTGGTAGAGTTCTGCTTTCAATCAGAGCAGCCTACAAGAAAGCTTTTTCTTTGTTCTGACAAACTTTGCTCTTCAGAAGGACAGTTATTTTCTGTCTGAGAGGAAGCTTGGGTTTTCATTTTGCAATTTTATTTGTTTTTGAAGTTGCAGTGTACTTGAGTATGAAGTTTCTCTAAGGGGACTTCAGTGTACTTGAGTTTAAAGTTCCTCTAAGAAAAGCTAGTTTCTCCTAGAGAATACAAAAGAAATGTAATGTATTTGTGTAGTTTATAATGCTTAGGGGAGAGACTGTGGTGTAATGAAGATTTCTCAGATTGTAAAAATTTGTATGGTATTGATGAAGAGGAAGGTCTTACCCATGCTAGGGCTTGTTTTTTTTCTTATGGACTGTAGACATCTACTATTGCTGAAACAGCTTGTGCTCCTTATTAGCAACTTTATATCCTCAAAAGAGACCTCAGGTTTTCCCATGCCTTTCCACCTGCTTGGAAGAATTACACACAGGTGTTTGCCTCTTTCCATGGGATTTATTCGAATTACTGTGTTTTGGATTTGTGTTAAGGACTTCTCTTCAGGAGCTGGTGAGGGAAGTACCAACAGGGAGTGTACTGATGGCTGAGACGATGTTAATGACTTCCAGGGATCTGGATTGTCTTTGGGCAGAATAGCTGTGAGCCTTATCACCTACTGCTGAGACTGCCTGTGAGCCCTTTTACTTGGGCAGAAGGTACATGTGGACAAGTGCTGCTTCAATGGCAGGAGAAGAAAATTTTACGTATTTTCTCGTGGAAACAGAAGTCTTATTAACATTGATTAAAATGCAAGGCAAAGGTCTAAATTTGCTGCTCGTGTAGCACTGTAGTATGAACTCCAGATACACATCCAAAATACATCATTTGTTTATTCCAAAGCAGTCAGTACTACTTTGTTTAACGTAATAGATTTTTTAAGACACCTAATATAAATAATACAAACCTCTGTTTGCTGTTGAAAAATGGCCTAAAGTAAATTCCTAGTCTTACACCCTTGGTTTGCTGCTTGTGCTTTGGGAATACTATTTTGAATTGGGCAATCACCCAGCAATGCTTAGAGCTGAGGAATCAGGAGGGGAAACATAAGATCAGAAAGTTGTTCCTCTTTATATTAGAAAAAAATCCTTATTGCTGTTGACTTCAAATAAAAAGGAGTACTTGTGGGTTAAGAGTTCCTTCCCAACCTGAACATGCTTGGTCAGAGAAGAGCCACCCTTTTTTTACCATTCTGATCTCCCACGTGGTCTGGTAACACACAGAGAATTTGTTCCCAGATGCTGCTCTGTTACACTGAGCCTCTGGCACCAACTGGATTTGAGTTCATTCTCATATTTTGAACAGGGGGTTGGAGTACATGATCTCTGGAAACCTCTTTCATCCTAGTTTATTATTCTGTGGCTGTGATACAATTTACATCAAGGACTGCATTTGTACTGAAATGTTGGAGCCAGGGTAACTAGGAAACAGGATAAAAAGTTGCTGTAAACTGTGTCTGCCTTGCTCATCAAGACAGGGACAAAACTGCTTAGAGCAGTACCTCACTGATAAACAGGAGCTCTGTATTGCACACATTGTTTGTAGTGGAGTCCAAGAAATGAAAGTAAAGTGTTTCTGGAAGCTGCCAAATGAATTTGAAAAACCTGAGGAACCTTATGGTAAAGAGAAAAAAACAAGCTGTTGATAGTTTTTGCCCTGGTGGGCAAAAAATGGCTGGCATTGCCTTTTTATCTTACCTTTGCAATGTTACTGCTTTAGACATAAAGAGTTCTTTAAATCAGTGATGTTTGCAGTGAGTCTTGTAGAGGGCTTCATTTTGCATAGGTGGGGTAGGAACAAAATGTGAGCGAACACAGATTTACATTAGGGATACACAAGCACCTCAGTGGCTGGGGCAAAGGAATTTAAAACACTGAAGCCGATATGAATTAATTGTTGGGACCAGTAGTGAAAACTCCAGACCTTCAATCCAAAGAAAAACTGTTTTATTATTTTTTTACTATTTTTTTTTTTTAATTTTTTTTTGAAGGGAGGGAGTAGTGTAGCGTCTTTTAGGGTCGTATTGTGATGATGTAAAGTCACGTGTGGGTAGTTTAAGCTGAAGAGTCATGGAGGAAAGCATAGAAGCAAACCCATTATTTTAAGATACTGCAGGAAAAAAAAAACAACCCATGGCAGTTTACTTCAAATAAAAGAAAATACAGTGTCAGTGCATTGATGAAAACTGGATTTCTTCGGTCTTAGCCATTGGTTTTTATGTGGAAAGATAATCCTTAACATGGGTAGGGAACCAGTGAATTGTATTGGGAAACCAGGGAAAGTTGTATGATGTATTTTTGTGCAGGTGTATGTGGAAGGCCCTGCATTCTAAATGTCATCCTCTTCATAAAGCATTTCTTAATCTCTTCTGAATTTTCAATAGGACAAGTAATTAATTTGTCTATGCACTGACTAATGCCTAGTAATTACTTTTATCAGTTAAATAAGAATAATAAAAGCCTTTGGTAGTAGATCATTATTGAACTAGTAGTGGTGTCCTAAAATGTTGATAAAGGTCGATTTGCTTTATTTCACAGTAGCTGAACTGTAGAAGTCGTTGTGTGAGTTTTGGGTAACTCCAAAGCCACTATGGCGGTGTGTGTTTGTATTTGCAGCGCTGCAGAGGTCTGGTTCTCAGGCTGGCTTTGGTCTGCATTAACATTAGAGTGGCTGTAGGCAGTACAGCCGCTTCAGGGAAGGTGTGATGGTTAACAGGCATGGAGTAGTTTACAGAAGGACTTGATACTACTGCAGTAGGATAAAAAGATCTGCTGGATCTCAGTACCCTCACTTGGAGTGAGATGCTTTTTGTTGGTCCATTTAAACTTGTGGAGCATGGTGCAAGAAATTTTTCCTTTAAAGGAAGCTGAATCCCTATGGTGTATGTTACAACAGAAGACAGATTTGTTCTTTCATGGATTTCAGGTTTTCCTATACGTTGTCACTGTTGGTTGCACTTTATGTGCTATATGACGAGATCATTTCAGTTGAAAACCATACCACTAATTAAAAGAATGATCTGTGGATAGCTCGGGGCAGAAATTACTTTGTGTTTAATTACAAGTCAAAGTAAGTGCTATTTGAGCTTTAAGGTCTTTAAAGTAAATTTAAAAGAAGAAAAGTGTAAAAGGTGGTTATGGTTTGAAGTGCTCTGAAAAATTAAGGGGCAAGATCACAGGCAACCTGCTGAAACCTTAGGCTCTTGCTTTAAAATTTCCTTCTATTTTCTAAACACCACTCTGCAGCTGTTACCTGCTGAGTCTAAATTGGGGTGAGGTCATAAGATTTCTCATCACTGTCACTTCTTTCCACAGTTCTTCTTTCCTCCTGCACGGTTTCCCTGTTTTTGGCAAGCTTGAAGTCTGAGCAGGAGTACTTGCTTACCAGGCTGTTTGCTTATTTAAGTTTGTTTATTTATTTTATTTAAGGTTGCCAATCTTGCTTGTTCGTTGTCAACAAATGAAGATGGAACGAAAATTGTCCAAATGGCAGCTAATCACATTGAGACTTTGTGCCCACAGGTAGGCCTTGTTCTCTTCATTCCCACAGCGGTGCACTCACCATACACTGTGGTATTGTCACACAATGCGGATGTTTAGTTGTTTTCCTTTAGTCTGAGTTCCCATTCCATTTACACAGCTCTGCCTAGCAAATGGAGACTAAATGATAAATGCAGATACTTGGTAATCTGTTCATTTGTTCTGTTAACATAGAAATGGTTAATTGTCTGCATTGGTTGGGAGTTCTGAAAAGCTATAAAAACAGCAATTGCAAAAACATGCTGCTCTGTTTCTGAGATCACACCTGATTAAATAAACATTGTAATGTGAGAAATCTGGAATAATTTACTCTTAAAAAGCGGCACCTATTTTGGCCTTTAACTTGAAAGACTCACCACTTGATTTGGTTTTTGTGTAAGTGAACGTTTAAGTATGAATTCTTGTGATTATCACCCATTTAAAAGCCTGAACTTTTGTCTGAAGGAAATGAATGGAAAAAAAGCACAGCTACAGATAAACTTTTTTCTAAGATATTAAGTACCAAAAATGTGTTCACTTTTTCATGCTCAGAGTTACAGAGATATAAAAACTTCTGCAGTTAGATCTTTTAGAGCAAAGATTTTACTGATTCCTGTGAATCTGATCTGTGTTGCAGCCTTGAGGCTGCATAATTTCAAGATCATTAGTTCTTTGAAGAACACTCTAGTTTACATAGTGGCATAAGTATTCTTACCCTTTTGTGGTAATATAGTTGAAATAAAAGATGAAGAGCAAATATTAATATGTTCAATAACAAGCTTGAGAAGTCTTACGCCTCTTGAATAAATGCAAGTCTTGGAGAAAGAAATTTCTTTGAAAGGAAGTGTGATGTTTTCAAAATGTTACAAATCAATGTTTTCTCTTGAATAATTCAGTTTCAATGTGTGTTTTTAAAACTTGAAGAGTTCTGTGTTTCACATCACACTCCTACATGATTTAATGTGTTACTGGATTTGTAACAAGGCTTCTTTGTTTCTCCAGGGGTCAGGTGCACTTTTATAATGGGTTATCATGCATTCAGATGCAGCTTTTTAATTGAAATTGAAGCCTCCATATCTGATACCAGAAACTCCTAAAATCTCACTTTGACTAAAATATTGATTTTTTTTCTTCACAGCCATTTAAGTTTCTAGGCTTTTAATTTCCTATAATAAAATGAAAGTTTCTCAAGTTTATTTCTTTCCTTTTTGTTTAATCTCAAGGTAAAACTGGGGCGAATTAGTTGATGGTTATAGATCTGACTAAAAAGAGAATGTGGAATGTACATGATAAGATTATATTGCTACTAATGGTGTGCTCATTGTGCAGGATTTTCTGCTTTCTTAGATAAGGACCATGCCCTATGAAAGCAATTCACATTCTACCTAAGTAAGAAATAGCAGATTAAAGCCCCTGCATTTTTTCAGTACATCAGATTATTCCATATCATTTGAAAAAATTCCGTAGGGAAAATAATTATCTCTTAGATTCCCTTTGAGGCGTGTCAGTTAGAATTCAGGATGGGGAAATTCACATGTGGAACTCTGCAATGCTCTTAAATCTTCAGAGCGAAAAGAAAGATATTTTATGTGTTTTGCAAAATATTTCTTGAAGGGAAGCATGGTGTATGGATCGATATCTGATATAGTAGAAATAAAGTAAAACCTCTCCACTGCAAATGCCTCAAAAAGACACCCTAGCACTTACAGAAAACACCTTGGAGGAAAAGGCAGCTACAGAATTGGCAAACACTGGAGGGGAAAGCCTTTTGGCATTTGTTACATTAATCATACTCTACTGTAGATAAAATGTAGAGGGTTGATTCTGAACCCTCTTTTTTGTTTTCTCAAATGAAATGATTATCAAATATTTTGACTGCTCAACAAATGAAATAAGCTGGGCACTTATATTAGAGCCAATGCAAAACACATAATGACCCTGCAATGTTACGAATGTTTCATGACATTCATAAATGTTTAATCGGTAATAATAGAATAAAAAAATTAAGACCTGTTTGCATATGATTTGATGAAGGAAGAATTATTTCTCTTCATATAACTCAATTTTGGTTGTGAGAATTGGTTGTTGTCAGGTAAGTAAGATGGCCAGTGTCAGTTGTAGTGGGAATCCATGTTACTGTCTCAGTGTGCCAGCAAAATCTCGACTTCAAATGAGTGCATGGGAAAGAAGCAACAGAAACAAACAAGGTTTTGTTTTTTAAAAACAAGGCTATCCATCTGTAGAGCTATTTTGCTAATACCCATTTTGGGTTTGTTACCCTTGTGCTTCAGTTCAGTGGTGTGTTTGGGGAAGAGTGTGGTTGTTCTGATGGTAAACCTGTCAACATAGAGAGAATTATCCTGTGGGAAACCAGAGATTAGCAGATGAGAATCTGGTTCCTCTATCTAAACTCTTCATAGGGTTTTACATTTTTGTTGTCTAATCGGCTTTCAAATCCTGAGCTGCTGCTTTTGAGAGGAACGACCTTGAGCCTAAAGCTGGAACAGTTGTGTCAACACAAATGGAGATCAGAGGTGGGTGGTCCTAAGGCAACAGCTGAGATGATCTCCAGTTTGTCAGAGGGCCCTGCCTAGAGCCTTTTTAATAGCATAAAGATTCCTGGAGAGTTGTATGGAGCAGAGGTTTTGGCATATTTTAGAAGAACTATATCTGAAATAGTGAATTTTAGGCTCACTTCCTTTGAAAGGGAGCTCTCACTGGAGCTTGCTGCTAGTTACTGGAGTGGTACAGGGTGATTCCTGGAACATCATGAAAGGAAGGAAAATGCAAGAAAACCACACAAAGTGTTTTATGATTTAGCTTAATCAAGATGTTGATAAAAAATTTAGAAAGTCATTTGATCCCAAGTCATTACGAGATATTTTAAAGAAGAGATGTAAACACTGATACAAGTAGGACCTTGGATCTTAATGTTTTGGTGTGCTCTGTTTTTCTCTGAAGTATTGAGAGATAGATAGAAACCATCTGGTTATAAACTGAGATGAGAAGCAATTCTATGTAACTAATGAAAAGTGTGTAACACTTGGCACATTTGTGAAGGATTCAGCTGTGATTTTGAATGCCATCTTTTTTATATCCCCTAGCATAATGTACTGACACTAATATTTGCAGGACATTATCTTGCTCAGTTTATGGCAATTTAGGTTTGTCATTTTCAAAACCTTGGAGCAAGCTCATTGGGATACTGTGAATCCTAAAGCTGTGGAGCACAAATATTTTGGAAGGCACAGTACTTTGTGCTTCTGTACAAATAGACTTAGATGTTTGCTTTGGCATGAGCTTCTCTAATAAACAGTTGGAAGGAGGACACCTCCCCCCCACCGTTACTCTTAGGTGCTGCTCAAATTCTCATTCTGGCTGTGACTGCTTGGCTCTTTAATGATAGGACTTGGAGAAAGAATAATTAACTACAAAATGCCTTGAGGTTTTCCATCTTAACTTTCATCTTCCAGCATCTGTTGTGTTAGAATAGAATTCTCAACAAATTCTCGCTTTGTAATATTAAATGAAAATACAAACCCTGGGTAGCCTCAGCTTCTGTAGCAGTACAGAAGCTGTCCTGTGTTATCCTCTTCTTGCCTCACCTGCAGTTAGTGAGCATAACATATGAGACTGAGATTTTTCAAGTTGCTGGAGGGCATTTGCTATAAATTCATATTGCACCAAAGTGCTATGAATGTTTTATAAACAATTTGTTTTTCCCTTTGCCTTTAAAACTTGAAAGTATTTTTCCTAGAAAGGAGTTTTTTTTTTTATCTCTTCAGCTTCATCCTTTTTGTCTGAATTTATAAGTTAGTTTGAGATGCTACATTTCGTTGGTGATGTTCCTACAGCATAATGCCAGGGAGGGAAGGAATGGCAATAAAGTATCATTATTAGAGACTGCTCCTGGTAAAAAACCTACTGAGTCTGGGGAGGAGGGTAGGAAAGCCTAGAGTAGTACAAGACAGCAAAATAATTCCACTGTTAAGAGATGGACTTCTGCATGGTTTTTGGAAGAGAGGGATGGACAGCAATAAAGAGCTGAAAATGTAAATAGCTGCAGCATGCAGTAATCGGTGTAAATAGCATAGGCTGACAAAGGAATTCATTGCTCTTGTTGAAGCAGGGAGCTAAAATCACTGATCCGTGGATCCATCTGACATGGCTTAGTTCTGGGGAGCTGTGCATCTCTCTTACCAGCTTTGCAGCTAACATGGAGATGTTTTCCAGCAGGAATACTGGCAGTGTGATGGGGATTCTTGTGAGTGCTCAGCACCCTACAGTCACCTGGGATGTAGGAACAGATGGAAGCACTTAGTCTGGCAAGCGCTTAGGGAAGTGGATGAGGTACACAAGCTGGTGTAGCTGCAGTGATGGCAGGATGGGCTGCATGGGCCTCGTTCTTGTGTGTGCCTCTGTCCCATGAGCTGTGGAACAAGCTTTCTGGAGTTTTCTACTGCCTTCTGCATGAGCTTGGAAAGCAAAGGCACAGCAATTTCTGTTTGTTCCCTGCACGCTATTCCCTTGCCCTGTGTGCGGGGTCAGACTCTGGGGAGACTCTGGCAGAGCTGTGAGGGAGGATATTGAAGGAATTGTGTGGATGTGGTCCTGAACAGCTGGCTCTGGGTGGCCCTGCCAGGGCAGGGAGTTGGACCAGAGGCACCTCCAGCAGGCCCTTCCAGCCCCTGCCATTCCATCAGTCTGTGGAGTATCTGACCTGGAGAGGGGTGAAAGAGCAAATCATACAAATGTTGCTTGATTTGTGTATCTGAGCTGCCAGGATTTTCAAAAGAGCTTTTAAATGGTTTTATGGCAGCAGAATCAAATTCAAGGTAATGGATGACTACCCTTCTTGTGTTTTCATAATTTCTGAGTGCAAACTACAATGCTGTAATGTCATTAAATGTGGCAAAGAGAGGTAACGAGATCTGCAAGGGGATTTTGTGTCCCATTTTGCGTTTGCAAAAATATTAGCAATTTGACTGCTCGCTTTACTAAATTCCTAATGAAAATTAATTAGGAGATGTCACAGTAGCGTTGAAAGTAATAGTAGAAGTAGCAAGTACAGCAGCAGTTTGTTTGCTTCCTGTGTCTCTTAGATGATTGTGCATTATTGTTGACATGGAGGCAGTCTTAATTTGCTCTTCTGAGCTAGAAAAGCTTTGTTTTACGTCATAGAGCTTTTGCTACTGTTGCAAACAGAGTAATTTCTGGTGTTGTTTACCAAGCTTATTTACCCCCAGTATATCTTTATGTTATGAATTGATGGGAATTAAATTTCAGTTTTCAGATAAGGTTATGCCATTATATGTATCATGGGATTGTAGCACTTTCAAAACTGTTCTTAAAATTTTGTAGGCTACGGAGGCAACTCGACGTGTACTTGCAGATAATTTTAGACTTGGGAGCTCTGTGAAAACCTTTGGTGGTGTTGGTTTTCACGTTTTATTTCCCACATGTGCTGATATTGGCATCCTAGTAGGAAAATAATGTGGACAATATGTTTGCCTAGTATGCCATAGCCTTACTCTGGGTTTTAACTGTCCCTTTCAGTAACTTCCTCGAATATTGAACTGTTATCCTGTGTAGCTTCTGGTACCCAGGAGATGGAATGAGACCTGGCTAACAGGATGGTGATTGCTGTCTTGCACAGCAATTGGCTCTAATGGACCTCTGACAGTAAGAGGATGTACGGTAGAGAGTGTTCTGATCACATGGCTGTTAGAACATCAGAACACGCACACATGGCTTCGTGTGTAAAACCACTGATGGAGCCCTGTTGTCCTGGGCTTGGCTGGATGTGTGCTGGAAGATGGGAATTCCTTGTTCTCTTTTGCTTGCATGCGTGGCTTCAAGTGTGGTGCTGAATTTCTGGCTGGGGTTAAACCACAAGTACTGAATGTTCTTAATGCAAGCAGGCTCTTTCCGTTGCTGGTCCTGCTGTAAGTGAAGACAAGCACGTCACCTGAGTGATGTTCTGGCACTAATCCTGCTAGAGGAGCAATCTGGTCTGCATGGGCTGTTGGCTTTTTCGTCTGTTCACAGCTGTGTTGTGTTGAACTGGGAGAGAGGAGCAGCCCAGGAAGATCCTAGAGTTTGTAGGCTGCAGCAAGGAAAGCCTTAGCAAGGTCCTTGAAGCCTGCAGTGGGGGCTAGAGGCATGTAGTGAGGCTGTGGGAGGACAGCAAAAACCTCCAGGACCAGAAAGGGCATGTGTTTGCTGCTGCTTAGATCTTTGACTGTGGCAGAAACAGGTGAAAAATTGGAATTTGTCTGACTGTGTGAGTGGTGTGGAATATACTTGAGGATGTCTGTGAGTCCCACTTTTTTACCAGACTGTTTCTACCCATTCTTTCCAGAGGCACATGATGGCTTTTCAGCCTCCTTGTCCCTGTCTCTGTGTAACTCTCCTAAAGCTTTCTGCTATCATTTCAGTAACTTGTTTTTGTGTGAGGTTGAAAGATTGCTGTTGGCTTCAGCTCGTTTCTTCAGCTCAGACCACACCATAGCTTATAGATACTACAGGAAATGAAGGGCATGGGCATTCAGATAATTATTAAAGACGAGTTTTGTTTGTAATGGTGATGGTTTTGTTAGAAATCCCAAGAGGGAATGAGGAACTAATTAATACTAATTTAGTAGGTTGGTTGTATTTTCTTGTTGCTGTTTTGGTTGGGATTTTGTATTATATAATTAAAAATGTACATGAAGTGGTAGATGTCATACATATTGAACTTTACTGATGTCCCTCTCTCCCAGTTTATAAATGTAATTCATATGTGTGTTCATCATAGCAAATATTTAACAACTGTAACCGTAGAGCAGTTAGACTGCAATTGTTCAGGTTCTATTGCAGTTTTATTTCATCTCTCCAAAGTTTGGTACATGGGTGAATAGTCCACAAGGACCTTTCTGTTTTATATGCATTACATTATAGATTGGACTAAAGATTTACTTGTATATAAAATCCAATAAACAGAAGGTTAATTACATAAGCTTCAGTTTTATATTGTAATTTTAGTATGCAGCTAATTTGATTGATACTTGTTGTTGTATTTAGGCACGGGGGCTTTTTACGTTGAACACCTTTTGAGATCAAGTCCTTAGACTGAATAATTCCTGGAGAGTTTTTGTCATGCCTGCATGTGCTGGGAAGCTGTACCATGGCTGTGGGAGTGTGATGTGTGCTGGTGCCTTGTTTCAGTGCAGTTTGGTCAGCAAACCCAGCTATCCCCTGTGGGAAGAAGATTTATCCCAATGTAGTTGGCACTGATGATGTGCTGTGATAGGGCATTTACACAGCCTAAGAAAATGTAGAAAAGGTTGACATTTCTAGAAAGCTTTGCTGCATGAAGACGCTTGGAGCACAAAGGTAAGTGTATTTATAGTGAACTGCAGGTAGCTGAGATCCAGATCTGGATGGAGCACTTTTGAAGATATGACTTCCACTGTTTTGTTTTTCTATATTCAAAACCATTATAAGCAGAACTCAGAATGTTTGGGTTTTTTAATTTCCTCTTCCATGTATCAGTAAGTCTTGAGGATTATTTTAACCTTCCATTTTAAGAATATGCTTACCTTGAAATCAGAATTTTGAGAATTAATTGCTCGATTCTTGATCAGCTTGGCTGAAATGTTCTGTGGCTTTCTGAGCAGAATCCAGTTGTCCCCACATACACAAACTGTGGCTACAAGAAAAGAATTGTTTAGTTAGAACATTCAAGCTATAGCTAAAATTATTTAAAGTAACTGTCCAGTGATTTGCTGGATCCTAGGTGAGATCCTAGAAAATGAGTGTATAACTAATTCAAAAAATACAGTTAGAGGAACAGTGATTTTTTGGTTGAGTCAAAAAATGCACCTTCAGTTCTTGAAATAAACTAGGGGATTTGTGCAATCCATCCTGATACCTTTGGAAAATCCTATCCAAAACATTCCCTGGGTCACTTACAGACACTGTATTCTAAAAGGCAGAAACAGAAATATTTATTCTGTTAACCTGAGTTTCAGTAGTGCAAAATGAGGAAAGCAAAAGTAACTGAAATTGTGGTTCCAGGCAAATCAGAAACCAGAAATCTGCCCTGCAAAAAAATCCCAACATTATTTTGGATCTGTTGTCTGCTTCACTTGTCAGGTCAAGTGAGTAAGTTCTGGCAGGAAAATGCTGTTGGATGCATTTAAGAGTCAGGCTGTAAGTGTTCAGCCTATTCTGTTGTCTGTCTCCAAAAAAGAGTGGCTATCCACCCAAATGTAAATACTGAATACTTGCCTACATTGTCAGTTCTTTTGTGGCATTTTAAACTAAAATAATGGAAATGTTTGTTTTGTTAAAGATAACTTTGTGTACCTTTTCTGTGGAAGGGTTCCAAATGAATTCAGAAATGTGTATGTGGTCCCTATGTAAAGGCCAAACAGGAGTGTACAGGGGTAGGAGGAGATTCAGAGGACTGCTTGCTGTCTGTGGGTTTGGTTTTGTTCCTGAGGAGTGCATCATGCCTCTCAGCAGGCCTATACTATGTTGCAAGGTTTGTTTTTGAGTGAAATTGTACAATTTGCTTTAATAAAATACAAAAAAACTTTGCCTGGTGTAATGATTACGTATTTCTGTGTATCACTGGCAGCCACTGCCCAGACACCAGGAGACAAAGCCATGCAGAATTGTGTCTAATTTCTTGCCTGGGGTATCAGACCATAATGTTTGTAGAATTGCTGGGTTACCCCCTTGCCCACAGTTTTGTTTGTTCTTGAGGGATTGTTTTATCTGTACGCTCTTAATTCAGCCACAAGTTCCTTGGCCAGTAGCTTTTAATAACCATGTAGAAGTTTAATCTTCCTTTAATTGTTGGTATCAAGAAAGCTTTTGCTAGATATTTAAGTGAGATAATGTAACTCTTTGTTCACTACTGTTTTTTGCAGTGCTTCAAGTTGCCTCATATTCTCAGAGCAAGTAAACTTATAATGAACTTATTGAATTTATTAGCAAACATAGTCAGGTATGTTCACTGTTAAACCATGTGCCTTGAGTGAGATCCCTCCTTCCTGCATTTTAAATTGTGGGAAAGGAGAAAGTCTTAGTAAGTTCTTCAAAAACTAGCTCTGCCAAAGTAGTGATTGCAAATAGTCTTGGAAATTTTATCTTGGATCATAATTTGTCTTAATTGTTTTCACCACTGTATTTAGTGTTTTAGGGATTGCTGAGTTCTTACTGTGTCATTGTTTCTTGTTGGATTTTTGAGTCCCTCTGTAGCAGTAGGTGTCTTAATCTTGAAGATAATGTGAAGCTTTATGGTGATGTAGACTTAGCTCCTCATAACTGTCAGGACTAGATAATGCTGCTGAGGTAGCATTTGCTGGGATGTTGTGAGGAAAGGAGTGGGCTGTGGATGGAAATTCTCCTGTGTTCAGAAATGGATGACAGTTTTTTGTGGAAGTACAATCTTGCTTTGTCTTGATATGTCACTTTTGATACAATGATTAAACAATCTCCCTTTACTCTGCATCTACTTTCAGCTGTTTCCAGTGGGGATTAGAATTTACCTTCTGAATTTACAAAACAATTCGAGTCAGTTTTATTAACAAATATAGCCAGTAATTTATTTACTCTTGGAATGCACTTAGCCCTTGGGTAAAATGTGTCTGTATTGTTTAGAGCTGTTATCAATATGACCTCGATTTTATTTGTTTATATTGACTGAAATGCATTTTATGATTAAAATATGTTGTATACAAGATATTCAGCTTTCAAAGCTCTTAAATTGTTATGGGTTTTTTGTATCTGTGTTACTGCAGCTTTATAGGCCAGATGCCAAAGCAAATGTCACATATCCTTGCACTTTTTTACCATTATAGTGGAGTTTTTTGCTTTCAAGTTTGCTTTTTTTTTACTTAGTGGTAAATAGATACTCTTTTTTTGCAAAGCTTGGGTATATCTGGGTATTTAGGCTCCCCCACTGTGTTAAGAGAAATACAAGGCACAGCTTGACAGGAATAAGTTCCCCATGATTTTGTGTTAAAAGAACAAAAATAGCAGAGTGCCAGCATGTTTCTGTGGTTTCTTGAGCAGAACCATTGTGTCCTAGTGGTGACCTAGGAAATCCTGTCATGGTGTTGTTGCACTGTTTACATTTCCATTACATTTCCTAGATTCTTGGAGGTAAATTTCTTGAGCATATTTGAGAAATATTTTACTGAACTTGGCTCTGCTGTTATAGTGTCAAGTTGATGTATTTGCCCACCTAATTTTGTTGGAAATTAATCTGCTGGATGTGCAAGTGAATGTAAAGCTGGGTGGCCAGTTCCTGTTCATCCGAAAAGAAAGATAATCACCAAACAAAACCCGAGGCATTAATTTAGGTATTTTTCTTGTTTTGCTTAGAGGGACTAACAGTTTTTGGTGTTCAGAATATCCTTATATTCAGGTTCTCAGAAATTTCTAGTTTTCTTCTGCTGTAGTCACTGCTATAACAGACATTTGCCATAGTTTCTTTCTGTGTTTTTTTTTAATTGAGAGACTGTAGAGGTATTCTCTTGTAATGTCAACCCGACCTTGCATATGCACTTTTTACCCTTGAGTTGTCTCCTGCCTGACCTTGGCTGGATGATTCATCTTTCCCTAAAGGCACCATCTCACTGAGCCCTGCTTCCCTGCCTGTGTGGCAGGATGAATGTGTGCTGTCCCCAAGTTGTGACTTCTGCAATAAAGGAGTAACTGTCCCAGTTTTAAGCTGGCAGTGTGAGCAGTGTCCAGGTGTGGGCTTGTGGGCCTGTCGTGGTCACAGTGTTTTGTTTCTCTGCCCCACACATTCTGTTTTAACCCACTGTGCACAGGAGAACATCCCTGAAAGCTGCACGTCTGTGCACGCCTCAGATTTCATTTTAACTTGCCTGCATTTTGATGTAGCAACCAGCTGTTCAGCAGTTAGTAACAGGTAGGATTATCTTACTGCTGTCATCATTTTGCTGTGTCCTCAAGCTTCTCTCAACTTGCGTAATCGCTGCGCTGTTAAACCTCAGAGGCTGCTTTTCATTTGATGGAATGTATAGAGTATGATGTATCCTGGACATATGGATATTACTGCTGTGCAGCTTGTATTTGCTGTCCTCGCCTGGGTTCTGCTCACAAGTCCAAGGGTTCATTTCAAAACTGTTAATTTAGCTCCTAGTGAAATGCCCCAGCAGTGGGCAGGAGTAGTAGCAGCTTTCTGGTCGCCTGGACTGTGAGATTTGTGCACAGAAATACAAACGGGGAAGAAGTAATAATGGAATTTGAACAGCCTAATATGCTGTAATAAGGTAGAATAAGGCTATATGTAATTGGCCAGTAACAAATGTTAGTCTTGTTTTAGATCAGGAAGTAGTGGGGAAGCAGGAGCTTTGGGTAAGTTTTGCTCTCATTGTGTCTTCAGGCCAATTCAGATGAAAAGTCTACCTCATGGATGATAGTTGGGGTAAAGTAGAAAAGCTAATAAACTTCATGAAGCCTAAGAAAGTGGCATTTTTCACTTGGGCTTTTGTTGGTGAGTCTGAGTATGCCCCACGGTGAAGTTTTCTTTTCCTTTTTTGATTTTTTTTCTTCTTTTTACAGGAGAAAAAGTTTTAAAGCCTTCATTTTACTTATTTGTTAATGTATGTCTTCAGGTTTGTTAGACCAGATTGAGAGTACACGGTCTGAACCATGCATGGGGATCACGGCTTTGGGACAGTTCCAGATAGAGCAAAGCTGACAGTAGATCTGTGCTTAAGCAAACTTCAGCAGCCTTGCTTGGCTCACAAGGCTCGTACCTTGATGTGGTTCCCAGGCAGCTGTAGTGTGCTCTGCAGTTTACATATGACAGGATTATGATTTCATTGCTGTCAGTCTGAATTGTTCTGTGCTGTTTTCCTAGGAGTTGTTTCCACACTTGCAGAAGCCATGTTTATCCCAAGTGCAATTAAGTATTTTATTAATAAGATTTTAAGGGTTAGAGCAACTTACCAGGGAAGCCATAAGGGACAGTGTCACCTTTATTGTTTAATTTAGGATTAGCTGCCTTTGTGTGGGATGGACCTGCTTTCAGTTGCAGCTGTGAATTTGCTGAGGGAAGCCTTAGGTAAATGCTCTGATTTGTGCTGTTGAGGTGGTCAGAGGTGATGGTTTGCAGCCCATCAGATGTGCCAGTGCAGTGTCTGCTGTTAGAGCAGGTGCCCACCTGTCTGGGCTATAGTTACTGCAGGCTCTGGGACTTCATTTCCAGAGATACCTGAGTAATCAGCATTTCTAAATGCACCCAGCTGTAAAGTTGGCTACATTCTGTAACAGTGTTGGTGATCTTCACAAGCAGTTCACCTCTTTATTGTGTGTGGCGAGACGAAGGTTGATTCTTCTTATCTTTGGCAAGATAAAACGTGCCGGTTCTGATACTGAAACAGCTTTCTTCAGTCTCACTGTTAATTTTGGCAGAGCCAACCTGGTAAATCTGCTAAAACAAAGAAAATGCAGCAAGAGAGACTTTATTGTATTTGACCAGAAATAGAGTTTGACTTTCAGTTAATATCTAATTACAGGCTTAAACAGAAAAGTTAGAAATTACCTGTTCAGTATTTCAGTCTTGATGGATGCATTTTAAAACCTAAACTAGTTAGTGTGGTAAATCAAAACAGGACCAATGTGACCTAAGAATTATTGAGGTGAAATTTTGAGCTCCTGGCTTAGAAAATTGATCCTGTGAAATTGGATCAAGCGTGATAGGAATGAAAACCTAAAAACAGTTAAAACCTGAACTCCTACAAATTTCTTACTTTAAAAAGTGTTGGGGAAGCTGCTGTAGAGCCAAATGGGAATCAGCTTTTATATATTGCACTGCATGTGAAAAGTTATGTATCTTGGGTATTGCTATTGAAACAGAGGAGGTGATACCTTGTGTGCAACAGTGTAGGGATAGGCACTGAATGGAGTTTTTGGGTCTGCTGTGCATCCTAACAAAATGTATGATTTGCACAGAAATACATGTGCTGACTGCTTGAAACCTGCTTTCCAACATTTTCAGGTGTTTAGGGTTAGAATTGGAAAAACTATTAATTACAACTTGCATGCTCATGTAGGTGGTGCATGTTTGATCCCAGCCTTGATGCCTTTTGCACCTGGCAGTATCAGAGCATCTGCTCTTCTCCTTTACTGTAACAAATGTTTGTTACCAAGTCAGGAACCCAGCTGACCAAAATGGGGAAGGCAGAATTGTCCTTGTAAATGCATCACCATATTCTGGTTTATTAAAGTATCTTGCAAAGTCTTTTTGTGACTCTTTCTGGGGCCAGTGTGCAATTTGGACGGTTGCCTCCTTTTTCAGAAAGCAAAAGATAACTTGTAGTATGTTTTATTTGAGATGTTGGTTTTTTTCCTGCTTTTCCTGCTGCTCTTCCTGTGCTTTTTAATTCTATCCTGTGCTCAGCAGCAAGGGTGTGTTGTTTTTGTTCTCCCTGTGTTTTGTGTGGTGTTTGGTTGTCTTAAAATCATTCCTCCCTTGATAAATAAGCAGTTTTCAGAAGGGAAAAAAGGGCAGTGCAAGGTTAATGTTCAGCCTCAACCCAGTGTATATGTGAGTTTAATTTAAAAATGTTTGTGTATATAACATCAAAAGACTTCCATATTAGGAAAAAACCTCTCTAGCTAATTGGCTGAAGGAGTATCTGTAGAAATAATCACTTTGGGATCCAGTGTTTGCATCTTCAGTTAGTCTTTTCTGAAAGAGATGGATTCTACCCTCATCTGTGGATATAATTTCTGGTTTTAGTCTGAGCTGATTTAGTACAGCCAGTCTGCTGCTTTTATCTAGGTGTTGTATGAGTTACATCCCGTGCCTCTCATCCTAAAAGCCACACCTGTTGTTCTGGCAAAGCCTCTCACTTTGTCATGGCAGAGGCTGATTCTCTCTCTCAATGGAGGCACTCCACAACAAGCTCTTGATGTTCAAGAGCTTAAACTCAGAACTGCAGTGATATTGGCTGTTTGGGTAAATGTGTGCCTGAAGGGTGTGTGAGTGAGTAAAACCTCCTTTATTTGATATCTTGCAGACTGGAACAGTGTGATTTTCCAACTAAAACCAGAATGCTGGGATTTTGCTGTCTTCTTCCATCAGCTTTTTAATTTATTTTTTTTGAAGTTGAAATGGAAAGTGGCCTAAGCAACGTCTGACTGGTATTTTCCTGCTTGAGAACACAACCAAAAACTGGGCAAAGCTTTTGTTTGGAGAACAGGAATGCTGCTTTGCTATGTTAAATAGAATGTAAGATTTGATTTCTGAAGAAATAATTATTTAGTTGGTTTTGTCTGTTTTTGGTACAGGTTATTAATGCTGCTTTAGCTCTTGCTGCCAGACCAAAAAGTCAAGTTGTGAAAAACAACATGGAGATGTATAGGAGTACGTGGGAGAATCACATCCGTGTTCTTACTGAAGCTGTGGATGATATAACAAGTATTGATGATTTCCTTGCTGTATCAGGTATGATAATTTTCAAAATCTAGCTGTTGTTTTATATGCTTTAAAAACTTTTCATCACTTTCCAATAGGAAACCAGTGGAAGATGGGGCTTTATAATGATTTGTGAAACCATTGCTGCTATTTCACATGTCTCCAACCAGTGCATATTCCTGCTGTGCACAGTGTAGAGTTGGGCAGAAGTCCCTGGGGCTGACCAGGCGGGTGTGACAGGGGTACATTATCCATCCCCACAGCTTCATCTGCCTCTGCAGTTTCAGATCCTCTCTGCAGCTGTGAGAAGTCTCTGAGGAAAGGAAGTGCGTATCCCTGTGCATATATCTCCAACAAGGGGTTCTTGTGATACGCTGTGTTCCAGTTACTGTGGAATGCACAGTACAATTTCTGGAATTTTCAGTGCCACAGATACTTGTCACCCAAAATGTACTTTTATAGATCTCTTCAGTGAGGAAGCTTTGGGTAGTAAACTGTATTTACTGAAGCAGTGAATGTCTTCAGCATTTAAAAAGAAGACAGAAAACAGTTGTTTCTCTTTTTGCAATTTAAAGATCCCAGTTCTGAGGAACTGGGAACTTTTCCTCACTGAGGAAAAGTATTTAACAAAAGCATTTCGGTTGCCCAGTGCCTGTTTGTTGTGTTGCTCCAGCTAAAATACACCTTCACATGCATAATTTAGAAATCTTTATATTGTGAAGCACATGTAAATTTTGTATAATTCTCCTTTTTTGATTTCTCTTAAAGTTGCGTAACTTGGAAGGGAAAGAGAAGTTAATGTCATCTGCCTTAAATGTGGTTTAATTTCTGTGTGTCTGTATGGTCAGTGGGCCCTGTGCTTGCCCATTCTCTTTGGGCTTAGTTCCATTAGTTAGTAGTATTTGGTTTATGCAGCATCACCAGGGTGTGGCTATTCAAGTGCAGACAGCGTGAGCACAGGCCCTTGGTGAGTGTGCTGGTGTGGGATACAGACTTTTCCTGGGGGCATGGAGATTCTCCTTGCTTTGCAAGGTCAGCTGGTGTACCTGAGTGACTTTGGTCTGAGTGTAGAACTTGCTGCAAGTAGTGTGGCTGAGATATTAATAGCTGCTCTCCTGTGTGTATCTCAGCATCTTTGTACAGCGAAGCATAACCTGAGAGTTGTTTTCTCCCAGTGTTAGTTAGCATTTGATGGAAGTGCTTTATGAACCTGCCTCTTGCTTACAGTGCAAATGTTCCGTTTCTGAAATTTCCTGAAATTTATGCAGGTATTGCTAAAGCTGTTAATAAAGAGATGAAACAAGTCAATTGCTAATGAATAAAATACATGAAGCTCTTTAAAACTCAGGAGATTTTGTAGTAGTAAGCCTTCTGTCAGATTCATTGAGCTAAATGATTCTTTTTATCCATACAGCTATGATTCATTGAAATGGCACATTTCATAGTTTGTTTTTTTTTTTAATTCTTGAAGAATAAAATTAAGCATTCTAATAATTGTGTGAAAGAAAAATCTGTCATTGGGCAGCTGCTCATTTCACAGAAGACTCCTGGCTCTTTAGTATATTTCTGTTCTTTAGTTGAAAACAGTTGAATGATTGACAATATTTCACAGTAAGTGAAAGCAGAAACAGATTCAGGTAGCACTGATGCGTAGGCCTACATGCCATGAGGTCCAAGAAAGGTAAACACTGCTGTATTTGCTCTAAACTGTGTGTAGAACATCTTCTGTAAGCTTTGGTAGAACCCTTTGGCACATGTTAATTTAATTTGTTTAAGCTTCCAAGCGTCATGCTTGTTCTTAAGTGCTCTGTTGAGAAGGTGTTTCTCTATGGCAGTGCCACCATTTTGCTTTGGGAAGGTTTTTTTACTCATTCACGAACAAAGAAGTAATTATTAGGAGTAATCGTAAGGAACAGTGCAATCCACTTTTGGTTTACTCCACTGGGTATTAGCTCCATTACTGTGTTCTGAGGGATTAAAACGTTCATATACTGCTCTGGCTAAATAGAAAGGTTAGAAAGGTAATGGAAGATGGTATCTGCCCTTTTTTGGAAATTACTTGGTAATTAGGAAAGATAAAGTGCATTGAGGATTTTGCATCGTGTTTGAAAGGAAACACATTCCAGAACCTGTATTTAATGGCCCTATTTTTTCTACAGATATTAGCATTGTACATCTCATGCCAACATGGGCATTGTGGGCGAGAAATGCCTTTTGAAATGACAGATTCCTTTGGAAACAGATTCTGTGCTTTGCCAACGAATCAGCTCCTCATGTGTGAGCTGGAGTTGCTGAGCTTGCAGATGCTGAGGAATCCTGAAGGGTCAGAATTGCATTCAGAGTTACAGGACACTTTTTAGGGAATACAATAAACACATCTTCCCTAGTGGTTCTGGTGACCCAGAACTTTCCATCATACAAGAGAATTGCCTACTTTCACGTTCATTTTAAATTTCTTCTCTAACTCATTGAGGGGTGAGATATTTCTGACATTCCTGTCTGTCCCGCTGGCACTCAGGGAAGGAGATTTGTGAGCATTTGGAAGGTTGGCTGTCTTTTGTCTGCTTGGGTTTTTTATGGTTGTGGTTTTTTGTTGTTGTTTGTTGTTATTTTGGTTTTTTGGGTTTTTTTTTGTCTTTGCTTCTCAGATTCTTGCATCTTTTTGAAATTGGTTATTTTTTTTTGTTTCAGTTGTGTTTTATTCTTGCTATTTATATATGGTACTTTATTCAAAGGACAGTTGCACTACAGAACCAAAAAAAAGATGAAATCAGGTCTCTACAAGTGAAAAAGAGGTCTGATTGCAAATAGTTGGAGGTCTGTTCCTTATAAAGGAAAGGAAGAGTTAATGACTTGTGTAAAAAAAGAAAGTCATTGTAATTATGAAACATTATAAATGATGATACTGTTGTTCATAGATTTGTTACACCTTGTAGGAACAGAGAATCAGTCTCAGCCTGTCGGTTTTGGATAGTTAATTTATGCAGGGAAGAATGTGGGTGTTAATCTTTACAACCCACTGACATTAAGTTTAAAAATTACTGTCATCCATTTATCATGATGGTGTGAAGTCTACAGATTCATAAATTAAAATGTGCTGTTGCATTTGATGCATGAATTTCCAGGAAACAGGTTTTGTTACGCTTGTAATTGCATTCATGTTGGTAAATCTGAAGTTTTATCCTCAACTCTGCTTTTGTAAACTGACTCTTTAGTGTCTTCTCCCTCATACAATTAGCCTGAAATGGAGTTTGAGGCTTGTTTCCTAATGTTGATTCTTCTGTGTTTAATACTCTTTTATTCAAAATTGCCTTAGTAAACCTAGTGGATGTAGGTAGAAAATCTGAAATGTCTGTATTTCCTTCCTTTGTATATCTGGCCTCTTCTTATGATGGTGTGAAATTGTAATGGCAGGCTAATTGCAATTAGTAAGTATTTAAATTTTATCATGTGTTAGAAAAGTAAGAAAAGACTTGGATCTTTTAGTCCCAGAATTAACTTTTTCAAGGACCATATAAATAAGATCTGGAGTGGGTTTATATACACAATATTCTCAGGACCTGTGTTTTTGGGTTTTTTTTCCCTTTTCTGTTGTCTTCTGGAAGAGCTTGCAATGACAGACCTGTGTGCTACTTCTGTGTCCTTCTCTTCATGTCCTTGCCCAAACTAAGATTATTTCATCAGCTGGGCTTTCTCTTCAGCCTCCTCTCTGCTGTCTTGAGTTTTGCTCTGTCATATTTATAATATCACAATGCTTACGTTCCTTTAATAGTAGCTCCTCTTTTGCCAAAATGGAAGTGCCTTGTTTTCATAAAAACGTTTCCTTGTTAATCTCTTTTCTCATTCCTACTCATGTTTGAGTAAGTTTGTCTTCAAGTTCAGTCTGCAAGTGACACAGAGCCTTTTTCTGTTGTGTAAAATGAAGTCTATCCTCTCTGCCCTTCTATATACCTTCTTAAAATACAATTTGTCTGAAGTGCATTTTGTTCCTTGTAATTGCATCAGCACTTTTAATTGAGCTACTTTTAAGGTAAATGCATTCCAAACAATGGTTAACAAGTCATTAGGCACTGTGAGGTTTTTGTCTGATGTCCAGTTTGTTGTTTCCCCACCAGCAGTTTTGTTTGCTGCTCTTTACTTGATGAAGTCACAGTGAGTGCAGTGACTTACATTTCTGCCGCAGGTGAGGATTTGTGTAATTCCCCCCTGCAGTTTCCACTGCTAAATTGATACTGGCAAAGGTGGCCACAGGCCAAAAATCCATCTGCACCGGAATCTGGAGAGTCTGCCACTCTTAGGGCTGTGAACAGAACAGGATTTTATAATGTATCCACAGGTGCCCCCACACATTAGCTCCTTACAGGAACTGGCCTGAGGGGTCTTAAATAGGAAAAGGCTTCAGAGACTGCTGCAGAAGTTCTGTGATAAGATTAAGGATCATTCACGATAACTTGAGAAGGTCAAATGGAGTAATATTTTTATTGAAGAATTGAGAGCAATCAGTGTCTCCTGACAAGAAGAGCCATAGTTCACTTTGCTATGGTAGTCTTGTTCTGGGATGATGGACAGACTTTCAGAGCAGATCCAGGGAAACCTTGCACATTTCTCCCACCAAATGGATTGGCCAGATACGTTTCCAATCTTGTAATCTTTACCTTGGAATCTAAAAATTTCGTTTTTCCAAGCATGGTAGGAAACAGTATGATGCCATTGTGTCAGAACAAAAGTTGCCTTTTAATGTAAGCCTGTGCCATCATAAACTTAATTCTAATTCAAGGAAAGCAGCAAAAGATTGGATGTTCAGTAAAGCCGTTGGAGAAAATCCTTTTTGTGGGGGCAGTTTTATGGCCATCAACAAGAACAAGAGCTAAGGCACCATATTTTTGACTGCTTTTGTTTGATTTGAGTGAAGATTTCTCAGTTAAACATGAGCAAAAATAATCAGGAAAAAGGAACCTACCTTATGTATTTTATCCACAGGCCTATTTCTAAAGATGTAATTTACCAATGTCACAGAGGGAGCAAATAGCCAGCTTTGCTTCTTCCCCCAGCATTTACAGCTCCAGGTCTGGAGCCCCAGCTGCTGCTGCTGCAGTTCCTACTGCTGGGAGAGATCTTCAGTAGTTGATTAGGAAAGAGTGGGTCAGGTGGGCTTTGTGACCGTGTGGTGTGTACGAAATGGCAGAATTAAAGACTAATAGGGATTAGAAGAGAGCTCTGGAGATTCTCTACTAAAGCATCTTGTGCAGAGCAGGGCAAACTTCCAACATCCTACAGAAATTTAGTGTGAAACTTCTTCAGTTATATGTGGTCCAAATCTTGGTTGTAGCTTGTTCTTAGCTATTATTGTACAAGAAAGCTTAAGCAATCCAACACTGAACTAGTATTAATCCACTGCAAGAAAATGTAAAAAAAGTCTACTTGGCAAATCCCTTCTCCTGGTTGCATCACTAAGAGAAGAATGAAGTACATCTGAATCACATCAATTAAGAGTAGATTCATGTAAGTGTATTTCTGTAAGAGGTTTTTTTGGAGGATGGAGAATGGGGACCTAGTGCTTTGTTATTTCTGTGTAGTACTAAACCAGTTGAACCCTTTTAGGAAAGATTCTGACAAAAACCTCTTGGTTTGTTGAACTGATTCTTGGCTGGATTGCACAGAAGTCAGTATCTGTTCAGTGAAGTTCTTCTCCAAGCTGTTCCTGGCTTTAAGGGTTACTTTTGGTTTTTGTTGCATTCTTTGGAGGAGCTACATGAGATGGACTTCTGTGTCTCAGCTCTGTTCCTGTGTATATTGCTGGTGTTCTTTGTAGGCTTTATGGCATTAATCACAAACAGACATTAACATAAAACAGCTGAGTGAAGTTTGGGCTGTTCTTGGCTCGTACTGCCCTGCACTCAGGCACCATTGACTGCACTGAACAGTTGTCACTCTTGCCACACTTGATCCCTAAGAGACCTTAAGTTAGACAGTTGCAGGCTTTTCATAGAATCATCTCTGCATTAGTGTCAACCCAGTGTTTGTTATGAATCATAACTTTTTTAGAAAAAGTAGTTCTTAAGTAGGTGATTTTATTTTTTTTTACCAAGTCTGCTGAGCATTTCTTCCTCCATCTCCAGCTGAATACATTTCCAAATTTTAGTCTTCCTTGTTTTTGTTTGGTACTCAGTGGGCAGAGAGGCTCATTTTGGGAGAGTTCTGGATGATACAGTCATTCTCTCCTACATAAGAAAACGCTTACTGAGATTAGACTAATATAAAATGTTATTAATTCTCCCCTTGATCTTCCAGTCTGATGTATTTCCTCTTGGTAGCTAGATTTTTTCAAATATGTAGCAGATCTGTAGCATTATCCAATTTTGTACAATGGAGGCAGACCTTTCCCCTATTTCTTCAAAATTACTTTGCATCAGTCATTTTTTTTAAAAAAACCAACTAGTGTCCGTTTAGTTTGTCTGCCTTTTCATATCCCTAAATGCAATTACATGCAAGTACTTTTCCAGGTTTTATTATATTCTCTGAATATCACCCAGCCATCCTTATCTCTGCCCTGTGGTAGTTACTCTGTTGTTGAACTGTTCTTCATTCCCCAGTGTCACATTCTGTATAAAGGTGTTTCTAAGAAATAACTTCCTTGATGCTGGCATCGTATTCATTTATCCATGATTGTGTCATAGTCTACCCAGTGCTGGGTTTTTCTCCCCCAGAACCTCAGATAATCTGAAAGAATAATTTATAGTTGCCATAGGAGGCAGGCAGGCAGGATGGAAACAGGCCAAGAAATGAAGGGGGTGTTAATATCTTTTTGTTACAAGTGAAAGGAGGAGAAAGCCCTGGGGTTTTAGTGTAAAACCCCCTTTTCTTGTTTGCAACAAAACCAGCAAACTTCAAGCTAAAAATAGCTTAATTTAACTTAATCTCTGATGTTCTGAGAGAGGAGGGTGCAGAGCAGCAGAGGTGGTTAACATAACCTCTGTTCACTGTGTCTGCTAAGCAGTGGTCCTGCTTCTTTTAGGATCTGTGATCCTAAAGGTCACACATCAGCAAACTGCATCCAAGCTAAAGTGGTAGTTACTCTGGAAGAGCCTGTCCATCCCTACACATTCTTCTCACGTGCCATTGGAAGTTGTAGATATGCTCAGAAATTTATTTAATGGCAAGTGCTGAAATTCAGGTTAAAAGTTCTGAAAGGTTGTATCCAGTGTTGTAGCATTTTGAAGTTTAGAAACCTTTTTACAAGTGATTTCTCCTGATTTTATTCCTAAATTTGCTTGGTTCTTTCAGTGTGCTTTTCCATGAAAATTTCTCATTTCTTTCCTCTTCCACACCAAAATCTAATTTCTTTCCTTTGAAGTTTATATTGTAGAATTTCTAGTGTCCTTCCTTCTTTCCTCCTTTTCTCATTAAAACTAAATGAAAGAGCCTTCTGCAAAGTGCGTGTGGGTAGGGTAGAGTGGTAAAATTTTAATGCTTTGTCTGCTAATTTAAGGGAGCCACTTGCAAACAGCACATTACATCTTTTTTTTTGGTTTTTTTTTTGGATGCACTTTATTGTGTTTTGGTTTTATTCAGTGATTCAGGAATGCTTGTTAGTGTTCATTGTGCTGAACAGCTACACTAAGGCTGCATTATGGAGCGTGGTAGTCTGAGGTTAGTGCAGTTCTGTGCTTCTACAGGCACAGCTTTATGTGCCTCACTGGTCACTTGTTTTTTGTCAGAATGCACAGGTCTGCTCAAGTCAGATACAAAGTGTTGGGTGTCATCTGGGCTAACCAAAATAGATAAGGTAATAATGCAGTAATTTTCATCTTTGTGGGTACTGAAATACACTGGACTCTGAGATGGAGAGATCCAAGGGGCTCCCTAGGGCTTGTTTGTAGAGCCAAGATCACCCTTCCTTCGTGACATTGCCACATCTTTTATTATGTTAAAAAAACAGCACTTCTGTGTATGGTGAGGCCAGGTCTCAGCATGGAGGTATTAATAGCATTAAGTTTTAGATTTTGACCAGGCTGTTTCACATCACTTTGAACAGTTTTAGTCATTCTGATGGCAATCTGGACATTTGAGGTCACTCAAACTGCAAAAGACACTGTAAATACTTGGGCAGGGAGTAAGGGAATGATTCAGATTTCTGTCTTGCTTACCTCTCGTGATATAATTTGTTTTCCACCGGTGGTTTAAAGTTCTGCTTCAGTTTATTACCACTTTTCCAGTCCATGTAGCATGTTTACAGATAAATACATCACAAAAATTGCCAATTACAGATTCGCCCTTAGCATAGCAATGGAGATCCTGGGGAAAAAAACCCAAACCAGCAAGATGCTATTCAGAGACTTAAGATTAAATTCGATGTTTTTATGCTGGCCTTCTGGCACCTGCAATAGCAAAATGCCATGCCTTGCTTTTTGTAGGAGAATAAGCATAAGAATCTAAGTAGAGATGTATGCACTTAATTACAGTTCCAACAGGAAGGTAAATTACATGGTGGATTTCAGTAAGTTTTAAATCAGGTTTACTCAGCCTGACTGTAATGTGCTTCAGGATAAATATGAATTTGCTAAACTTAAAAAATGGTTAAGCTCCCTCTTCATTGTTCTCACCTGGCCTGTAAGAAAATGGCCTTGAATTTTTCCTTTTTAATCAGGACTAAGAGCTGGATCTGTGTGTAGGTGATGCAGCTCTTAGCTGTTAATGACCTGCCTGGAAATTCTGTCAAAACCATCATACTGCTTTGTCCTCTCTGGGAATGCCCTCTACTTCTCCATACACTTTCTTTTAAACTCTTTCTTCCACAACATTATAATAGCTGTCATTTCGACAACGTAGGGATGTATCTTGTGGAGGTGGAGGAGGTTTAGTTCTGCTGCTTGCTAAAATGGGTATTTCTAAGTGGAAGTAAGGACAAGAACTATTTGCAGAATCTTAGAATACCTGATGGTAAAGATATATCTTTGGGAAATCACAGCATTATTTGCCTTTAAGTACTGTTGAGCTGGTGTGTTTCTAGTTTTATTAATTTGCTTCAGAAATTTCTGTGCTCAACTGCAGTAACCAATTTATAGGTCAGGTCAGTATTTTATGTTGGCTTTGGGGTTTTTTTCATTACACATTTGAGTTCATTGGCATTGAGCTGGTTTGCTTAATTCACTGATCACTTGGTGCTGTGATTCCGTGTTCAGTTCTTTGTTGTCAGTTTTGACTGCCTGGAATGAGACAAGACAAGAAAAATTCCCTCTGTTATTACTTCAGTACTCTCCTTTTATATTACTTTTGAAGGCTTTGAATTACACTATTTCAGAGCCAATCCCTGTGGAAATGCTGGCTTACAGAGTTGGGAAGACTGTCTGCTTGTTTCTGCCCCTTGTTTTGTCTCTTGTAAGGAGTAACACCAGTAAATCTGTCATTTATCCTATGCCATCTCAGCTCTCGGGGAGTAGCAGTTGAGAGCCTTTTGGAAATCCAGCATGCAGTTACCAGCTGCAGTGCTTATCTCACTCCTCCCTGGTGCCTCCAGTTTGTGATTCACAGCTTTCTGCTCTACAGAGCTACTTGGACTCTTCTTCATTTTGTACTATTCCCATCTCTCTCTCCTCTTTTATACAGTGGTTTATACCAGCTTGCCAGCAGAAACACCTTTCTGATTGCCTTGAATTCCTCCCAACCACCTCAAAAGTCAGCACCACAGTAATCTATCTTTCTTACTCTCTTATTACAATAAATAGAGCTTGTGATGCTCCATGTCAAAACAGATAGTTCAACGAGTCATTTTCAGTTTTCTTTAGAGGAATGTCTTCTTCCGACAGATTTGTTGATGTCACGATATCCATTGTGTTTTAATTGAAAATCTTGCATTGTCTCCTGCCTCCCTTCGATATCAGTATCCTGTGTCCTTAGCTCAGAAGTAGCTTGCAGTCCTGATACGGTGATTTAAATGCAAATTGCTCTAGCAGCACTCCTGGCTTAGACTCAAGGGCAAACGTTACAATGTGTTATGCTTGTTAGGCAGTGGTTGTGTTCTTAGGGACTGCTTGGTTATGCCATGTCCTAGCCAGCAGATCTGACTATGTGCCACAGGCTGATTTTGGGAACCGTTCTGGCAAGTGTTGTCCCATGAAAACCTGCTGTTTGAAATGAGTATTTTCTAAATCGACATTTTCTGTGCTTGTTAGCGAGGTTATGGTGGGAGTATTTTAGTGCTGAACTTCTGGAGAGCTGTAGAAGGCAAGAGTGAATGGGATGCACGAAGTGACTGAGCAAGTAGGCAGGACTAAGGAGCTGGGTAGTGCAGTACAGCAGTGGACTTGGCATTTCAGTGACTTGAGGTTTCCATCTAGCAACTGAAATTTCATATTGAATTCCTGCTCTGTTCTTACTGAATTTCAGTAAGTTGCTGCTGAGACCTTGTTAGCTGAGATTAGTTTCTCATCACAAGCTTTGCAAGCTACTGGCATCTTCCTCAAAAGTTTTGAAGGCTGATGCATTTGGAATTCACTTTGTATGGGATTTGGCTGAGTTGAGATTTGGCAGCCTTTGAAGCATGGTGTAAGATGCATGGGTTTGATGGAGATTTGGAGTAATTTTTTGTGTGTTTATTTCCTAACAGGCTGCTTGCTAATGGCTTTCCAGCTGCAGCTGTGGCAGTAGCTTTTAATGGTTTTGTGCAGCTTTGCAGGAATTGTTTTGCTTGCTTTTTGTAAGGAGGCCTACTGGAAACGTATACAAGTGTTCCCAAGAACTGGTATGAAAATAATCACAACCAAATAGTAAGGGAAGATTTTGGTCAATGGCATTAAGAGTTTAAGGTGACAGTGCTACCGTGGCGCAGAATGCGGGACTGTGTTTCAAGGATAAGATAGAAAATCTTTATCTGGGAGAGCAGGTTCCAGTTGTGTTGTAGTTCTGAAACTGGAGTGTGCTTTTATTACTGGAAGCAGCATGTCAGATCTGGCTGTTGTTTCAAGGTGAAACATGAGAAAACAGACTTGCAGATGTGCACAAGATGAGCAGAAGCTGACTGTTGATGTATTCGCTGAAGGTCCCCTCTTGTGAAGCTGTTATCAAGCACTAGCATAGCAGGGAGTTTTCTTGATCATCC